>NW_006790887.1:201533-236393 GCF_000442215.2 Lipotes vexillifer | reverse complement strand
GCGGGCTCTAGACCGCAGGCTCAGTAGTTGTGGCGCACGGGCTTAGTTGCTCCGCAGCATGTGGGATCTTCCCAGACCAGGGCTCGAACCCATGTCCCCTGCATTGGCAGGAAGATTCTTAACCACTGCGCCACCAGGGAAGTCCAATACAGTAGCACGTTATCTTTTAAAGAAAACTTTTAACTGAAGAATATGTGAGCTATCCATCCATGTTGTCATCTACAGCAATGGTTTGATTTTCATTGCCGTCTAGTTTTTCATTGAATGAATATATCACCAATTATTTGTCCATTCTGTTGTTGATGGATTTGGGTTATTTCCAGTTAGGGGTTATTACAAATTTTGCTGCCATGAACATTCCTGTTCGCCTCTTTGGGTTGATTGGGTTTGCGTTTTGGGTGCATGGGGAGAGGTAGGATTAGCGATCACAGGCTGTATGATCCGCTTTAGTAGATACTGTTAAAACAGTTTTTCAAAGTGGCTGAACCAACTTCTATTCCTGTCAGCAACACAGGAGGGTTCCAGCTGTCTCTCTACCACCTTGTCAGCAGCTGGTGTTGCCTGTCGTTTTCACCCATTCCCATTCAGGTCAGCATAATAAGCTGTAAAGAAACCTACAGTAAGGGGCATCGGAATGCCAGAAGATAGTCACACTGTGCTCTGGAAAGAATGTGAGCAACGAAGTGGCATGAGCAAGGCCAGAAAAGCAGACAAATCATGCAGGACTTTACTGGCCACGCAACAGTGTTAGACATGATTCCACGCGCATGGCAGCTGCTGAAGACATTTTTTGAAGGTCCGAAATGCCATTTTGGCTTCAGTGTGGAAAATGGGTTCGAGAAGGCCGAAATAAACGCAGAGAGAGCAGCAAATCTATTGCAAAAGCTGAGGTGGGAACAGATGAAGCTTCAGACGAGGAAGAGAGGGCTGAAGAGAAGGCGATCCAGGAGCTATTTAGGCGGGAGACCCCAGGCATCCTGGCGGAGGGTCCGCTGTGTAGGCTGAGGATGGGAAGGACCACAGGGACTCCCGTGCGCCCGGCTCACCCACCCGGGACTGACGCTGCAGACGTGGCGTGAGGAGGAGCGCCTAGCCTTGGGCATGTGTTGAACTGGAGTTGCCTGAGAGGCATCCAAGCGGAGACCTCAAACAGGCAGCTGAATATTTCTGTCTGGAGCTCTAGGCAGAGGTGGGGAGTTAAGATGCAGCCCTGGGCGTTGGAACCAGGAAATGAGATCAGTCGCACAGGAAGACAGTTTAGCATGAGAAGAGACATGGGCCTGAGCCCTGAGCAAACGCAACGTTTAATAGACGCGCGAGAGCGGGAGGCGCTGTGGGGTTGAGGTGACGACTGGTGAAGGCGCGGACCAGGGAGGCTTGGACCGGGAGCTGCTCAGGTGGAAGGCTCTGCGTCTTGGTGACAGGTGGGACGTGTAGACGGAGGGCGGCCACTGGGACGATGGATTTGCACGGGCCTGGGAGTTGGAGCCGGAACAGGCAGAGAGGAAGGAGGAGGCCAGTGTTGTTTTCTTTGAGAAAAAAATTCAAGATCCGAGGTTCCTCATTTTGCCAGATGACTTCCTTCTCTTTAAGCCGCTCCCACCGAGCACATTCTGTCCTAGGCCCTCCCCCTGCCCCCTGGGGGACACAGGTGAAGATGAAATGCTTGCTCCAGACTGAATATTGTTCATGGAATTCCCAAGGTCAAGTTTATTGGGTATGTGAACCATATGGACCCGGAAGTGGATTTCCTTTTCTTTTTATTTATTTATTTATTTATTTATTTTGGCTGCGTTGGGTCTTCGTTTCTGCGCGAGGGCTTTCTCCAGCTGCGGCGAGCGGGGGCCGCTCTTCATCGCGGTGCACGGGCCTCTCACTGTCGCGGCCTCTCTTGTTGCGGAGCACAGGCTCCAGACGCGCAGGCTCAGTAGTTGTGGCTCGCGGGCCCAGCTGCTCCGCGGCATGTGGGATCTTCCCGGACCAGGGCTCGAACCCGTGTCCCCCGCATTGGCAGGCAGGTTCTCAACCACTGCGCCACCAGGGAAGCCCTTCCTTTTCTCTTTCACAGACAAATGTCCCTGAGTTTCTCGGCTGCCGTCTGAGGAGGCGGAGGGATCCTGCCCTGAGAGACGTGAGGAACAGCTCAAGGGGCACCTCCGGCGAGAAGAGGACCTGAGACACACAGAGGGAAGTGTCCTGACCGCCTCTGGGGCTGGGGCAGGGGACACAGAATGCCCAAGTAGCCCGGTGAGATGACCCTTCACAGCGGTCCCTTCGGAGAGGTGTCCTGATCCCGGAATAAGCGTCCAAATAACCCCACGACTTCTTTGCCCACAAAGAGCAGTGCCAGCAGCCAGCAGCGTCCTTCACATAAGTCCCCAGAGCAGGTTCCCTGGCCATCGCCCACCAGAGACAGCCCACAGAAGGACCGGGACTTGAAAGGAAGAGACCGGAGACCAGAAGCAGCCCAGACCCCAAGCTCAAGGTGAAGCGTCTGCAGTTACCTAGGCCTGTTCCCTCTCGACCCAGAAACCTGAGCTGTGACGTTTCTGAAGGGTCCAAACGGTGAAACTGAAACTGGGGCAGGCGCATTTGTTTGCGCGGTGTTGATTGCCAACGGTTAATCACCAAGGGTAAGTGGAAGAAATCATTCCTGTTCATTTGCAAATGGAAATCAGATGAGGACTGTGCTTAAATGCATCAGCGTTTTCACTTCCAAATGCAAGGATTTCAGAAAGACAGCCGACCTTGGGATGCCTGGCAGGCACATGCCCGCCTCGGAGTGTCCTGTGCCTTTGCCAGACATTCTCGGGCCCTGCCATGCTGGCTGGGCCCAAGGCAGACCTACTTAGTTTGGAAAGTAGGAAACATCTCAGCTGCTGCGAATTCATATGCACACAAACAGCCACATCTCCCAGTTTTTATTACTCTGCAGAGACTTGGAGACGCTTTCACCTCGCTTAAGGAGCCCCAGCAAATTAGGCTGAAATCCTTCCAAGGGTTGAAATGATATGTTTATAAACCCTCCTTGCTGAACGGTTGGCCCCAAGAAATCTTACCATAATAAAGACGTATGAGCTAGGGGGACGGGGGTTCTTTCCCCATTGTGTAATGAATTTCCCTCCATGCTGGTGGATTCATTACCGTGATTTATGGCCGTTTTAATGTACACAAGCTTCTTAAACAACTTAGAGTCGATTGTTCTAGAACTAGATCTGGGTCCCCGGGAGTTCCTGGAGCTGAGCCATAGTTCAGGGAGTTATTGGTGTCCCCGGGCAGGTAAACAACCTTGGATCAAAGGCGCTAGGTTGCGTGCAAACAGCATCGATTGGAACGGGAAGCACCTTAATAACGGAGAGCGGGCGCCACCTAATAATCCTTCTGAGCCCTGGGGCAGCCCGTGGGGGCCTAGCCACGCTTTGCCGGTAGCGCGAGGAAGGACAGACTAGTGCCCAGGAGGCGTAAGTGCTCATGCCGGCTTCCCTGCATCCAGTCGGGCACCTTCACAGAATTTGCCCAGGAGGCCTGCGCAGAGAAGTGAGAAGAGGCCTGGAGTCCGACCAATGCCAGCATCGGAGAGAACTGACCTGGATTATTCGGCGCACAAAGATCCCCCTTTTATTCAGAAGCAACTTTTGTGGGTTTGTTTCTAATACTTTTACCTTAATTACCTTAAGAATGGCTTTGGGCTTCCCTGGTGGCGCAGTGGTTGAGAGTCCGCCTGCCGATGCAGGGGACACGGGTTCGTGCCCCGGTCTGGGAAGATCCCACATGCCGCGGAGCGGCTGGGCCCGTGAGCCATGGCCGCTGGGCCTGCGCGTCCGGAGCCCGTGCTCCGCAACGGGAGAGGCCACAACAGTGAGAGGCCCGCGTATCGCAAAAAAAAACAAAAACAAAAACAAAAACAAAAACAAAAAAAAAAAGAATGGCTTTAACGCACTGTCCACAATTTCAACCTCAACCAACGCCTGCTAGCACACTCGAGAGGTGGGCAGTTGTACTCAGAGGGAGGGGAGGGAAACCCTGGAGGGAGAGGGACCAGTGACGGGGCGTGGAGGAGGGCGGGCTCCTCTGTTTTATACAAAATCACTGGGCATCAGTGGGGAGCTTCAGCTGGATTGGGAGAGGGCAAAGAAAGAAAGAAGGGCGGTTCCAGGAGGAGTGAGCGGGCCATGGGGGTGCTCTGCAGAGGGACGGTAGCGTTCTGAAAGTTACTGCCTGGAAGGCAGGGACCCCCCAGGAGTGCTCTCTTGGGCCAGGGGGAGGCAGGGATGGTGACGGTGCCCAGGTGGGAACCGCGAAAGAAGGCAGTGACCACGGGGTTCCCGAGGGCGCGAAAGGGCCTTCCTTTCCAACCACCAGAGGACCTCCTGGCGAACGGTCAGTTAGTCCATCAACAGCCTTGATGTCCCGGAAGCAAATGGGCTTTGGCTCACTGTGGTGGACTGGGATTTGTTTGACTAAGAGGGGTTGGGTTTTCAAGATTGTGTGGGACATATGTAACAAAAATTTAAATTTTTGAGCATATTTGACAAAATTCTATAACTTCTTGCTGTTGTTTTCTGTGACTGTTTCATGCAGTCGAATCTGGTGCCCTGGGTAGAGACCACGGGGTAACGGGAGATGCATGGAGTGGCTGTTACAGAGCACACCTGGCGAAATTCTCACGGCAACCCGGGATTCTCATGATCATCACCATTTCATGACGAAGAAGCCGACAAGCAAGTGATTTATAACTTGCCTGAGGAAATGCCAACGGTTTTTTATATATGGAAAGATCTCCTTCCTCACTGATGATGAAAACATCAATGCAAACGAGGACTCAACTGGAACACAATTTCCCACCCAGCTGACCAGCAAAGATGCAGTGGAGGGGTGGGGGTGGGAAGCTGGGTGTGAGGGGGAACTGACACAGTCTCGGGGTGGGCAATTTAGCATCACCTCTCCAAATTTCAAACGAACATACCCTCTGACCCAAGAATTCCTCTGTAATCGTCCTTGTAAATATGTGCAAGACGCCTTTATGGGGATGTTCGTCACTGCCCCATTTTAGTGGCATCTCGGGTCAAGGGCTCCCCATCTTTGCTCGGCATGAGATATGCGCTCGATAAATATTTAAGTTATGTGACCTAATCATTGACTGTATGGGACAGGTAAAAGCAGCGTGTGGGGCTGCTGACCACAAGAGGTGGTCCTGAGCACGCCCTGCCCTTGACCTACAAAGACAGCAGGCTGCATGGTTCCCAGGGCACCCAGCAGACCCTGCCCAAGGGCACCCACAGGGCCCGGGGAACAGCCGTCAAGGGCAATCGGTGCGTCTTGAAACCACAGCAAACTTTCTTCTGCAACCCATGGCCACCATTAAGTCACTCACTTACTCAACAACCATCTATTCAATACTAAATGCCAATTATTCAGGGGTCTTGGCTACAGGAGCTTTAATTTAAGCAAAAAAGGAATTTATTGGAAATACATCAGATAGTTCATGGGATGAATAGAAGGCGAAAACAGCAGGAAGCAAAAGGGACGGGCAGCAGAAGCACAGCCGAGGTCAGGAGCAGGGACGGGCCGGCTGGAGCTCCCATGGCCATCACGACATCGTTCTGTGAACGTGCCTGACCTGTCCCTTCAGCACTGTGCCACCACCTCAAGGCTCCACAAGTGTGTGGGAACATGACATTCTGGCCCAGGCACAGGGGCTGGGGAGACAGGGGGCTGTATCCCACCGGCTTCCCCGGGGGAGAGGGAGCCCTCCCCACCCATGACTCAGCATGGGGGACCCCTGCCAGCAGCATGGACTTGGGTGGTGGCAGCAAACCACAGCAGCGTGGACTGCAATCACCCAGGCCACTGCCATGGGCTTTGTTTGTTCAGTCAATCAATACACATTTCTTGAGCATTGCAACAGAAAAAAGAGTGGATACATGAACCCACTCTAAAATGTATACATGTATACATGTATACATATACATGTATATGTATAACTTTGCTGTACAGTAGAAACTAACACGACATTGTGAATCAACTATCCTCCAATAAAAATTAATTTAAAATAAAGGAAATAGAAACTCCCTGGTTGTCTTGGCTGCCCATCCACACCCCTTCCTGGAGAATCTGCCCCGGCCCCGGCCTCTGTCCTTGCCTTTGCAATTTCCTCTCTTCTAAATTCCTTCCACAGCTGATTACACCAAGGACCAACAGCTAACCCAGGGAGAAGCAACCCACGGTGGCCGAAAGTCAGTCAATTTCTCCTCTCTTTCTAGAGAATTTTAACTAAGAGACCAGGGGTCAGCAGCAGCGGTGGCTACTTGAACGGAAGGTCAAGAGAGCCGGACCGGTCAGTGCTGAGGTGGCCAAAGCCATGTGCGCCTGCGTGTGTGCACGTGTGCGTGTGTCCCCACGTGACAGGGAAGAGCCTTGTCTTGGACAGCCCGATACTGCGATTCATTCGGCTCAGCTGTCCTGCTTCCGCCTTGGGCATCCATGGGGTGGCCTGGGTCTCCTTCCAGCAAAGCCCATCTTGTCCAGCTAGGTTGAGGGGTGTCTGTTCCATGTAACCAGACAACCCCTGATTAAGGCAAATGCATTGGGAGTCCTGGGCTGGGCCGACACCTCCCGTGGATCAGAACGGCGTGGTACCCCCAGACAGGTGGAAGATCACGGAAGAGCCCCAGTGAGCTCAGGGCCTACCTTGAACAGATGGGGACACTGGGGCCCAAGGTGGGTAAAGGACAGGCCACAGACACGGGAGCAGAGCTGCGCCCAGGAGGCGCTTTTCTAGCTTCCCGGGTTCCTCCTGCTCCATCATACCTCTGCTTACACGGGACTGTCCCCCAAAGCTCGCCCACCCCCGATCGGCTCCTCCTGTACGCTCCACCGAAGGGCCACCCGAGGTGTGTTCCACACAGGAGGAGATTCTGAGCCCTGGGTCGGCCCCTTTCCATACGGGAGCAGAAACCTCTCGCTCTGGCGGCAATACAACCTGTCTGAACGTCAGCTGACGGCATTAAGCAGCCAAATGCAGTGATAAACGGTGTGCCCGACCTGCTGGCAGTTTCAGCGCTGCTGGTTTACTGCCCCTGCCCCCAGCCCGCGGAGGGAACTCCCCCAAGGAGAAAAGCAGCCAGACGTGAGCACACGCGGAGAGGAACCCATCTCCAGGTGAGTCGTTTTCTGTCGCTCCCCTCTTCCCATCCCGGGGTGACCTGAGCGTGGGCCTGAGGCCTGCGTGAATTTGGCTCACCTGATTTTAGTGATACCACCACGTATCTGAGAAATAAGAGAGAGCAGGACACCGGGTTCCTGCTTTGAGAAGCTTCCAATTTCATGACATCATGTGTTTTATCCGTTGAATTACATCCCCCCCGATTCACATGTTGGAGTCCTACCCCTGTACCTGAGAAGGCAGCCTCACTTGAAAATAGGGCCCTTGGGACTTCCCTGGTGGTCCCAAAGACTTCGCCTTCCAATGCAGAGAGTGTGGGATCAATCCCTGGCTGGGGAGCTAAGATCCCACATGTCTCAGGGCCAGAAAATAAAACCCCAAAACATAAAACAGAAGCAATATTGTAACGAAATTCAATAAAGACTTTCAAAAAAAAGGTCCACATCAAAAAAGAAAAAAGAAAATAGGGTCTTTGCAGATATGATCAAGTTAAGGTGTAGTCGTTATGGTGGACGCTAATCCCATAAGGCTGTCCCTATAAAAGGGGGAAATCTGGACAGAGATAGGTGCACACGGGAAACCCCCCCGTGAAGATGGGGGTGATGCTCCTAGGAGCCCACGGACGCCGAAGATGGCAGAAACCAGCGGAGCTGGGGCGAGGCCTGGGACCGATTCTCCCTCGCGGCCCCAGCAGGAACCCACCCTGCCAACACCTTGGTCTCGGGCCTCCAGCCTCCAGAATGGCGGTACAGTACATTTCCATTACCTAAGCCACCATTTGTGGTGCTTTGTTCCAGCAGCCCTGGGACACTAATAACACAGGGTGTGTAGTAAGTTACCACCTACAGGGAGGGACCCCGTGACCCCATGAGTCATACAGTGAATGTAGGATCCACATAACAAGTCACACTGATAATTTTTTACCCGACCAGTCAATTTAATTAAAGGGGGAAGAAAAACCAATTTAGTTGAACAGCTGGTTTCACTGATTTTATTTTCTGTCTTTCCCCAGCAGCTTGCCTGAATTTATTTTGGTCTTTCCATGGAGGAGCATTCCAGCCCCTTGACCCTAGGACGGGGTGCGGTGGTCTCCCCCACTGTACTGGAGGCTGTGGCCTCCGCACCTGGCCTTTACCCCTGGGATGCCTGAGAAAGCATCTGTCTGACCCAGCTGGGGACGCTGCTGAGGCCAGAGACGCACGCACGTGACTCCATTACGAAAGGAGGCTGCTCGAGCCGCCCCCGACTTAATGGCTTGTTTGGGGCCAGGAAACTGTCTCCCATGAGAAAATATATTCTTCTATAATTTCCCTAAAATATTAAAAGTGGAGTTCTGCTCTGAGAGCCCAATCTGCTCTGATTCCCACCCCGTGAAAAGGAGAGGCCGGAAGGGCTTTGGAAGTGAAATCAGGCTTTCTAATCCAAAGGCAGTCTTGGAAGGTGGGTTTCTGCTGTATCCAGGCGGGTGCCTGCCTAGAGCACCCAGCCTTGGAGACCAGCACACTTCCGCCCTCCACGGGGTCACGGCAGGGCTAAGCAACAGTGTGGCCAGACATCTGGGGGAAAGGGAAAGCAATGGTCGCTCAGAAACCTGGGTAACAATGACATGGCCAGTTGGGGGAAGGGCAGTGAGTCTTAACCTGAAATTCCAAGGCCGATTGTCTCATCTATGCAGGGCTGTGAATTGAGATTTCACAGACCCTCCAAGAGGTCTGTGGACCAGACCTGCTGCAAAGCAGCTGCTGCAGAGCAGCAACATGGATGGACCTAGAGACTGTCATACTGAGTGAAGTAACTCAGAAAAGGAAAAATATCGTATAATATTGCTTATGTGTGGGACCTGAAAAAATGGTACAAATGAACTTATCTGCAGAACAGAAATAGAGTCACAGATGTAGAAAACAAACTTATGGTCACCAGTGGGGAAAGGGGAGGAGGGATAAACTGGGAGATTGGGATTGACATGTACACACTACTGTATATAAAATAGATAACTAACAAGGACCTGCTGTATAGCACAGGGAACTGTACTCAGTACTCTGTAATGACCTACATGGGAAAAGAAACTAAAAAAGAGTGGACATGTGTATATGTATAACTGATTCACTTTGCTGTACAACAGAAACTAACACAACATGGTAAATCAACTATGCTCCAATAAAAAGTAAAAAGAAAAAAGGTCTGTGGATAAAATTCAGGAGTCCCTGTACTAGGATGGGAAATAATATCTTTATTTTCACTAACCTCCAACTAACATTTAGCATGCCATTTAATTTTTTTTTTTTTTTTTTTTGGGCCACATTGGGTCTTCATTTCTGTGCGCGGGCTTTCTCTAGTTGTGGCGAGCGGGGGCTACTCTTCATTGTGGTGCGCGGGCTTCTCATTGCAGTGGCTTCTCTTGTTTTGGAGCACGGGCTCTAGGGCACACGGGCTTCGGTAGTTGTGGCACGTGGGCTCGGTAGTTGTGGCTCGTGGGCTCTGGAGTGCAGGCTCAGTAGTTGCGGCGCACGGGCTTAGTTGCTCCATGGCGTGTGGCATCTTCCCGGACCAGGGATCGAACCCACGTCCCCTGCACTGTCAGGCAGACTCTTAAGCACTGCGCCACCAGGGAAGCCCCATGCCCTTTAATTATGAACGTGGCAACAAACCACCATTAACTGAGCTCACCCTATGTCTCTGTCACCAGCACAACGCAGACATTTCTTATATCACACGATTGCAGACCTCTCAGTACGCACCACACCTTTGCAGAGATCTCACAATGTTGTTTACACACATCATTCCTTCAGAAGCGTCAGCACCCACGGGCCTTATCGTTCAATGCACTGATTAAGAGGTGTGCACGTTACTCTCACACATTTGTTCAAATGTTTTGATAAGTATGTTTCAATGCAGTTGCTCTCTTTTTTAAGCCCCTGTATTTTGCATTATGCCCTGAAAAACTTTCTTCTGAGAAGCAAGTCCCTGGACTTGCTTCCGCGTCAAGCCAAAGCGACCGCGTCGCAAAAGATCAGAGTCCCAGACCTCTAAGAGGGGACGGAGCCAGGTTCCAACCAGGAAAACAGTCGAAGGATTAAAGCAAAGGGAGACGATGCAGGGCACTGGGTCTCAGGAGGTGGAGGTGCTACCCCTGAAGCCACCGCGTTCCTAAAGCAGAGGGACAGAAGGGGGACAGGTTCCTAGGCTCCAGAGGCAGTGGGGGCCACGCAGGAGACCCCCAGCCACCAAGGCCTCCTGGGTCTCCAAGAGGGAAAGCGCCCTGGCCCCTCCGTTCCCCCGCTTTCCAGAATTCCACCTGTGCCACTGCCGGCTGAATCCCTCCAGAAGCCAACGGGTTAAGGAGCCTGAAGTCCTGCCAGAGCTGGGCCCAGCACCGCCCTCTACACCCCTCAGGACAGCGTGAAAAGCGTCATCACTGTCTGCAAGGCCCTTGCACTGGGGGCTGCGGTGGCCCCAGCAGGAGAAGCCCTGAGCCGCAGCCATACCCAGCAAGCGTCAAACCACAGCACCTCTGTTCATGAATCTGGGACGCCTGCTGATGCGCCCTTTCTGACCTTCTCGCCCTGGATTGTCACATTGTGCCACAGACACCTTGTTGAGGGAGAAGAAATGAAATTACGAAGGGCTCTTAGTGATTTGCTCATCCCTGCGCAGGCCTGATCTGGAGAACACAATAAATAGCGGTGGTACCTATGTGAATTAAAACACTCGCTTACTTATTAGTGTTTGGCACCAGAAGTGCAGCTGGGATTAACGCCTCAGGGTTCCCGCAGCTCCCTCCAATGTTATCTATTTTACAGGCGAGCTCTTTGCCTTCTGAATCACTGTAAGAATCCCACTTGTACATCAATTACATTTCCATTAGCATTGAGATCTCTCTCTTCATAGAGCATTACCAGGCTGCAGATACACAAAATGTCAATATTCTCTCTCACTTCATTATGCTAATCCCTGCACGCCTCGGCCGGGTTCCTAGAGGATGTTTACGCTGATGCAGCTTTACAGGCAGCTGGGCTTCTCCCCTCCGTGGACACTCAGCCCCAGGGCTGATGGCTGGAGTGGAGACCCACGCGTCTGCCTAAGTGACCTTCTGGTGGTCCGGGCACGTTAGATCCATCACAGAGATGCCACAGTCGCACTGCTCCTGTCCCTTGTGTATCAGCCACTCCTCCACACTGCAGTCAGAAAATCCTCATGTAAGCGAGTCAAGAGGAAAGAATGAAGACGTTAGATCACATCCAGGACCTTGTTCTTCGTCTGGTTTCCCAGACCTGTGCCCATCCTGTGGCTGGAGCCGATTCCACCTGAAATACCTGTGTTTAGTCTCTCTTGCTGTCTTCTGCAAACCAGGTGGCTCAGACTATCCCTATGAAGGGATGCTGCGTGGGAAACCCTGCGAGGAGGGGCTGGAGGGGGCGGGCGGGCCAGGAGGCGGCTTCAGGGGAGGCTCAGGCCATGGGCGTCCAGCAGCCGGTGCCCCCAGACAGCCGGGTGCCTGAGCGCCTGCTCCAGGCGCGTGGGGGCCGCGGGAGTCCCTCCCCCCGACTTTATGCACAGAGCTCCTTCCCAAAGGCCCGAGCTCCGTCCCTCCTAAATCCTCCGGCCTCTCTCACCTCATCTGTCCCACACAGCGCGTCCCTTCCTGCACCACAACTGTCCCGTCCAGCACCTGTGACAAGCTCTCGCGTAGGTCTTTGCTTCACGCATATTATATTTGTTTCTTCAACACGCTTACGTGTTAAAATTCCTTACGGTTGGTGTCAGGTGTTGAATTATGCCTCCGAAGACAGGCTGAAGTCCTAACCCCCAGAACCTCAGAGTTTGACCTTATTTGGAAGTTGGGTTGTTGCCGACAGAACTGGTGAAGATGAGGTCAAAAGCTGGAGCAGGGCGAACCCTAATCCGATAGGACGGGTGTCCCTACGGGAAGAGGAGACGCAGACACCCAGTGAGATGCCGGCTGGGACCGTGGAGCAGACGTGGATGATGCTGCTGTGAGCCGAGGACGGCCGGATCGCCGCTCCCACCCAACGGGAAGAGGCAGGAGGGCTCCTCCCCAGTGCCTTCAGGGAGGCCGGCCCGCCAGCGCTGGGACCTCGGACTCTGGCCTCAGGAGCTGGGAGGGAACAGATGCTGTCGATTTAGGCCACCCCATGTGCGGTGCTTTGTTCCCACGGCCCCAGGAGCCAACCCGTGGTTGTGTGGCTGTCGTCTGTCTAACAACCTGAGCCTTAGTGTCTCAAGGGTGATGAGTCCTCGCCAACTCCACCTTTACTATATGCCAACAAGAGCCCCCATTCACGCTTTTCCATCTCCTACTTGGAATGACCTTTAGAGTTCTTGTCAGATTCTTTTTTTTTTTTTTTTTTTTTTTTTTTTTTAATTAATTTTATTTATTTTTGCTGTGTTGGGTCTTCGTTTCTGTGCGAGGGCTTTCTCTAGTTATGGCAAGCGGGGGCCACTCGTCATCGCGGTGCGCGGGCCTCTCACTGTCGCGGCCTCTCTTGTTGCGGAGCACAGGCTCCAGACGCGCAGGCTCAGTAGTTGTGGCTCACGGGCCTAGTTGCTCCGTGGCATGTGGGATCCTCCCAGACCAGGGCTCAAACCCGTGTCCCCTGCGTTGGCAGGCAGATCCTCAACCACTGCGCCACCAGGAAAGCCCCTTGTCACGTTCTTTACTACACAAAATGTGACACGTGGCACGTTCTTTTTAATCTCTTCAGTGGTAGCAGAACTTCACTCTGGGAAGAGGAAACAGATTTTCAGAAGCTTGGTGGGTGACTAAGCGGGACTGTGGCTCTGTGTCAGGCCAGGAATGCAGTGGGGCTAGGAAGCCACATGCGCTAACTCCAGGGGCCCCAGGCTCCCCAGGGTCTGTGCGAAGACTGGAATCAACGTCATGGCCACAAGAGGGGTGGTCTGAGGGCCGATGCTCCTGCAGGTGTTGCTGGAGTTTCTGGCATCTGTTAGAATATTCTACAGCCATAAACTGTATACCCCTTTTGTTTTGTTTCTTGAAATCCTACAGCGTTCTGGGTGTACAAGAAGGAACCAGTACAAATGATTGATTGGCTTGCTGCAGTTTTCTGAGGCTGAAGCTCGAACCACAAGGAGACGAAATTGTTAACTTAGGTACTTGCTAGCGTGGTTCGTGCATTTACGCATTGCACTGGTCTCCCATTGCTGCACTAACAAGTCCCCACAAACTTAGTGGCTGAAAACAACACAGATTTATCCCGGCTCTGCAGGTTAAAAGGCCCCCAGGGGCCTCACTGGGCTTGGATAAGTTGCAGGGAGAATGGATTCCTCGCCTCTTCCAGATCTAGAGGCTGCCCTCGTTGCTGGCCCCGGGGCCCTCCCGCCTTCCAGGCCAGCGGGGCAGCTGACCCCTGACCTGCTCCCCGGTTGTGTCCCTGTGATCCTCTTTGTCACCCTCGTCCACTCTCAAGGAAGCTGTGATTTTTTGCACTGGGCCACCCAGGTCACCCAGGGTGCTCCCTCCTCCTAGGGCAGCTCCATAGCAACCGTTATCCCATCCGCATCCTTCATTACCTTTCACCAAGTAACTTCACATAGTCTCAGGCTCTAGGCACTAGGACATGGGCTTCTTTGGCAGGGTCACCATTCTGCCTACCACATTCATTCCTTCAAATGAAAACAGTTTTTCTTTTATTCAGCCGATACTTATTAAACCTTTACCACATGCCAGACATCGTCTGGATCCTGAAGACTGTAGCAGAGAACTTAACAGGTATAATCTTTGCTCTCATGAGCACACATCCTAATAAGCATACAAGAAACAAGATAAATAAAAAAGCTAAAGTACGTCATGTAGGGTTGGGGGCTCAGAGGAAAAAAAAAGTAGTAAAGGAAACTAGGAAGTGCTGATAGGTGAGGGTAGACTACGATTTTAAATACGACACTTAAGGGGGTGATATTTGAATACAGGATCAGAGCCAGGGGAGGCTTACGGAGAACGGGGTGAAGTGGGCTCCAGTCAGGGGGAACAGCAGGGGAGCAGAGACCCCAAAACAGGGCATGCCTGGCTATTCTGGAACAGGCCAGTGTGGGTGGCAGGTGTGCAAGGGGGGCTGAGTAAAGAAGATGAGGTGAGACAGGTGACAGAAGAGAAGAGGCCTTTGCCTGGGGCCTTTGAGCCAAGGTGGGACCTTGGCCCTTACTCACTGGAAGGCTTGAGCAGGGAGCTGACACTCCTGGGACCAGTACGGCTGCCCCGTGGACTTGGCAGATCAGGGAGATTTGCAGGAGGCCTGCTCTACTTCAGGTAAGGGATGATGGTGGCTCACAAGGAGGAGATAACTGTGCTGGGGGGGGGGGGGACACCTCATTGGATCCTGGAGGCTGCTGGAAGATGGAGCTGGGACTGGATAGGAGAGAAGGAGGGGTCCAGAGTTACCCCAAGGTTTCAGCATGAGGGACAGGAAGGATGGGGTTGTCATTTCCTGGGATGGACAACACTGCTCGGTCCTCTGATGTGCTAAGTTTGAAATGCCCATGGGATGCCCAAGTGGAGATGTCAGTGGCAGGTGGACACATGAGTCTGAAATTCAAGAGAGAGAACTAGGCTGGAGATAGAAATTTGGGTGTTATGAGTATGTAGATGATATTTAAAGCCTTGAGACTGAATGAAGTCCCCCAGGAGAGACTTGACGTAGGGAAGAAAAGAGATTCGAGGGCTGGACCTGGCACTTTCCAATATTCAGAGCTTGGAGAAATGAGGAAGAATCGGAAAAGAAGACAAAAGCGGCAGCAAGTGAAGGACAGAAAACACCTAGAAAGGGTGTCCTGGGTCCCAAACAGAGACAGTGCCATAAGGAAGACGCAGGAATCACCGGTGTCCATTGGTGCAGATATCCAGGAAGATGGGCTGGACTCACCAGTATGGAGCTCCCTACCCTCCACGATGAGACAGATTCCAGGGAAGCTTAAGGGGAGTAGGCCCAGTATAGTATGGGATGCCCCAAGTGGCCAAAACAGCCTTGAAGAAGAAGAGCCAAGTTGGAGTGTTCACGCTTTGCCGATTTAAAAACATTCTACAAAGCTACGGTCATCAAAACAGTGAGGTACAGGCAAAGGATGAACATATAGACCGACGGGAAAGAACTGAAGGTCCAGAAGTGAACCCTCACACCTATGGTCAACTGCTTTACAACAAGGATGACAAGACAATTCAATGGGGGAATAACTGCCTTTTCAACAGTTGGTCCTAGGATAACTGGAAATCCACATGCAAAAGGATGGATTTGGACCCCTTACACCGTATAAAAAATAGTTAACTCATAATGGATCATAGACCTAAATTTAAGAGCTGAAGCTGTAAAATTCCTAGAAGAAAACATCGTAGCAAATCTTCATGACCCGGGTTAGGTAACGCCCTCTTAGCTATGACACTAAAAGCACAAGTAGCAAAAGAAAAATAAAGAAATTGGACTTTATCAAAACTAAACACTTTCGTGCTTCCAAGGACACCATCCAGAAAGTGAAAAGACAACCCACCAAGTGGGAGAAAATATTTGCAAATCATACATCTGTATCAGGAATATGTAAAGAACTCTCACAATTCGATAATAAAAAGACAAATCACCCATTAA
Organism: Lipotes vexillifer; assembly: GCF_000442215.2. Taxonomy (NCBI): domain Eukaryota; kingdom Metazoa; phylum Chordata; class Mammalia; order Artiodactyla; family Lipotidae; genus Lipotes; species Lipotes vexillifer. The sequence continues at coordinate 220,616 of NW_006790887.1, read as the reverse complement.
AAATGAGCAAAGGATCTGAATAGACATTTCTTCAGTGAAGATATTCAAGTGACCAATAAGCACACGAAAAGACGTTCAACAATCACTAGCCATTAGGAAGATGAAATCAAAACCAAAATGAGAGGGGCTTCCCTGGTGGCACAGTGGTTGAGAATCTGCCTGCCAATGCAGGGGACACGGGTTCGAGCCCTGGTCTGGGAAGATCCCACATGCCACGGAGCAACTGGACCCGTGAGCCACAACTACTGAGCCTGCACATCTGGAGCCTGTGAGAGGCCCACGCACCGCGATGAAGAGTGGCCCCCGTTCGCCGCAACTAGAGAAAGCCCTTGCACAGAGACGAAGACCCAACACAGCAAAAATAAATAAATAAATAAATAAATAAAATTAAAAAAAAAAAACCTAAATGAGAGAGCACGTCACAACCACTAGGGTGGCTATAATAAAACGACAGGTAATAAAAGTGTTATACGGATGTGGAGGGACCCTTGCACATTTATTATACTCATCAGCAGGGGTTCTAAAACACAATACCATTGAGTGGGTGGTTTAAACAATAGAATTTCTTTCTCACAGTGCTGGAGGATGGGAAGTCCAAGATTAAGGTGCCAGCAGATTTGGTTCCTGGTGACAGAGAGCGGGTGGGGACGGGGGTGGGGGAAGCTCTGTCTCTTCATCCTCCTAGAAAGGCACTAGTTCCATCATGAGGGCCTGTATTAGTCAGAGTTCTTCAGAGGAACAGAGCCAATAGGGTGTGTGTGTGTGTGTGTGTGTGTGTGTGTACGTGTGTCCCAAGAAGAACTGATGTTTAAGTCCAAGTCCGAGTCTGGGAAAGACCAATTTCCTGGCTCATCCCATCAGGCAGCAGAGCTCCTCTTACTCAGCCTTTCCTTCCATCCAGGCCTCCTGATGACTGGATGAGGCCCACCCCTGGGGCAGCCATCTGCCTTACTTGGTTTACAGATTCAAGTGTTCATCTCATCCAGAAACGCCCTCACAGACATGTCCAGAGTTGCATCCAAACAAATGTCTGGGCGCCTGTGGCTCGGCCTAATTAATACGTAAATTAGTCAACACACATTCCTGAAAATATGTTGTGTCACCACATGACTCAGCAATTCCACTCCTAAGTATGTACCGAGGGGAAATGAAAACATACATCCACACAAAATCTTGCACACGAATTGTCAAAGCAATGTTTTTCGTAATAGCCAAAAGATGGAAACAGCTGATGGATAAATAAATGAAATGTGGTCTATCCACATGATGAAATAGTATTTGGCAGTTAAAAGACAGTAAGGGGGGCTTCCCTGGTGGCGCAGTGGTTGAGAGTCTGCCTGCCAATGCAGGGGACACGGGTTCGAGCCCTGGTCTGGGAAGATCCCACGTGCCGCGGAGCAACTGGGCCCGTGAGCCACGACTACTGAGCCTGCGCGTCTGGAGCCTGTGCTCTGCAACAAGAGAGGCCGCGGCAGTGAGAGTCCCGCACACCGCGATGAAGAGTGGCCCCCGCTTGCCACAACTAGAGAAAGCCCTCGCACAGAAACGAAGACCCAACACAGCCAAAAATAAATAAAAAAAAAAAAAAAAAAAAAAAGACAGTAAGGACTGACATGTGCTACAGCATGACGATCCTGGAAAACATTATGCTGAGTGAAAGAAGCCAGTCCCAAAAGAGCACACAGTAGATGATTACATTTATATGAAGTGTCCAGAAGAGGCAAATCCATCCAGACAGAAAGTAGATCAGTGGCTGCCAGAGGCTGCGAGGAGGGGGCAGTTGGGCGTGAGGGGGGTGATGCAGGCAGTTAGGTCCACGACCATCCATTTAAGGTGAGACCAGTCAGCATGTTTGTCTGCTCAGCTGCAAACGTGCAGACACAAAGCAGAACACATTCATGTAATCAGCTTGGAGATGGGCAGGGCGAGTGTGGGGGCGGGGGAGGGCGGGAAACAGGTGCAAAGGTGTTTCGGATGTTGAAAATGTACTGTGCAAACCTGGGAATTTGGACAAAACAAGACCACAGCTGGAACTACTGGAAGAATCCTTCCCCATCAGAGTTCATTCACTACCTTCTCCTGACTGGCTTTCCTGCTTCACCAAGTCACACAGATGGAAGCATTTGGCTGTGTTCTCCCCGAGACAAAAATACCCACTGAGAAAGAGATGCCCAGAATGTCTCAGGCCATCTTAGATGACCGAGAAATTGGCTCTATTTCTCCTTGTTATTAGTACCAGGCTTTATAAGCAAACAAGACCATTCTTAAAATACCGATGTATATTTTTAAATAGCAAAATTAAATTATAAATTAAAACCTGGGGAAAATATTTGCAACATATGTGATAACTAAAGGGTAAGACCTTCAATACGTAATAGCTTTTACAAGTCAATGAGAAAAAGCTGAGCACCTCGTGGGGAGGAAATGGCAAAAGATATTACCTAAGAATGTGTTTTTTTTCCACAATTTTTAAAAAAGAATGAAAAAGGGGGGGAGTGAACTAGTGATACATGATACAACGTGGCTGAATCTCAAAACAATCATATGCTGAGTGAAAGAAGCCAGGCCAAAAAAAGAGTCCAGAGTCCATACTCTGGTGTATATACATAATCCATATTCTATATGATCTATAATCTATAGTGACAGAAAGCAGAGGGGTCATTGCTTGGGAATGGGAGGGAGGGCAGCAGGAGATCAGGCTTACAGAGACGCACAGGAAAGGTAGGGGTAATGTATATATTCATTATCTTGATTGCGGTTCTGGTTCCACCGCGTATGTATACCTAACGCAAGGGGCCAATAATGTGTACATTTTTAAAAGTTCAACATCTTTGGTAACTAGAGAAGAAAGAAAATCGTGAGATGCTACCTTTAGCTGCCCCAGAGGAAGGCAGAAGCCACTGACCGTTGATGCTCTGAGAAGCCCCGGTGCTGGGTCAGGAATCCGAGGTTCAGAGGGTGGCCCCTTGATCTGAACCCAGCCACCACTGGCCAAGCTGCCCCATGCTATGCCCTCTGCTCCAGCAAGACTGACCTGCAGGCGCTGCAGGCCGCCTCTCACCACCTTCCCCAACGGTTTCTGTCTCCATCTGAGGAGGCAGCGGGAACAACGTGGATGGACGGTGGGACTTCCCTTCATGGCAAAGACGGTCCCTAAAGAGCGTTCTCCCCGCAAGCAGGAATAGCCACTATCTGCAGCTGCGTTGATACTGAGACAAGGTCCCAGCTTGGCCGAGTGATTCTTCAAGGACCAGCTCTCAGCCCAGGATAGAAGACCTGGCTCTGCAGCGGGTGGGGATGGGGGGGCGGGGCCCCAGCGGATGGGGAGGGGCGGGGCCGGGGAGCAGCCCACCAGCCTTGCCGGGCAGGTGCCCCCGAGCACAGCGCCGGCGGGGAGCAGGGAGAAGCCGGACCCACGGCAAGGGCAGGGATGACCTGCCAACGCGGCCGTCGACGAGCATAATGGACAAATGACGAAAGGAACGCTGGCAATCCCGCTAACCGTGATAAATACGCTGTGGCCCTTCTGATAAATGTTCACGGCACCGCAGAGCGGATGAAACTGTACCAAGTAATGATCCTCGTTCGTTCTTAGACCTCTCTGCTGAAATTGCCAATTAAGATAGTGCTTTAAGGAGGGATGTGGATTCCCACTGGCTCCGAGATGGCTTGAAACCAGCATGTCAGACCGGGTGCCAGGCAGCTCTCGGGTGGCTCGGCGGAGTAGCAGCTACTGACCTGCTTCTGACCCCGGGTAACAGGACATGGGGAAGTTGCTCGCTGTTCTTGAGGCAGCCTCGGTGCTGCGTGCACCCGCCGGGCCCCACCACTGTCCCCACCAACTTGCCACTCCCTCTCCAGAGAGGGCCCCTCTCCGCGCCCGCCTTGGACGCATCCCACAGCCCCGGAGCCTGGCGCATCACTACCCAGCTGGCCTCTGGGGGTGGGGTGAGGGTTCAATGAAGAAGCAGCCACAGCCACGCAGGAGGTGCCAGAGAGGCACAAAGACGCTTCCTTTGAGGCACGGCTGGAGACACCCCGAGAAGCCCGAGGCCACGCCGTGGTCCAGCCTCCATCAGCTTCCGTCTCCCCCACCTCTGATCCGAGACGTGGCCGGGATGGATGCCCGAGCCTCGGGGGCCGTGTTGCTTCCCCACCACCCGTACTGAACCACCACCTAAGCCCACGCAAGCTGGAGCCACCCAGGTCCCAGGAGGACCACACTGTCAGCACAAGCCTAGGCTCTGGGGTCCCTGCGCGTTCAGAGAACAGAGAACGCGTCTCACTTTTGGAAGCTGATGTGGTGGTCGTCTAGGGCTGCCAGAGCAAACCAGCAGAAAGGGCATGGCGGAGACAACATCGTGTATTGTCTCCCAGTCTGGAGGCCAGAGTCTGGATCAGGCCAGGCTCCCCTGGACGGTGCTACGGAGGGGCTGCTCTGGGTGCCTCTCCCGGAGTTCCTTGACTTGGGGCCACAACTCCAATCCTCCCTCAACGTCCTCCCTGAGCTCACGGCAGGGTCCACATGTCCCCTTTCTATACGGACACCAGTGCTATTGGATTAGGACCCACCCTGACGACCTCATCTTCACGTGGTCATCAGTAAAGTCCCACGTCGCTAAATAAGGTCACACTCTGAGGCGCAAGAGGTTAGGACTCCAACATATGCATTGGGGGGGGCACCAGTCCACCCCTAAAACGGGGGAAGACAGGCTTGAGCCAGTAGAAGGTGTAAATGCAGATTTTTGTTAAAAGAAACGCAATATTATATCATCCAGATAAATACAGCAGGCGTGAACAAGCTACGGTATTCGTGCAAAAGGCTCACCAGAGCCAGAGTGTTGTGCAGAGATGTCCTGTGCACACCCCAAATGCCCCACACGGACCTGCTGAGTGCACTCGGGGAAGACAGACAGATTTACCTCGTTCTTATTCTGACGGGTTTGCTCACAGAATGGAAGCAATCGATTAGATATACAGCTTCAGGAAAGCTCAGTATTAAACTGTCATTTTGTCAATAAAACGTCATTTCATCAATATAATGTCGGTGCGCCTGAATGTTTCTGCATAATTAATTCTGCTGATGCATTAAGGAATGTTATACACAATATTAATCAAAAGGTAGTGTCAATAGAGGGTAATATATAAACCCAGATATCAAGATTACAAACTTCTCCGAGAGCCTATTCCCACCGAGACACTTCTCATCTAGAAATACTTGGATTTTTTTTTCATAAAACTGCTACTTAAAAAATTAGTCAAGGAAAAGCAATTAGAGTAATATACAGAAACCTCTTGGGAAATTAATTTTTTACAAAACATTTTTTAATAAATTGCATTTAATGTTCAGAAAGTCCTCTAAAGATGGAAATGGCCCTGGACACCCCTGACGTGTGCACAGATTTACAGGGCCCCTGGAATATCACTGCTGTCCTCACTGACACACCAACACCGGGACAGTTCCTCTCTGGCTATTTCAAAATATATAAAGGTTTGTCACCTTGGGAGAGAAGGGTTCTCCCAGCGCAAACACATAGTCAAGGCCAAGGCACAATGCTGGGCTCTGGACGTCTCAGCAGAGCCCAGAAAAGGCCCCCCTTGCTCCCGGCTGCTTCAGAACCACCACGGCCCAGCTCCTGCCCAGACGCAGGTGGCAGGAGGCTGTGGGGACAGCCCGATGCTCCACACGACTGGCCCCGGCGTCCCCTCCTCGGCTGTGGTCCCGGTTCTTGACTCCAGAGCCTTCCACGAGCCTTCCTTCACCCCACCCCCTGCCCAGCTCTCCCTCTCTGTGGCCACAGCTCTGCAAGACCCACTTCTCTCTGCCAGGGCACTGCACTCCACAGCCGCACGGAGGAAACTGGATTGCCTCGGGCGAGAGAGGCCCCAGACGAGCAGAGAGGGGCGCTCAGAACCCTGGAGGTGCCTGTTCTTGGTTAACGTATCGTGAGCCTGTTTCACTGAAGATTTGGTCCTGGTCAGGCCTTGAGTCCAGTGTGACACCATCGAGAGGACATTTGAAACCCCACCCTGGTCACTGCGATCTGGAGCTGGCTTTGCCGCCCCAAGCCTAGCACCCACCTGGACCCCTGTGGGCCCCGAGGGCCATGGCCTCACCTGTAACCCACATCACTGGTACTCAGCCTGCTGGATGGAGTTCTGCCTTGGATTCCAGATACAGGCCCATCCCGACCTGGGATCAGACCCAGAGACACTCGTCACAGTATAATAAGAGACAGCCTGGGTTTGAACCCCAGCTTTGCCACTTCAAATGCTGCTATGGGCAAGTTCCTTTGTTCAGTTTGCAATTCTGAAATATAGGAGTGATAATGATAATAACTCCTTATGTTGTGAGCAACCCATGAGATGAGCTGTCATCACGTTACCGCTTCAAATAGAGCTCGGCACAGAGCGAGGCGTCACTAGATGTCGGCCGTCCTTGGGGCAGGGCTCAGACGCCCAGTCTCCCTGCCCAGGAGACAGAAGACTGGTGCTTACAAGCTTGAGTCAGATACGAGTGCATTCTCGTCCTGGCTTGGCCCTCACCAGCTCTGTGGCCTGGGCACTTCACTCAGAGGAAAGGCCGTGGCCTGCCCTGTGTTCTGAGACTTTCTGAGCCTGGGAAAGGCCTGAGCTTGGAAAGGGTGAGAAGCAGTGACCAGCAGGTAGGCTTTCTGAAGGTCCAAGGCTGGCCCCAGGGTCTAGCTCGCTGGTGGCACAAGCCACTCACTCACTAGAAAAGACCCAGAGGGACTGATCAGAAGGGGGACCTGGGACCACCTCCCGTCACCTCCAGAGTGGCCAGGGCCAAGGATGGTGAGGCCAGGGATCCCGAGAGCCAGACTCCCCAAACCTCTCTCCAGGGCATCTGTACCTCTAGAGCCTCCACTGACCCACCACCTGGAGGCTCTGGAGGGAACCACAAATCAGGCCAGACGCACAGGCAAGACCGTCAGGCTAACTCGGACCGTGAATCAACTTACCAGCTGCCACACCTCTCTGAGCCTCAGTCTGTTGACCTGTCAAATGGGCAACAATAGAATCTACGTCACAGCAACACGAGGCTCCACGAGCTGATGCACTTAGTCCACAGGCTGCTGGAGTGTCATCACCATCTGTTCAGCTTCTGGTTTTCAGCCTTAGTTTTCAGGCATTTTCTCAGTCAGCTCAGGCTGTTGTAACAAAACAGCACAGATGAGGTGTCTCAAACAACAGACATCTCTTCTCTCACAGTTCTGGAGGCTGCAGGTCAAGATCAAAACATTGGCCAAGGGAATTCCCTGGCAGTCCAGTGGTTAGGATTCTGTACTTTCACTGCCAAGGGCCTGGGTTCGATCCCTGGTCGGGGAACTAGGATCCCACGTGCCACAGGGTGCAGCCAAAAAAAAAAAAAAATTTAAAAACCGAACAAAGCAAGACATTGGCCGATCCCGGCTGTCCCTGGTGAGGGCTCCGTCCCTGTGTCCCCACTGGTGGGGAGCGGGCTCTGACCTCCTCCTGGGAGGACACCAATGCCTTCATGAGGCCCTCCGTGACCCCACCTAAACCCCGTCAGCTGCCCAAGGCCCACCCCCATATACCATCGCATCGGGGCGGGGGGTCGGCGGTCAGGGCCTCAAAAAATGAATTCTGGGGACACGAACATTCAGTCCACAACAGGCACGCAGTCCCACACGACTGCCACTGCCACCATTGTCACAATGAGTCAATATCAAATATCCCACAGAGAGACCGAGGACCAAGGCGTATTAGGCACCTACTGTATGCCAGATGCTCCATGCGTGTACTTCCATCATGTCCCCAACACCCTTATTAGGATCGGCAGATGTTATTATCCCATTTTACAGATAAGATAAGGAAACAGAGGCTGAGGAGGCCTAAGCAGCTCACCCCGGGTCACGTAACAAAGCGCAATGACCAGAACGGCCTGGCTCCAAAGTCCAGCTTCTTCCAGTAACCTGGCCGCGCCCCACGCACCCGCTCCCAAATGCACCCGGTACCTGCAAAATACAGCTCTATGCGTTCTGAGACGTTCTCAACTGCTTCTTACATGTCACTGGCTTGTGAGGTCCTGTTCTGAGGGGCTTTAACGCGGATTTGGTATTTTTATCTCTATTTTGCAATGGATTCCTGAAATTTAAAAAGCCGTATTTTATGGAAATTTTTATAATTCTAAAAGTAATTTCTTATTGATAGTAGTAAAATAAGGATATTGTTGTGAACTATTTTATGTTTGTTTTTCTGTAATATTTTCAGAGACTGCGTTTAACTGCATTTTAATAGAAAGGTCGCTGATGCATTAATAAAGGGTCGACGGTGCTCTAACTGCAGAGGCCCAAACGGTCTTTTAAAACCTCTTTAGCTGGCAAGACAGTTATTATTAGCCCTGTATATCATCAAAAGGCCCGTGTTTGAATCAAATAGTTCTTATTAATTTAATTATTTAACCAAATTTGCAATGATTACAATCCCTTTCAAAAGAAAAATTGTATTACCAATATATTTGCCATCAAGTATTCCTAGGAGCTTACAATTATCTACAGATATATTCATGCTCTGAATGAGGTCCTACATGTTAAATATTTTATCTTCTTCATCTGTTATCCTTTATCATCTAAAAAATTTTTTTTAACAGATTGGGAAAACCAAACTCTCTTCACCTCTTAAGTTATAGGGTATCCGTTCAAAGGAAGGTCATTCTGATATATTTAAGGCATGCAATGACTCCTATGCATAGTTTTTTGTCTGTGTAGGAGCCAAGCAAGCATTTTCCCCTTGTGGTAATATAAGTGGGAAAGATTCACTAACCAAAAGTAAGTGTGGCTCGGTAATCATTTAGAATGATGTGGTGAAGACTGAAAAGATTAGGGTGATGGTGATGTTGATGATGAGACTATTAATAAAGTGTATCCTAAATTGCACTTTAACTAAATCAGTAAGTCCCAGCCTAGAATCCCCAGGTCTCCAGGCATCGAAGGAGGTAGTCATGGGGAGGATGGTGTCTTTTGGATGATTTCAACGTGCAAGAAGCTTCACAGAAGTCCTGCATTTTCTCCCCACGAGGCTCTGCCTTAACTGAAGTCCTGAGAATCTCTGGTTGGAACTGGAATTACCCCAGCTCAGCACTGCATGTGTGTTCTCTCTGTCAGGTAGACTAGAAGTTCAATATGTACTCAACTGATTTTTCAAAAAGCAACGCATTATTTTAACATACAGTTTGGTGTGCAAGCATAAGGTTTATAGAGAAAAATGAGAGAGGTCTTTCATGTTGCAAAGTTGTTCTTAAACAGACTAAATAAATCAGAGAAAGGTTATATGCAGATGAATCTATTAAAGTAGATTTATAATGAACACCAAAAGGCTTGGATTACAAATTCTCACTACTAGATATTTGGTCAGGGAATCAGAGGGAAAGAAGAGATACACTCAAAAAGACCAAATTCAATGGACAACTAACAGTACATTTTAGGAGTCCCAGTTCTAACAAATCACCACTCACCATCTGGAAAATGCTGGCCTGCCTTAAGACAGAATAAGAACGTTACGTGATCCAGTTTTATTCTAGACGAATACATGCTCGTTATTTCAGAACTAATATGATTTTCACCCGCAATCTTCCAGGACACGAACTACCCTCTCCCTTCCCTATTGCCTTAGAAATAAAGGGCAACACACAGACTGAAATATGCCTGTCCCTCCCCCATCAAAACACCAAAACTGGGGCTTCCCTGGTGGCGCAGTGGTTGAGAATCCGCCTGCTAATGCAGGGGACACGGGTTCGAGCCCCGGTCTGGGAAGATCCCACATGCCGCAGAGCAACTAGGCCCGTGAGCCACAACTACTGAGCCTGCGCGTCTGGAGCCTGTGCTCCGCAACAAGAGAGGCCGCGATAGTGAGAGGCCTGCGCACCGCGATGAAGAATGGCCCCCGCTTGCCACAACTAGAGAAAGCCCTCGCACAGAAACTAAGACCCAACACAGCAAAAATAAATAAATTAATTAATAAACTCATACCCCCAACATCTTCAAAAAAATTTTAAAGAAACAAAACAAAACACCAAAACTGAGGTGAGTGTTCCTGTGACCAAAGGGAAATCGTGGTCTTAACAATTTCCTGTGCAAGTGACCCGTGAAGGGGAGAAGGGCACAATGCCTGGCACCTCGGCCCCCCCTTGCAGCTCCTTCTGCTACAACCAGGAAAGCCAAAGAGAACACACGTCCACAAAGCGCCACAGGGTTGTTGAATGACTCAGTGGGTTTTCACAGAGTACTCAACTTCTGAATCCTAGAAGCTAAAAACAAAACCCCCAAAGCAGTCCCTCAGCCTCCTTCTAGGAGGCTGTTCTCTTCATCTCAAGAACACTCGGTGCCAAGGTTTTTGAGGCCTGGTGGCTTTAGGTGAAATGCAAGGTCGTGCTGGGTTGATTTAGTGCGTTATTAGTTGTTTATACAGTACTGATGCAGCACAGGACGCATGAAAAATGACTTTCCGATCTCAGCGAGTAAATCAGGGCCGCACGCGATTTCACTTAATACTTAACTTTAGCCAGTAAAATATTATACCTGTTATTATTCAGGGCAAACACAGTCCCTTCCATTTGCTTATTGAGGAAACAATTTATTTGAGGACATTTAATTGCAATAGTGAAGCCTGCCTTGGGGGTTAATCCCAGTTTATCGATGCAATTAAAAGCAGTGTGTGCGGTGTCTCATATTTATTATCTAGAGGGAGAGTGTTGACACAACCTGGGTGTTGAGACAGGCCTGCTCCAGAGTATCTGCAGTTTGTGTGAGGTGTAGGTGCGGGCTGCCTTCGGGGCGTACAGGGATCATCACTGTTTGTGCTCCGTGTAATCTGAGTTTGCATAATCTAATTGGGGAAAGGCTTCTAATTGGATTTTACTTGGGGCAATATGTGTTCAAATTGTTACATAGATCCAGCACTGTTTGGTTTCTTGTCAATGATTCACGGTATTTTAATGCCCCCCAGACAAACACTAAAGCCTCGCCTCACATGTCACCTCGCATTCAGCAGCATTCCACAATTACCTTGGCCTGAATCCCCCCCACCTCCACCCCCCTTCCCAGCTGCCGGGTGCCTGTCCATTGCTCAGATTTTACTAGCTCTTGCCGAAGTCCATTCCCGGGTGCTTGGCCCTCTAGAGGGGCGACAACCACTCCACAGCTTATAGGGACCTGCCTCCTGGGAAGCTGCACCGACGGGGCGGGGGGCCAGGAAGCCACCTGGCCCCCGCAGCCACCCCTCCCCTTCCCGAGGTCACTATGAGACATGGCCAGAGAAGGCAATTCTGAAGATCTTAAAAACATCTTTCTTTTCCCCCTATTGGCTATGATTTTCATTTTGTTGATCATATTTTTGTGGTTTTGATTTTGGCTTTTAAATTTTTTTTTTTTTTTTTTTTTTTTGGTGCCTCCTCTTTGCCCTGGCTTTGGCCTCAGCCTAGTTCTCTTGTGAGAGCAGAAATGGCCTGTAGTGGTTCCGATGTCTGTCTCATGGTCCTGAATTCTGTGCCCATCCCTGATCCAGTTGTGGAAGTGGGGATTTGCTCAGGTCAGACAAGACTCACCCCAGGAGCTGAGTGACCCCTGGAGCAACTCTGTCTGAGCACATAGGCTGTGTAGGAAAAGTATGGACACCAGATGAAAGTTGGAGAATTGTTATCAAGAAGAATGTGGGATGGATACTGTAGTCTAAAGCAATAAATGCCTCTACACACCCATAAACACACACATACTAACAGGACTTTAACAGAATCAGTAGTATGTCGTACATACTTTCTTTTATAGCCTGTTTTATTTTTTCCACTTAAGAACACATTATAACCATTTCCCCATGCTGTTAGATATTTTTTATAATGTGGTCGTCAGTGGCTTCAGTTCTTGCATCGTGTGGATCAACCATAATTTATTTAATTTGGATAATTTCCAAAGTTTTTTTTTGTTTTGTTTTTTTTGCGGTACGCGGGCCTCTCACTGTTGTGGCCTATCTCGTTGCGGAGCACAGGCTCCGGACGCGCAGGCTCAGCGGCCATGGTTCACGGGCCCAGCCGCTCTGCGGCATGTGGGATCCTCCTGGACCAGGGCACGAACCCGCGTCCCCTGCATCGGCAGGCGGACCCTCAACGACTGCACCACCAGGGAAGCCCTGGCTTTTAAATTTTTATCTTTGTCTTTCTGTTTAATATTTACCTACCAGTATTGAGAACCACTTCCTTATTTAATTTTGCTACATTTAAAAAATAAATTTATTTATTTTTTAATTTTTGGCTGCATTGGATCTTCGTTGCTGTGCACAGGCTTTCTCTAGTTGCAGCGAGCGGGGGCTACTCTTGGTTGCGGTGCGCGGGCTTCTCATTGCGGTGGCTTCTCTTGTTGCGGAGCACGGGCTCTAGGCATGTGGGCTTCAGTAGTTGTGGCTCGTGGGCTCTAGAGCACAGGCTCAGTAGTTGTGGCACATGGGCTTAGTTGCTCCGTGGCATGTGGGATCTTCCCGTACCAGGGCTCAAACCCGTGTCCCCTGCATTGGCAGGTGGGTTCTTAACCACTGCGCCACCAGGGAAGCCCAATTTTGCTGCATTTAATATGTGAAATGGAGAACAGCCTGAAGTTTCTCCAGCTGCTGTCTCTCCCCTTCCCAGCACCAAGGCATAGCTTTGTAACCTGCTCATTTGCCTTGTGTGGCCCTGGCACTCGGTTGCTTGTCTCAGCAAGTTGTCACTGGTCTGCATCATTGGTCCTCTCAGTGCTCCGGGCCTGGCGGGGTGTTCTAGTGGGCTGGTGGTTGAATTCCACCTCTCGAGTGGCTGACAGAGCAATGGTGCTTGGCTTTTCATCAGAAATATGACGCTTTATCCTGCTGAGTGGTCAAACTGTCCCTGTGCACAATGGTAAATTCTCCGCTACGAGGCACTAGGACAGGAGGCAGACATCTGTCGCAAAGACATTCCTACCGAGAGCTGTTACAGGAACAAGGGTAAGCACAGAGAATCTGTGCTTTGCACCACACAGGTCTAGATTCAAATCCTGGCTCTGCCACTTGCTGGATGCATGATTTGGGGGCAAAGGAACAGAAGTACCCAGCCTCCATCTCCTCCCTGCAAAATGGGCATAACACCACATATGGCAGCTATACTAGACTGTCCAGCAATTTAAATTACCCCTTCTCCACTGGACTTCCACCATACTAAAAACCCACAAGTGTTAAAAAAAAATTCCCTTCTGTTTGATGATTTTATGATGCTCACCCATCCTCCTTGAGGATGGATGGCAAATTACATTTTTCATGGATGATGAAATTGAGATCCAAGGAAATTAGCAAATTGCCAAGGAAATAGTTAATAAAATGAGAAACCACAGCAGGACTAGTCATGCTTCTGTTGGGTGAGATGCAGAGAAAACATAAGATTCCGACAAGGTTTGCTATGCAGCCTGAGGTCTTTCCTTTGGAAGGACCCTAGGAAAGACATTCTGTGATACATCCCATCATACAGACTGTAGGGTTGCATCCACCAAGTGCTGGTCCCCCCAGGTGCCCCCACTGTGCATGACTTGACGGTGTTTCAGGTTTTTTTTTTTTGCCGCAACGTGCGGCACGTGGGATCTGAGTTCCCCAGCCAGGGATCGAACCCGAGCCCGCTGCATTGGAAGTGCAGAGCCTTAACCACTGGACCACCAGGGAAGTTCCTCGATGGTGTTTCTAACTGTTTCAGCTGTGCAAGCTTTTTCCTCCCCTAAGAAGCAATTAAGTCCCTTGAGCACAGAAAGGTATTTTAAGTTACTGCTTTATCCTTCAGTATCAAGGTGGTTGTGCAAAGTGGCTTAGTAAGTACTTGCTGACTTGGATCGTGTTAAGTAGCCAGTGTGGACTCCTCCCCCTGGCTGCAGCAGGAAATGTGTCCGGGGAGGGGGCGGGTATTCCAGAGTACAGTTTCAGTGAGTCCTCACATACTTGTCCGGCAGAAAACTCACTTTGAGAGGTTACCTGTGCTCCCTGGGCCCCTGGCTGGCCTAACTCTGGCCACACTCTGACCACGTTCAGACTAAACAGCAGAGATGAAAATAAAGTCCATCCACTTTGCCCCAGGCATGGCCGTGACTTCAGGGTGGATGAGGGGGCCAGGCAGATGTCTGCAGAGTTTGCCATCTACTGCTCTCTTACGTATGGCCAAGGACTGTTTTTCCCTCTAACTTGTCAGTAGACAGTCCCAGCTAATAACCAGAAAGACAAGGTGAGCTCATTTGCTTTTACCCAGCAGAAGGATTCAGGGTGAATCAAAGGAGATGGCCTGCCCTTTACACCCCCTGGGAAAGGCTGATCTGCTGCTGTGGTGGAGATTTTCCAGCCTCATCCGGATCGCAGGGTCCCCCCACACACGCCTCTCAGCCAGAGCTGCGGAAGGAATGGGCTACCAGCTTCAACTGACCTAAAGACCTCCTCTCTCCTCAAGAAATGCATTGCAGTAAAGCCCACACCCTGCCAGCTACTGTCTTTCCCTGGGAGCAGGTGTCTCGGCAGAGGGCTGACTTATGGAAGGAGCGTGGCTGGGGGTCAGAAGACAGGTCCCAGTGCTGCCACAGGACCCTGGGCAAGACCCTAACTTCTCTAATCTGGCTTCCCGTGGCCCCTAAGGCCCGGACACACGATGTTAAAGTTCCCCCCAAACCCCTCCCCTGCACTCAGTGAGCAGACCTAAAGGTCGGGACCCCCCGGTGCTTGGAGGGGAGGGGCTTGAAGTTCCTGTGCAAGGGGGTCCTCAACAGAGCCTGTGGCAGGAGGATGCCCGGAGGGGCTGGGACAGTGTCACGGGCCCTCAGTGCACGCGGCATGTGGAATCTTAGCTGCCTAACCAGAGGTCAAGTCTGGGCCCCCAGCAGTGGAAGCGCGGAGTCCCAACCGCGGGACCGCCAGGGAAGCCCCTCGTGTTGCCACTTTTAGGACACAGCCCTTAAGGAGAAAACCGGGGGATCTCTTTAATCTGGGGAAGAATCCCGGGGTGTCTAGGGGAGAACTTCCCAGTCTAGGAAGCCGTGGGGAGGGAAGGATCCGCACAATAGGCGCAGCTTCGTCCTCCTTGGAGGGCACGGAGAAGAGGCGCCCCGGGCTCTGGCTGGAGCCTTGGGAGCCCCCCCCACGGAGCCTGGAAGGAACCGCCCTGCCCCCCCCCATCCTTAAGACTGGGGAAGGCTTCTAGGAGTGGCCTGGTGAGCAGGAGATGGCAGGTGGATCTCCGGAGGGCCACAGGCAGGGGACAGTGGTGCAGACTGGGGTGCAGCCGCAGGGAGCTAACCATCGTCCCTTGGACCCGGGTTCTTACTGCCATCCAGGTCCCACCTTGCAGGGACACCATGGGGGCCAAGCCACTGACCCTCGGGGCAAACGCGTGTCCGAAGGAGCCGGGACTGGGGGAGGGGAGGAGCCCCCCTCCTTCACCAGCGCCGGAAAGGGTGTGGGCTCTGCCCCCCAGCCCCTCTTCCCCGGTTGGGTGGGGGGGGTCCCCCACGTGTCACAGGCATTTGGGACGGGGGTCCGGGGAGAGCTGGGGGGCTCGGGGGGCGCGCAGAGGCCAGCGGGTCCCAAATCACTGCACAGGGGGAGGGGCGCCGGCACAAATCTCCCCGGGAGGAATTATTCGTCAGTTAATTCAGGAAAGGTGGATCCCTCCTCGGTCAAGCTGAACTTTCGGGTTGTCGGATGGTGGTGTGCCCGCCTTCAGCGAGGGGCGTTTGCTCCCCTGAAGAGGCCGAGGGGGACTGGACAGAGAGACGGGGCCAAGCCAGTTTCTGAAAATGATTTTAAAGGCTTTCGAGGCTGCAAGGAGGGAGGCGGCAGTGGAACAGGAGCCCGGAGGGATCGCCCCCAGAGCCAGCGGGGCTTCGCTGGGCGCCGCGGCCCCATGGTGGGCAAGGAGGGGCGCGGGGCTCCTCTGAAGGGTCCTCACCGCGGGGCCACCCGGCTGGGAGCAGATTTAAAATCCAGAGAATCCAAGTAAAGGCCCCGGGCTGCGGAGGTGTCTGCGGGAGCCCAGACTCGACCCCGAGCGGTGCCCACCTACCCGGGGAGCTGCCAGGCGGCCAAGCAGCCCACTCCGGCCAGATGTTCAAGACAGATGAGGGACGAGTAGTTAAAACCCACATTATATAGTTCTGTCTGGTATAAAATGGCATGTGCTGACCCGTATATTCTAACTGGAAACGGACTCGAGTCACTTAAAATATTGCAACGTCGATAGGACTAATTAATTGGAAATAAGAAACGAACGAATACAATTAAACGAGAAGAGAATCATTTTCTAATTTAATATAGAGACATTTATAAAGATCACAAGCTAAAAGGCATCGAAGGATTCTATCGACATTCTATTAAATCAGCCGCCACGCCCCGGGCGGGAGGAGGACTGGGGAGCGCGGCACCCGGGCTGGGTTCGGCGTGGCTGATTGGTGCCGCCAGGAGCCCCACGTTTGCGTCGGACCCGCCGGCCCTCCCTGCGGAATTCAGTCTCCTCTGCCCGCGGCCCAGACCCAACCGCTCCCGCTCCGACAGCCCCAGGCCGGGAGAAGCCTGCCTCTCCGCCCGGGAGGCCCGGGTTCGCAGACAGATTACAACAAAATTACTAATTGGAAAATGAAATTGTCAAAAAGGCATCTCCCCACCCCCGCATATACAATATCCTTAAATATTAAGATATTTTATTAGACCCACTTCCTAACAATAATTTATTGCAATAAAACGGACACCGCAGGTCCCCCTAAATTGTCTTTTCATAATGAATAAATTTAAGCAGGCTAATTAATATATAAACTAGCCTGATTTGTCAAGTTGATTTGTATTTTAGTTAATTGTGAAAGTAATTACCACATGGTCAAATTAACAGCTTTCTGGAAATGACCAAGCCTGAGGTTTTATTTCCTTCCTGGGTGAAGAAAATTCATTTTTCCAAGCTCTTGATGTGATGAATAAAAGTCATAAATCTGGGTGATTGGTGCAGGCAGAGTCTAAATGGCTTCATATTTCATTTTAGGTTTAATAGAAATATTCATGCTCTGTTTTAATGAAATTAAATTGAGGGGGGATGGGGCTGGGAGGTGGCAGTGGCCGGGGTCTTAAAGGGACAGTGCACGTTTTTCTTCCCCCACCTGCGGGCCGGGGCGCTGAGGTCACCTCCAGTGGGCAGCCCATCTGCCACTCCTTTCTGTGGGAGCCCAAGGCCTGGAGGTCCTCCTTTGCAGCTCACCTGGGGCGCAGGTGGAGGCCGCAACTCGAGAGCCCCGACCCAGGTGCACTCCCTGGCAGCTGATGCCCTCTCCCGCGCGCTTGCTGAGGTCACTAAGCAAGGCCAGGGTCAGCCCAGGGTGCAGGTGCAATCCCGCCCAAAGAAAGACTTTAGGCCTGTTGTCTACGCTCAGGCCCGTGCTGACCCGGCAGAATCCGGGGTCCACTCTTTTCTCCCTACTGTCCCCTGGTAGGAGGGCTGTGTGGCAGCGACCCCTCACTCATGCCCTCTAGCCCTCCACTCTGTGCCGCCTGCGACATTCCCCTCCCCTCCAAGGTGATCCTGCCTGCCGGAACCTGGACCACCAGCGCCCAGAAGAGTGAACCTAACGCACCGGGCTGCAGAGGCCTCTCCTTGGCCCTCAGAGGAAAAGGAAGGGAGTCTTCAGACCCAGCAACTTTGCTACGCTCATTGGTGATAGGGTGCTCCAAGTTTGGGGGAAGCCCACGCTGACAGCCGCTCGGGGCGCCTGGGGTGGGGTGGGGTGGGGTGGGTGTGAGGTCCGTCAGGGTGTCCCTGGGCCCCAGGACAGTCCTGGATCTGCAGCCCCTTAATGGAGCTGATCTGTGACTTGTTGATTTCCCCTGAGCAAATAAGGCTTTGATGCAGTTCCAGCAAGAGTGGTTAGCTGATGAATTGACAAAAACTAATCAGCTTTATTGGGAAACAGGTTAAGGGCACGGGCGTGTCAATAATTCTCAGCCTGACCCCCTCATCCATTAACCGAGGCAGGCTGATTAGAGTAAGAAGACCCTCTCGCATTTTGCACAGAAATTGCTTTCATAAACTCACCATTATTAGCAGTCGATGCGAGCAGCTAATTTAGAGAAGACATCCCAGGCACGTCACATCTATCATCCGGGTTTATGTATCATTATCTCATTTACAGAATGTCGCAGTATAATGTGTTTTTGGCAACAGGCTCGGCAGCGCCTGGGCTGCGCCGCTCTTTTTAGCAGCACAGCGGAGACCTCCTCGCCTCCTTCCCCACCACCGGGCCCGGAAATGCCCCCATGAGGGCCGGAGCCGGAGGGCGCTTCCCGGGCGGGCAGCGAGAACTGGAGTCCTCCCCACACCCACGTGCGCCCCTCCCAACGCGCACCTCCAGACGCGTGCACCCCACGCACGCCGCCCCAGCTGCGCCCGGCTCGCTGGCCCGGGGGGCCCTGGCGCGCGGCCCGACCGAAGAATTTGCTCCAGCCTCGGGCCGCGGGGTGCGAGTTCGCTGTTGTGCCCGGAATCCCCTCCTCGGGGCTCGGGCGGCGGCGCAGTTGGCCCGGGGCGGCCGCTCCCCTGCGCCTCGGGGGCGTGGTCCCGGCCTCCCTCTCAGGCCTCGGCCGGCTGGGTCGCAGAGGCCCCGGGCCTGTGGGACAGCCCGCCGGCCCGGAAGGCCCCTCTCCGCCCTCCCGGGCTCCCGGGGCGGCGGGTCTGACCTTTCCCTCCCCCGGCGGCGGCGGCGGCGGCGGCGGCGGCACCGCGGCCCAGATGCGCCCGGCAGAACGGAGTGGGCCACCTGTTCCTCCGGCTAATTATTTTAATGTAGGGGGCCCAGTGTCACCGGGTGCGCGCCTCTTGCAGCGACAGACGGCGGCGGGGCCGAGGACCCAATCCAGCCTTTCAATGGAATTTCCCAGATGGGCCGAGGGAAGGCCAGGCGGGTCACCAGGGGCCCTTTAACGAGTTCATTAGCCAAATTATCTTGCCCGCAGCACAGAGCCCGGGAGACTGGGGGAAGGGAGCTAGCACGGAGCGGTTCCGCGGGCCTGTCTCCCCCCGGTCTCGGCGGAGGTGGC
>NW_006790887.1:194914-201523 GCF_000442215.2 Lipotes vexillifer | reverse complement strand
ATGCTGAGTGCAGGGAAGGGGAGAAAAGCCCCAGCCCAGCGGGCATCGGGGAAAGGGAGGCAGACCCTCCTCTGTTGTTTAGCAGCAGACACGCCACCTCCCTGCCACTGTTAGGTTCCACAAGTGGGAGCCCGGCCGGGTCAAAGGCCAAGTGGGAAAAAGTGTTATTAGATGCATCCAATAAAGAGATTATAATATAATAAGGAACGTGACTGACCGGGCTATGGTGTGAGGCCCAACTGCAGGACTTGAAGCCAGAGCCTGGCCTCTTTGCTGTGGTTTCTGGAGCAAAGTGCCTTGATTTCTCAGAGCCTTAGTTTGCCCGTCTATAAGATGGGGGCATGGGTGTGATTTCCACAGTTACAATGACTAGGAGGGGACTCTTAGAAGGTGCATTGAGACAATACCATGAGCACTTGGACATCCCGGCAGGAGTGGGGCTCGGAAATCGGCCTCGCCGTCCCCTGCCCCACCATACTTCCAGCTCTTCTCAGGGCCCCAGGTTCCTCGTGGGTGAAATAGTCCCTGTTCACATGGTGGGGCAGGGCAGGGAGTCGCCTTCTGCCCAGCTGACCACACCCCACCCAACCCCACTTAGGAAACCTGGGTGGAGGTGTGATGGGGAGAGAGGCTGCCCTGAGAAAGGCGGAGGAAGCCCAGGGATGGCGTTTCTGGCAAACCAGCTGCCTCCTGTTTGCAAATACAAACCGCCCCCCCCCCCAAATCCACCCCAAGTCTGAGATCCGTCCTGGGGCCTTGAGTGTGCACCTGCGGGCAGAGGCTGGGGCCAGGCTGAGAGATGAACTGGACCCAGACACCATTTGCCTATCTTGAGGCATATCCCCCCAGCTCTGGGAAGTCATGTCAGGCGGAGATCCAGTCTCTCTCTGTCTCTCTGTCTCTGTCTCTGTCTCTCTGTCTCTCTCTGTCTCTCCCCCCCCCACCCCCGCCAGCAGCCTCAGCTGCTGCCACCTCAGCAACTACTAAATACAGCAATTAGCAACAACTTCCTGCCATTATCCACCATGGGTTTGGACATTAGCGCGGTACTACCCAGCCATAATTTCGAGTCAGAGCGCACTAAAAAGTTCACACACTGAAGCATTAAAACGCCCCCAAGCAACGTCTTCCGTGTATTTGTGCTTCCTCCCTGTGCTGTCATCCTCACCGCCCCCCCACCCCGCCTGCGGGTCAGCAGCCACCGTTCAGGCTGGAGTGGAGCCAGCCTGCATAGGTCTGACCTCCCAGGGGCCAGAGCTTCCGGCTTGGACTCTGCAACCCTGTCCTCCTGCCATGGAGGGGGTGTCGAGGGTGGGGAGGTGTGGCCAAGCACCTGGGGCCACAGGGCTGCCTGAACACCTTAGAAGGTGGGTCCTCGATAACCAGACACATTCCCCTGGGAGATGCGAAAGCCAGGCTCTCCCAAAGCAGATAAACATCGTTCTCAGTCTTAAATTATCGAGGCGCAAGACTCACTCACAGAGCACTGTAGGTCCCCGTTAGCGATGGTTTGGGGAGGGGTCCTGTGGGCCTCTGCATTCTGGAAAAGCTGGCTTCGCAGGTGCACGCACTGCACACCTTGTCTCCGATAACAGCCTGAATTAGAGGCCGCTGTGTGAACCTGCAATTAAATTACATTTAATTTAAATCCTCTGGCAAGAATATAGTCTTCTGGGGAAGTCTCTGTTGAGGGCTGTTTCCCCCCAATGTGATTAAAGGGACTCCAATGAACTTCCCCCCACCCCACGTTCCCGAATTCTTGGGGAGAAATTTGTTTCCCTTTGTAACCCAGGAGGTTCGGATTTGTGCCGCAGAAAGGCTGGAAACGCTCTCCTTCCCTGGGTCAGAAGGAAACCTGCAGGGGAACGGGGGCCGTCTCCCCCCGGGGGCCAAACGCTGAGCCGGGCACCGCCAGGCCTGTCCCTTGCCTCTGGTGTCCCGGGAAGCTGGGAGGCTGCCCAAGGTCCGAGGGTAACGCAGATATTTCTGTATTTGGAGGAAATTTCCAAAAATAGAAGGCCCGTAGCTTGCCGGATTGTTGGAATGTTACGAATTTAAATCCTGCAGCCTTCCCCGACCTCTTAGCAAGCCCTCGGCAATGAGCCCCTGATCTGCGGCTGGGTCAGGTGGAGAGGGCCAGACCCGCGACCCCGGGACGCCCGGAGGTGGGCCCGGTTCCGGCCCAGGCCCCGGGCGACACGAAGCCGGGTGCGCAGGGCGAGGCCGGGCAGGCGGGGCCTCAGGGTAAAGCGGCAGCCCGTCCTGCGGGTCCCACCTCGGGGTGGAGGGCGTCCGTGGGCTCCCACCTTTTCCAGGCCCTTTAAAAGGCCGAGCGCCCCCGGGTCAGGGAGGAGGTCAGCAGATCAAAGGGCGGCGCTAACTACGAGCTTCCTTTGGCCCTCGGGGCTCTGCTGCTGGGGGGCGGGGGACACCTGCGCGGACCCGCCCCTCCTCCGCGCTCGCCTTCCGGTGACCCCAGCCCCCTCCCCCCGCGCCCGCGTCCCCAGGCCCGGCGCGGTCCCCGAGTGTCTCTCCCGCGGTTTCCTTCCTCGCCCTCCCGCCTCGCTACAGAGCTACTCCCCCAGCCGCAGACCCGAGGGTCCCTACACCAGCATCTTCGCAGAGTAACTCGAGTGCCCCGGTTCGAATCCCATCGCCACCGCGAGTTTGGGTCCTGCCCTCAGGCAAGTTACCTACCTGAAGGAAACCCCGAGAGGTGGGGTGGGGGGGAAAGGCAGGGTTTAGGCAGGACGAGCAGGACGGGCTAAATCACCCGCACCGGCCCTGGCCGCAGTTCTGGAAACCTCAGGCTCTGGGAGGGTGGGGGGTACAAAGCGGTCACCAGGGAAAGTCCTCTTCCGGCCTGTGTTCCAGGGCCAGCGGTCCAGAGTCGCCTTCATGCTGGGCACTCTGTTGTGCCTGCCCCACTTCATGAGAAAGGAAGCAATCTGTAAACGATGAAGAAAGATGCTGCCTCCCATCATCTGAATATGTACCTATGTAGGGTTTATCCCAACTCCATATACCTAATTCCAGACATGGATAGACATGGATGAGAACAGCTTTTTCTTTTGCAAATGTTTGTAAAAATCACCAGTTCTCCTTTCTAAGTAGTGGGAGAAAGGGTAGTGCAGGCAGTGTTCAGTATCTAAAGGAAGGCCCTATGGAAAGAGAAAGGGATGCATTGCCAGGAGGGAAGGGACCGGATGGGAGCTAGCTACATGAAAGGGGCACCAGGCCCTCAATGGTGCTTTGCTTGGGAGCTGGGGAGTTCTCGCTGGATGCTGTCCCTGGGCACCTGGAGACTGAGGCTGGGAGCAGCCCTCAGACCAGACCTTTGATCTCTCGCTGCGGCCCTTCCCAAGACCAAGCCCTGCTCCTGTCTGCCCAAAACCTGCTTCAAAGCCAGCTGGGCTGGATCAATACAGATGCTGGAAACAGGAAGAGCCCTGGTGTGCTCAGCTTCACACACCATAAACCACACAAAGACCCCAAACTTCCGAGACCTCTTCCCCTCTCTCTCCCTCTCTCTTCCCATAGAGCTTCACAGACACCTCCAATATGTATTCCCTAATTCTTAACATAAACAGCATATCTGATCATTTTAAAGTCATTCAGCACTGCAGGGTCCATTTGGTCTAACCCCGACTTTTCGAGACAAAGAAAGAGAAGTCCATCAAGATAAAGAAGCTGCTACATCTGCAGTCACACCGCGTTTAGAGAGGTGGCCAGGGCCTGGACCCAGGGTGGCCAGGCTGAGTCCACTTTGGATCCGGCACCTGGGCCCCTCAGGTGCTGTGGACTCAGGGGGTAATCAGATGAACCTGCCTGAGCTGGGTCCCACCTGTGGACGACATCCATTCTGTGTGTACAGGAAGTGTTGTTCTCAGCTGGCCCAGGCAGAGTGGAAGCATGGGGGAGGGGGAGATTTTGAGGAGTTTGGGAGCATACTTACTGTAGAACAAAAAAATGGTAAAGTGAATTGCTCTGGGGGTTATAAAAAAAATAGAATAATTTTGTTGAGGAAGATGGGGTGATTTATGAAGTCTAGGCTGCACACCCCCACCACCAACTAAACTAGCCCCGGCAGTGGTTATTTCAGGTAGGAGAGAGGGGCGTCAGGCTCTCCAAGATCCACCTTGGGAAATTTACTTTGCACTCCTTGCCCTGCCCCAACCTCCTACATCATTGCCTTCAGGACCAGCAGACGGAGGAGGGGGAGGGGATGAGACACGGGAGAGGCAGCCGGCCTCCGAGCTCACCCCCATCAGAGGAGGGGCCCACGTTTGCTTGCTCTCTCTTGGAGAGGTAGAGTGGCAACAAAGACCCTGTTACCCTTTCTCGAAGGGTGAAGGTCTCCTGTCCCAGAACAGGTGGCTGAGCTCAGGTATCTTTGGAAAACCCTCCTTCTGCAGAGGGAACAGACAGGATGGGGAACAGGGCTGGGGATACCGGGAACATTGAGGGCAGCAGGTGGGAACGGTGAGGCTCCTGCAGTCAGACCTGACCTCATTCCAAACTCTGAGGCTTAACAGTTTGCGGGAATGAGAGTCTCAACCTCTTTGAATCTGTACTCTGTGAAATAGAGATTTCATCTGGTATCATAGGGAGGATTAAGGAAGATAATGCTAGAAAGGTCATGGCACATAGTAGGTGTTCAAGAGATGTGAGTGTACCCCTCTCTCCACTCAGAGACAGAAGGACTGCATTTTTACCACCACAAGGACATGAGAAAGACGAGAGATATGAGAGACAAGACAAACACCATGTAAGTGCTGTTATTTCTATTTATAAGTTAATATTGGATTTTGCAAAGCTATAAAACATTTATTCCATTTGCTGTCACTTCTCCACTGCTATCCTCCTAATCTTCCAAGTAGTCCTGTGAGTCTCCGAACTACACTGTTACAATGAAAAAGAAACACTGCTTAACCATAGAATCACTGCAATCCACTCTCACCTGGGTAAAAAAGCCTTTTGAAGGGAAATGACTTGTTCCCTGTATTTACCTTTAAACATCCCTCTTGTGGCAACCTGACCTGCTAATTTTAAAGTTTACCTGGCCCTGTTTTTTTTTTTTTTTCTTGGTCCTCTGCCCCTCCCACAGCCCCCTTCCTGTCCTTTATTCACCTCTCACCTGCACGGGAAGCCAGGCTTCCAGAACCCGAGCTCCTTCTCGAATTCTCACATCTGTCTGGGGAAGATAACTAGGTCTAACGGAGGTATTGACAAAGACCGGTGTTGGTGGCCTCCGAGCTCCTTGACCTGTGCGTCCATTCTTTCTGCGTCAAAAAGCCTTTGGAAGTGCTTTTACTGTAAATATTTGAAGTGTGAGTATGGGGCGGAGGTGAAGTCTGGATTTTCATCCCACTCCCTTGCTCGGACAAGGGAAGCCCTTTCCTCCAATTTTCCAGGAGCTGCAGGCTGCAGAGAGCCTGCATTTTCCAGCCTGGGGCCTGGGGCTAGCAGGATCAGTGACCGGCCTCGGCTGACTCCCGCCCGGCTGGGCTTCCCAGGCCCCGGATGGGTGCAGTCTCCTGCCTGCCCACGGGCCGGTGTCCCTCGGCAGAGGAAGAGCTCTGTAATCGAGGACCTGCTCCATGGCGGGTGGACGACGTCTCCAAGCCGACCTGGGTCCTGCAGGCCGCTCGCACCAAACTCTCACCTTGACCGGGAGGACTGAAGGCGCGGGCTTGTGGAAGGCAAGCTAGCGCTCGGGTACACGTATGCCTCACTCCCCCACAAACAACGCCTGCAACGCACAGAACTTCCCCGGAAAGGTGAGGGGGCTGGCGACAGGGACACAAACCCCTCGGGCGCAGGGCTTGGGGACCAGAACGGTCTTCGCTGAGCTGCCTGCACGGAGCAGAGCGGCTCGATCTGGAAGCAGCGTGGGCTCTCCTTGCAGAAGTGGACACACTCAAGCGCCGGCGAGGAGGAGGGAGAGGACGCACGCTGCTGGCTCTAGGTGACACGAACTCAGACCCGGACAGCGTGTGTCGCGAGCTGGACTCCGGCCGGGGGGCCCACACGGACCCCGGGGATTGCCAGCCCCCCGCCGCCCGCTCAGCGGCCTTAGGAGGGCGAGAAGGCACCCCAGGTTGCGCCTCCGAGTCTTCCAACCCCTGTCTCGGTCCCCGCCCCGCCTTCGCGGTTCGGCACCCTGGGCTGTTTAGGACCCCGCGGCGCAGGGGCGGGGCGGCGGGCGACCGGGACGGTGACAGGTGCGCCCCTCGGCCAATGGCGGGGCCGGAGCCCCTCCCCAAGCCCCCGCCGAGCGCGCCAATCGGCGGCCGCGCTGCGCTTCAAGTGCGCGGAGGGGCGCGGGTCCCCAGCCCGGCGCCAGCGGCCTTGGCGCGGTCGCCTGCGGGCTGCAGCGCTGAGCCGGGCTCTCGGCCCCGGAGCGCCGAGCACTCGCGTGGGAGTTTGTGCGAGAGCGAGTGAACGCGGCCCGGGGCGGGGCCCGCACGGAGGAGGCGCCCGGACCATGGTCACCCTCGGCTGAGTTTCCGGCGGCGACTTTGATTACTGGCAAATAATCATAACAATACCGAGCCCCGGGGCTGGCCGCCGCCACGGAAAGACTCCGCGGGCCGGCACGCGGCCGCG
>NW_006790887.1:190512-194681 GCF_000442215.2 Lipotes vexillifer | reverse complement strand
CCGGGCCCGCGGCGCACTCCCTTCCTGGCATTCCCCCCTCCCCCTCCTCGCCGTTACCCTGTACATCCGGGTCACTTGCCCTCCCAGCTCCGAACCGCCGCTGCCGCTGCCGCTGCCGCCGCCGCCGCCGCCGCGGGGGGTCTGGCGCTGGGGCTGCACCCGGGGGGCGCGCAGGGCGGCGCGGGCCTCTCAGCGCAGGCGGCGCTCTACGGCCACCCGGTTTACGGCTACTCGGCGGCGGCGGCGGCGGCCGCCCTGGCCGGGCAGCACCCGGCGCTCTCCTACTCGTACCCGCAGGTGCAGGGCGCGCACCCCGCGCACCCCGCCGATCCCATCAAGCTGGGCGCCGGCACCTTTCAGTTGGACCAGTGGCTGCGGGCGTCCACCGCGGGCATGATCCTGCCCAAGATGCCGGACTTTAACTGTGAGTACTGCACAGCCCCCGAGCCTGCGGAGGGAGGAGGAAACGGGGGAGGGGGAGTGCTGGCAGAAGGTTCTCCCGTGCGTCCTCCTCCACCTGGCACCTCCTTCCGCTGGTTCTCTGCTCCGAGCGAGCTGTGGGAGCGCCGCGAGGCCGCCTCGGCTCCGCCCGGGGCCTGCGAGGACTGGCGCGGGCTGCGCGATGTGGGATTGTCAGCGAATGATTAAAATGCTCACGCGCGGACCTTGCTTCGCTTCCTCTCTTAATGGGAAGGGGCAGCTGGAGGTGTGAGACTAAAACCTAATGATTAACCGGCAGGCTAGAGGAGAAGGAAGTGGTGGGGGAAGGCGAGCCGAGGAGCGCCCTGGGGTCAGGTGTGCTTGGGAATCGGGGGCCACCGAAACCAGCGGTTTATCCTCAGGGAAACGGAGGTGACTTCGGTCCCGCATTCCGGGTTCTGGAGAGACCCCCGGTCCCTCCCAGGAGAGGGAGCGCTCCCAGGGTTAGCTAAGGAGAAACGAGCTTCAAGAGGCCTAGGGACGTAAGGCAGGGGCCCCGGGCGACCTCCTGGCCCTTTGCGGGGCTCTGCTCGCCTCTGGAAGGGCGCTGGGTCCGGGGTGCGATGCCCAGGAGGCGGGTGGCCGGACTTGAACAGAGAGAGATGGCACGCTCCGGGAGGCCGAGAGATGCGCCCTCCTTCAGGGGCTCTAAGCAGCAGGTGCTTGCCTTTGAATTCAGGGCGCCCAGCACAGCGCGCACCCTTCCCCAAGACCGCAGCGCGGGAGGGCTGGCCATCTCCAACCCGAGAGCCGCCCGACTGTGGGCGGCGTGCTCGCCACGCAGGCGGGACACCTGGCCGAGGCCTGGGCCTCTCTCTCTTGGGCTTTCCTGGCGTGCGCGGGCGGGCGCGCGGGAGTGGAGCTCCGGAGATTCTGGATCTCAGGTCCGCTCGCTCCACCCGGGCTCCGCTCAGAGGAAGATGCTTGAGGCTTAACGATTTCAGCCGCCAAACACCCAAACAAAGAGACCCGATTGTTTCCATCTGAATGGATTTGTTTAGACTGGGGAGACGCAGGCACTGGAAGGGAAAAAAAGCAAAAAAGAAAACAAATAAACATTTGCCAGAATTCAGATTCCTCTGCTAGAAGCTATGGTCGTGACTAAACAGAGAAAGGCTAGGATCCCAGGAGGCTGGAGAAGTCACAGCAGGGTGAGAAAATCCCAGCATGTGCACTGTTCGCCCGAGGCCACCCCAGGCTGCTCCCGGCTCAGCTCCCAGAAGGCCCTAATGGCCACCCATCCCTTCCGTTGGAGACACCCCTGCCGACCCCAGGCAAAGAAGAGGGCAAGCTTGCTCTCACTTCAGTGGCTTCAGGCATAACTGAGCTCCTGATCTGGGGTCAGCCAAACCCAAGGCACCCTTCCAGGCCTGGCCTCAGAGCCCAGCAAAGCCCTTCTGATGGAATGCCACCCCACGCATCTTTCATTGTGACCTGCATCTCCCAGAGCCTGGCAGGCTTAGTCTCCCACCGATGAGGGGGGGGGGCAGGCAGCGGTGATCTCCACACAGGCCTCCCCTGGGCGCTGGGTTGCCTGGCCACCCGGCTGTTTTCCCCGGCCTGCGAGGAGCCCAGGATTGCCCAGAAAATCGACTAAAGCCACATCCCTTTGCCAACACACTTAGTCCATCTCTTATTCCTAATCTCGACCCAGAGTGAGCTAATTAAAACCCAGCCAGCTTTAAATTCAGAAAAAGAATCTGAACACAAATCCTAAAGGGCAATAACAAACAGGTGACCATGCCAGAATGGGCTCTGAGAGTCCCTCCTCTGGTCGCTGGAAACCTGTTTGGTTTCCTTTAATTGGTGTCACAGCCATCAGATGGCATTTCCCAAATGGTCCCTTCAGAGCCAGTGTTTTAATTAAAGTTCTAATGTATTGTCAAGTTGGGAATTCGGGGCCTTGTTTAACTAAAGCGGGGGGCGTGGGCCTTCCCATAAAGCAAATTGCCCGTCCCCTGGGAGCCTGAGCTTGTCCTGCCCGGGGCTGTGGCCTCTTTCCTTTCCTTTCCTTTCTTTTATTGTCTAACACTTGTCAGGCTCCTGGGAAATCAAGGGAAGTCTCCCTTTGAGGTCATAAAATTCTCTGTGATGTAACCGTGTGAAATTATGTAAATAAAGCCAAGAGACCTCCTTGAACATGTAGAAAGCCGGATCCCTCTGTGCCTAGGCCTTTAATTTGCGTAATGAGAATTGTCCTGAAAGGCTTCCAATCTCCCAAGGCTCTGCCCCTCTGGACCCTGGGCAGGCGTTGTCAATAAAACATTTTACATGGGGGAGAGTCTGATGAATACACATATTTAGGACCAGAACTTGGTCCTTTTCTTCCCACCCTCCCTCCCTTCCTTCCTTCCATCCTCAGCTTTTCCCCTTTTCTCCTTCTATTCCTTTTGTACCTCAGGAGGTGGCGGTGGGAATCCTGCAGCAGTTTTTCGCTGGGCAGGAAGGAGTAGGAAGTGATTCCGGTGGCCTGTGTGGATTGGGCCAGAGTTGGGGAAGGCGCCGGGAGGAGTGGGGAGGAGGGGGTCCCTGGGCTTCTGCTACTTGCCTTTCTGTCCACCTGCTTTCTACCAACGCCCACCCAGGTGGAGAGGACATGCCTGGGTGATAGGCTCTCTTTAATCAGGACACCCGGGCCTCGCTTGGGATGAAAAGACTTGGTCCCTCTAAACCCAAACCATCTGGGCCCACCTGGCCGAGGGGTCCTGGGCTCCAGGGCTTCCTTGGGGAGGGGGCGCTGACACTAAAGAAAGAGCAGTGACTCTGCAGGGCCGGCGAGCAGCGGGCCGTGGACTGACCTGGGCTCACGAGCCTCTCCCACCCCAGCCCAGGCGCAGTCCAGCCTCCTGGGGAAGTGCCGCCGGCCACGCACCGCCTTCACCAGCCAGCAGCTGCTCGAGCTGGAGCATCAGTTCAAGCTCAACAAGTACCTGTCGCGGCCCAAACGCTTCGAGGTGGCCACCTCCCTGATGCTCACCGAGACCCAGGTGCGCCGCTGCCCCGCCCTCAACGCGGCCTGGCCTCCCAGGGCCACTGCCGCCTCTGCTCTCTTGACCCTCGGCCTTCCTGGGCACCTGGAGCTGTGCCCATTTGACCTTAGGGTGTGGATTAACATCCCAGCCAGAGTTCCCATCTGCCCCCAGGGTTCCTATACTGGCACCCAGAGGTCTGATTCAGCTGGTTCTGTTGGGCCCAGGAATTTGCACCCCCCCATTCTGAAGCAGGTGGTCCCCAGGCCACATGAGAGAGATTTCACTCCAGAAAGAGAGGAGGGAACATCTTGAGATTTACAGACAGGTACCCCAGCAGCCCTGGCCCTTCGCACACCTCGGTGCTGG
The DNA here is from genome assembly GCF_000442215.2 of Lipotes vexillifer. Lineage (NCBI taxonomy): Eukaryota > Metazoa > Chordata > Mammalia > Artiodactyla > Lipotidae > Lipotes > Lipotes vexillifer. The sequence continues at coordinate 190,863 of NW_006790887.1, read as the reverse complement.
GGTGGGAGGTAGGGGTCTTCGTCTGAGCTTCCTCAGAGCCCCCAGCCGGTCTTTGGGTTTTGCGGACGCGCAGTGTGGGGAGCGCAGTCCCCCTGGAGCTTCCGAGTCCTCCAATGGGAGCCCCACGCCCGGGCCTGGTGATGGAGGCGCGCGCACGGCGGGTGCCGGTGCAGGAGTCCGGGGACTCGGCGGGAACGGAGGTGGCGGGTTTCTCACGCCGCTTGTGCCCGCAGGTGAAGATCTGGTTCCAGAACCGGCGGATGAAGTGGAAGCGCAGCAAAAAGGCCAAAGAGCAGGCAGCGCAGGAGGCCGAGAAGCAGAAGGGCGGCGCGGGCGCGGGCAGAGGCGGCG
>NW_006790887.1:181325-190502 GCF_000442215.2 Lipotes vexillifer | reverse complement strand
GGCGGCGCCGCGGACCAGGGCGACGAGGAGCTGCTGGGGCCGCCGGCGCCCGGGGACAAGGGCAACGGACGCCGCCTGCGGGACTTGAGGGACAGTGACCCCGACGAGGACGACGACGACGACGACGAGGACCATTTCCCCTACAGCAACGGCGCCAGCACGCACGCCGCCTCCTCTGACTGCTCCTCCGGGGCCGACTCGCCTGCCCCGCGGTCCGGCGGGCCCGGCCACCAGCCCCCGCCCCAGTAGGGGCCCCGCGGCCGGCGGGTGGCGGTACGGCCTGGATGCTGCGACCCCTCCCATGCCCCCCAGGTCCGCCCCCCAGGCCCGCGAGCGGAGGCGGCCCGGCCCTGGGGGCTGCCCTTGTGGGCCCCAGCAGCCGTCTGCTCTTCAAGGGACGGAAAGAGGGAGGCCCAGCAGGTTCAAACTTGAACTCTGGTTCTTTTTCGTTTAATTTGGTTTGCGCTGGGGGGAGGTGTTTCCGAGAAGAACTGAGCGCTCATCAGGGGAGGCTCCCTGTTCCCCTCCTGCTGAGTGGAGAAGGCGGAAACCTACAGTGTTAAACCCCCTCCGAGACTTGAAACCTCTGGACACGCCGCTCTTCTGAGTGCTGCAAAAAGAAAATATGTTTTGTGCTTATGTATCTTGGGGGGAGGGGGGAGGGATTTATGCCATGAGCGTTCAAACTGCTGGAAATCCCAAAACTGTATTGTCTTTATTTTTGTATATTCTATTTATAAATATATATATAAAGAAATGTCTACTTACGCATGCTAAATTATCATTTAGCTTCTCCCATCGCCCACGATGGAATGTAAAATAAATTGGTTTTTTTACTGGATGAGAGCGCAAATCTTTTGAGGGGAGTTATGAAAGCGGGGTTTACTATTTTTGTCGTTGAAATGATGGGCTGTATTCCTCAACTGACAGCAGAAGGTGAAAATCAGAATCGCGAATGGGTGTCCGGACCGCCACCTCTCTGGGCCCCGAGGCCGGTGAGGAGCTTGGTTCCGGCTGCTGGGGAGTCGCAGGTACCCGAGGCCAGGTGTCAGCGCGCGTCTGCGTGCCGGCTCACATCTGTCCCGGATGCGAGGATCTCCAAGGAGTAACTTTGGACGCCGTGTACTTATTTTCCTCTTTCTCTGAGGATCTTCTTGCTTCGCCGGCGCTCCAGAAGCGGAAACAGACTATTTGAATGTTTCAGAAAACAAGCTCCAAAACACCAGACCTCACTGGTCTCGGATCCGTGCGGCCCGGGGCGCCTTTTCCGCATTGCCTCGCGTAGCGGGGCGCTTCTCTTTCTCGTCGACCCCGGCGTCTCTCCCGAAAAACCTTCTCGGGCCGGCCAGGACTGGTTTTCCTGGATCTGGGCAAACGTCCGCGAGGACAGCACTGGGCGACAGGAGCCCTCCAGCCGGGCCGCGATGGCTGTGGGTTAATAAAGCTCGGCAGCGCGCGTCATCCATCACCCGGGCCGAGCCGGGCCTTCGCCCTGTGCTGCACGCATGCCGGGCTCGCCCTCCGCGCGGCTCCCCTTCCCCCACCGCTGACGCGCGGGCCTCTCCTGGGCCCGGAGGAAATAGGTGAGCCAGGGACACTGCTTCTTCCTTCTTCCCTCGTGGCTTCCTCCTTCCTTCTGTTTTTCACTCTTTCTCACCAGCAACTGGGCCGGGGTGCGCCCCTCCCCCTCCCCTGTCTCCCCTCCCCCTCTCTCCCTCCCCCCTCTCCCTCCCCCTTCTCTCCCCTCCTCCTCTCTCCCCTCCCCCTTAGCTCCCCTTCTCTCCCCCTCCCCCCTTCTCTCGCCCCCTCGTCTCCCCCTCCTCCCAGCTGATAAATGAGTTCAGATGGGCCTGCAGTTTCATTTGGGTGATTACCGCGCAGGCGAGCGGGGCCACTCCTCGACTTCAGGGCCGGGGTGAGATTAATATCCTCCCTGGCAGCTCATTATCACCCCGGGCTCCTTCCATAAAATCCAACCTCAGCCAAGCCCGGGGGCGCGGCGCTGCTGGGAGCCCGGGCAGGAGCTGCTGTCGGGCGCGGGCGGCAGGGCGCGGGCCTGGCCGCCTCCGGGTCCAAAGGTGCTTTGGGGGGACGCGGACCTGGTTTGCAACTGGTGGGAAAGCCCGAGAGCCCGAGGAAAGGGGTGGGAAAATTAGAGAGAGGGGATGGGGAGGGGAGAGGAGAAAGACAGATGCCTTTGGGGGTTGAAAAAAATCTGCAATCCGTGTGTATCTCGTTTTAATTTCTACCACACTGGGGAAGGTCAGCCTGAAGCAATCTCTGCCCCGGCTGGCTCCACATCTGGGGGTTATTCCCCGCCGCCCCCCTGCTCGGCTGGCCCAGCGTCAGCGCCCCTACCTCAAAACTGGGTCCCCCGGGCACCGGCGGCGGCCGGGGAGGGGGTGTAGCGTCCGACCTGGAAGCTGGGGCGCCGCCGGCCTCGGCGGAGGGTCCGTCCCTCCACCCCAAGGTGCAGACCCTCCTGAACCCGGGAATCGTTCGCTCCCTCGGCGACAAGGAGCAGAGGCGCACTAAAGGAAGACAGAATGATTGTGACCCCCGCCCCCGTCCTCCAGCAGAGCGAGCCCGGGTTTGGCGCGGGGACTTGGCGGCCGGGAAGGCGGGACCCGCCCGCGGCCCCAGCGTCTCCAGCCAGCGGCTTAAGAGCGACGGAATTTATCTCGCTAATAAATTTAATGATCAATTCGTTCTTGTCACAGTAGCTCTTCCCCAAATCAATTATAGCACATTTAAATATAATCACCGGCTCATCCTCACCCACTCCGGGCACAGCGAACAATTCATTCCGCATAATGAGCAGCCGCCAGCCCCGCCCCGCCTGCCCACCCACGGCCCCAGCGCGGCGGGGCGGGAGCTCTGCCGCCTCAAGGACCGGGTTCCCAGGACCCGGAGCCAGGCCCACGCAGCCCAGCCCTGAGGGGGACGAAGCATTGTTTCCAGACCAGCCCAGGCTTGGCCCTCGGGCAGCGGCGCGGGCCTCCAGCGGTGAAGCCCCAGTGCCCAGCGGTCTCCCTGCTCTCCACCCGGCGGGGTGCGCCCTGCTGACCCGGCGGCGCCGGGACACCGCGACCCCAAAGCGAGGGCCGCGCCCAAAGCGGACCCGGCCCTCTGGGAACCCCGCCCGGCCCCCTGCCCACCCTGGGAGCCACCCTCGGCGCGAGTTCTCTTCACCTTAATGGGGGAGTCCTCCGTTCTCAGAAAGGGTACCTCGTCATGCCAGGGTCTCCAGCGTGTGCGAAGAAAATGTGGTTAAAGACCTTCGTGTGAGGAAGACCAGTCTATCGGTGCCCTCCAGGCCACAGTCCAGGGATCACCTGTCCAGCCCTCGCAGAGCTCTGGCCCAGGGTCCGAGGGCCCTGACCAGACGCCTTAAGGCTTTGAGTCTGAAGAGTGCAGAAACGCCTAGAACGTAGACGAAATGGGCCTGTTCCTTTCGCGGTTGGCCTTCCTGCACCCTGTATCCAGGCGGAAGTCAGCTTGGAAAGATCCGCGGGAAAGACTTCCTATGACAGCAAAAGCAAAAACAGGCAAATGGGATTATGTCAACATTTAAAACTCCTGTGCAGCAAAGGGAACAATCAACACAATGAAAGGCTACCTGGGAAGGGAGAAAGTATTTGCAACTCAAATATCTGATAAGGGATTAATATCCAAAATATATAAAGAACTACAATTCAACAACAACAAAAAGCCATCCAGGTAGAAATAGGCAAAGGATTTGAATAGACATTTCTCTGGAGAAGACGTACAAATGGTCCACAAGCACATGAAAAGGTGCTTAGCATCACTAACCATTAGGCAGATACAAATCACAACCACAATGAGCTAGCACCTCCCACCTATTAGGATAGCTGTTATGAAAACAAAAACAAAACAAGATAACAAGTGTGGGTGAGGATGTGGTGAAATTGGAACCCTTGTGCACTGTTGGTAGGAATGGAAAATAGTGCAGCCACTATGAAAAATAGCACGGAGGGTCCTCAAAACAAACAAACAACAACAACAACAGAATTACCATATGACCCAGCGACCCTACTTCCGGGTGTATAGCCAAAAGAACTGAAACGGATCTGGAAGAGATATTTGCACAGCCATGCTCATTGCAGCATGATTCACAATAACCCAAAATGGGATACATATGTGCAAACAGTGGAATAGTATTCAGCCTTTAAAAAGAAGGAAATTCTGACACCTACTACAACAGGGCTAAGCCTTGAGGACATTATGCTCAGGGAAATAAGCCAGTCACGAAAAGACAAATACTGCATAATTCTACTTACATGTGGCATCGAAAATAGTCAAATTCTTTAGAAACAGCACATAGAAGGGAGGTTGCCAGGGTCTGGGAGGAGGGGGAAAAGGGGAGATGTTTAATGGGGAGGGAGTTTCAGTTTTGCAAGATGAAAAGATTCTAGAGAGCTGTTGCCCAACAATATGTATACAGTTAACGCTACTGTACTAGCCACTTAAAATAGCTATAAGGTGATTAAAACGAGGACAGACCTTACCTTCCTCCCTCCATTCCTCCCTCCCTCCCCCTCCTCCTCTTCCCTCTCCCCTTCCCTCCCCCCTCTCTCCCTCCCTCCTACTGAAAGGGCAGACTTGCTGCAGAACATCCAAATCCTGGAGAAGGCTTAGGAAGGGAGCATCTGGCCCCCAGGCCGCCGCGGACCTGAGCGGGCGCGGAGTTTGCGGGTCAGACGCTGCCGCCCCTCGCGGTGTGGGGAGCCCGGCCCTCTCGGGGCTGGCTCGACGAGCACCTCCAGGTCTGCGGGTTAACTGACCCCTGCGGCCTCCCCTGCGCTCCCACGCCCCAGGCCGGGACCGCGCTCCGGGGGTGGAGGGCGCCGCGGGGAGGGGCCTGCGGGGGCGTCCCCGCAGGACGTGGGCGCCCCCCACCCCGTATCAAAGTCCTGCGGTGCCCTGTGTCTCCCTCAATAAAACTAATCCCTTTGGAGGAGTGACTCAACCGAGAACGCTGCAGTGTTCCAGACTACAAGGCAAATATGTTTTTCAGATTTGGTTTTTATGGTCGGATTAAAGTTTATTTTCCATAATAGGGCACCTAATAAAACTCATAAAGCCGGGTCGGGGCTCCAGCTGGTGGCCTCATTTAACACTTTCACTTCGTAAATCACTTTACGACGTGCCAGGTGTGTCCCAAACTGGACGCCAACGAGAACCAGACCCCCGCCGCCGTGCCCAGCACACACAGGCAGGCAGGCACACACACACACACACGCACGCACACGCACACGCACACACGTCCCGCGCCCGGCCTCCGGGTCTGGGCCGGGGTCCGGCCGAGCGGGTCCCGGGCTGGCGGGTCACCCATCCAGGGTTCGCGGCCCGGCCCCCTCCCCTCCCGCACCCCGATCCGGGGGTGGGGGGACCCTGGCGAGAAGGCGGGGTCCGGAGGCGGGCGGGGTGGGGCGTGGGGAGGGGGGCTCCCGCGCTCCCCCCACCCGCTGGCCCCGCGCCGACCCTGCATTCCGCGGCTGCGCACCTGGCCGCCCCAAGTGTACACAAGGTGCCGGACAATGTGCGGCTCCCCGGGCCATTGTCCGCGGCGCTGGGCGGGACAAAGGTGCCCCCCGGCCAGCGGCCGCGGCGAGGGGCGGCGGCGCGGTTTACCCAGCTGGGGGCGGAACAAAGGGCCGCCGCGGGGTCAGGCCGGGGGCGCGGGGGAGGGCCGCCCGCCAGCCCGAGGGGTCGCCGCGGCCCCGTCGCAGCGCCGCTGCCGCCCGGGGGCGTCCCTGCCTCGCGGCCCTGGCCTCGGGAAGGCGCGCCCGGAATGCCCCACGGGGATCCCGGGGGCAGGAGGTGAAGGCGGCTCGGTTCGCGGTGGTTCGTGCTCCGAGATGATCCGGTTCTGTTACAATGCTGGTGGTTTTCGTAGGGGGTCACCTTTCCATTAACAGCCTTGCTTCCAAACATGTTTTCTTCTGGTGCTGAAACAGCATCTTGAAAAAGGATAAACGGGAAGAGTTAGGGTCGTGCTGGCTCAGGGGCTTCCGAGGAGAGAATGGCCCGCTTTCCCTTGTCCGTCCTAGGGGACAGGCCAGGTGTCCCTCTGGGGCCGGTCCTTCTAAGGAGACGCGCACACCTAAGGTTCTTAAAACAGAGACACCAACTCTGTGAAGCTTGCCGTTGATTTTTTAAATAGATAAATCTGTAAAGGGAATGTAAGTTGTGTCTGTTTCTTTCCCCCCGTGGGTCTGCAACCAGGCTTATTACCTTTCACCACCCTGCTCCATCCATCCCGGTGATTACTTATTCCCAGGTGCGTGGGGGGGGGTGTCATCAGATTCCTACCCACGTGCCCTCGGATCAGGCACCTGTGTGACACTGCAGCCTTTTCACCCATGCAAGAGATAATAGCCAACTCAGAAAATCCATCCACCATGCATTCATTCAGCCAGCTGTTTTAGAATAGCTGCTTTCTGCTGGACACTATTCTGAGCACCAGGGTGCATGCGTGAATAAAACAGACAAAAATCTCCACCCTCCTGGAGTTACATAGTAGTGGGAAGAGAAAGACAAGATTAACAGACACTAAATATGTGCCTTACCTAGTGTAAAACGTGCGTGAATCCATGAGGTTAGGTGTCAGGTAAAGTAAGAGTGAAGGAGGAAAGAGGTCTACAGCCTGAACACAGTCCTCACTGGACGGCCCGTCATTCTCAGCATCACCTGGGATTTAGGACTTTGACCTTCTGGTGCATGATGGGAATGTGAGAAATCGGGTTATAGCTGCCTGCCTTGAAAGGTGTTGGAGGACAAGAATTAGAGACCTCTAAGAACTGTAGAGGGGACTTCCCTTGTGGTCCAGGGGTTAGGAGTCTGTCTGCCAACGCAGGGGACGTGGGTTCAATCCCCGGCCAGGGAATTAAGATTCCACATGCCACGGGCCAACTAAGCCCGGGAGCCACAACTAGAGACCCCATGCACCACAACTAGAGAGACGCCCGTGCACCGCAACAAAAGATCCCGTGTGTCGCAACTAAGACCCGATGAGGCCAAAAATAAAAATTAAAAAATATTTTTTAAAAAACCCCAAAACTGTGGAGGATATTTATCCTGAGTCCAAGTGATCAAATACTCACTTCCTGATTCACAGTGTTCCTAAACCTGTTGGTGGAATAAATATTCCAGAAAGCAGAGATGCACGTGTGCATGGTGGAAGTGGGAATTTGGGGACAGAAATAGATTATGTGTATAATTTTTTTCTTCCTTCCTTTCTTTCTTTCCACTGAGATATAATTGACATAAAGCATTACGTCAGTACATTATAATACATAATTGTATTAGTTTTAGGTGTACAGTGATTTCTTAATTTTCATAATTCAGGCATTTAAGACCACTCCGGAAAATAAAAGAGAAAACCGAAGTTTTCACATAAAAGTTTCACTGCCAGTGTTAGAGAATCCGACCCCGGGCACAGAAGCTCACGGAGCCAAGAGGGCTGGGAGTGGGCCGCGCCGCCTTCCTGCACTTCAGGTGCCCTGTGCACCTGCCTGGGGCTTGGGTGCTTTCCCTTCACGCACAGGGCATCCTGTCGCCACGCACCTGCACAGGCCGTCCTTCCCACCGGACTCATGTCCCCCTCATTTCCTGAGTCCCATCCCTTCTCCCAGGCCTGTCACTTCCCCCACAATGTTCTGTGCCCAGAGCAGAGGGCTGTGGAGAAGGGCAGGGACCCCAGAGCATGGGCTTGCATCCCGCCTCACCTAGTGTGTGGCCGGGGCAAATTCCTTGACCCTGTGCCCGTGTCCCCGTCTGTAAAAGGGGGACCGGGTCAGTCCCGGTCTCCCAGGGAGAGATGAAGCTTAGGCAGCTGAACGTGTGCCAGGCTCCACATACAGACTCAGGGAACAGTTCAGTAAACCAACGTCCTCGCAGCTCTTGGTCTCCACACCCACAAGGCACAGGGGGCACCCCGGGTCCACGCGATCCAGTGAGGGTCCTCGAAGTTGAAGTTCCAGGCTAATCCGGGAAAAAGATGTGGTGGGTAGGGGTGTGAGGGTGGGGAGGAAGGCTTTGTGAAGACTCCTTGGGACTCACAGGAACCCAGGAATAAGAGCTAGGGTGAGAGTGCGTGGGTGAGATCCTGGCACTTACTGACTGGGAGGTGTGGGGCAAGTGACTTGACCACTCTGTGCCCCACGGTCCTCTGTCAAGTGGGGAACGGCAGCCCCTGTTTCGCAGGGCGGCTGTCGAGAAGCACACAGCGCAGGAGGGAAGGGCCAAGGGCCGCCCCAGAGGAGGTTCCGCCACGTCAGCCCCTCCCACACAGAGCCCGGTGCCTTCTTGCCCGTGGTGTCCCCGCTCTCCACTCGCTGCCCTCCTGGGCTTGCCTGCTGGCCGGCACATGGACCCAGGGCCACCCTGTGTCCACACCAGCATGATCACTTGGGGACGCCTGCAGAACGGAGAGAGACAGAGAGACAGAGAGACAGAGACAGACACAGAGAAGGAGAGAGAGCGTGCGAGCCATCAGCTTCCCGTGAACCTGCCTCTCTGGCCAGCATGGAGCCCTGGAGCCCAGCCTCCTTTTGAGCCATGAGGTGGGGTGCACCTGGAGCCTTGAAAACGGCCTGTTCGCCTGCTGCACTGGAGAGGCACGGGAGAGCTGGGTAGATGCGGGAGACACGTAGGTTGACCGCAGCCACGAGAGAGTCCCAGAGTCCCAGCAGAATCGCTAGCCCACAGAAAGATGAGCTGACGGCTGTTGTCGCAGGTCACTGCGTCTGGGGGGCTGCTTACACAGGAAAAGCCAGCTGATCCAGTACGTACTACGCGCGCAGCTCAACCTTCCAAACCACGGCCGCACAAATAGCTCCGCGAGCTCCTGCCACTACCTGCTACCTGGACCCACACCTGCCTGATCTAAGTGATACTTACTGAGTAACGCTGCTGTGCCCGACACAGTACCAGGCTCTGGGCAGAAAGCAGAGAACGGCAGAGCCATGCTCCCCGTGCCGTGGGCCTCAGGCTGGAGCAGGTTGGAGGCAAGATGCCCAGGAGCGTACCCAGGAGTGAGCAGTGCCCTGGAGATGTCCACAGACCGCCGCGCCTGTCAGTAACCGTGGGGTCTTAATTCTCACCGCCATGGGCTGCGCCTGCTGGCCTGTTAGGTGCTTCAGTGCAAGGGTC
>NW_006790887.1:172431-181283 GCF_000442215.2 Lipotes vexillifer | reverse complement strand
TTATTGTATCAGTTAGGACCCGGCCAGCCACACGCGGCAGGAGAGCGAAAGGAACAGTGGCTTTCATGACAGAAATTCATTTCCTCTCCTGTAAACCCGGGCTGCCAGTGGCTGGTCTGGTGGTCCCGTGACCCCCAGGGGCCACGGCCCTTTATCTCGTGGCTTTTCCTCTGTGGTTCAAGGTGGGGCTTGGGCTCCACATACCGATCAACACGACCAAGGGCAGGTGCGTGTGTGTCCTCCCCAGGGGTTCAGGTGTGGCCCCTTTGCTCACATCCCACTGGCAAGGTTTCTCTCTCTCTTTTGTTAATTTGGCTGAGCTGCGTGGCTTGTGGGATCTCAGTTCCCTGACCAGGGGTCGAACCTGGGCCGTGGCAGTGAGAGTGTTGAGTCCTAGCCACTGGGCCACCAGGGAACTCCCGGGTGAGAAGTCTTAACACGGCCATGCTAAGCTTCGCCGGAGGTTGCAAAGTGAGTCTTTATTTCCATTTGTCCACAGGCCTCGCTAAAAATTGGGGTTCTATTCCGAGGGAGGATGGGGTATGACTGGAGGACAGCTATCTCTGCCCTGGGTATTTGTTTTGGTTCTTTGTGTGTGTGCGTGTGTGTGTGGCAAAAAAAAAAACACATAATAGTTATCACTTTAACCATTCGTAAGTGTACAATTCAGTCGCACCAAATGCATACAGTATTGTGTACCAACACCTGTATCTATTCCCCAAATGTCGCATGACCTCTGTCCCCATTAGACACTAACCCCCTTCCCCCTCCCTGGGGAACCTCTACTTTCCAGCTCTGTGAATTTGCCTGTTCTAAGTATGTTTTGGTCCTTTTGTGCATTTCCCACTGTATCCAGTATAGAGACGAGCACATCAAAGGGCTCCAGTAAATTAAGCTGGTTTTTCCCACTTCAGCAAAGGTACCGCCCGCCTCCCAGGCGTTTGAACCAAAGGCTCTGGGTCACACTCTGCTTCCTCTCGTCCTCCTGGCCCAGCTCCCCTGCGGCCGAGGCTGCCCGCGGGACACACACGCTCCAGGGACCTGCCCCAGCATCACCACCTTCGCCATCTCTCCCCGATGCCCCAGGCTGCCCGTCCCAGGCGCCAGCATCTCTAGATGTGACTCAAGTACATGCTGCTGACTAGGACACCCCTCCCCCCAGCAGGAGCCTGAGGGCGAGGGAGCCAGCAGAGCAGCGGTAGGAGTCAGAGGCCAAACATCTCACTTTGAAAAGTAAAACCAGTGCACCAAAAAATGTAAGTTCTCTACTGTATAGCACGAGGAACTATACTCAGTATTATGTAATAAGCTGTAAGGGAAAAGAATCTGAATCTCTATATGTGTAACTGAATCGCTGTGCCGTACGCATAAAACTTACACGGTATTGTAAATCTACTCCAATAAAAAAATTTTTAAAAAAAGTCCTCTGCTAAATTTAAAACCAGAAATTCAGAAATCCTTCCGGCTACCTTAACCTATTTCCTTTACCGATTTTCACAGGTAAAGGAAACACCTGAATCGTCACACACTGCACTCTTGGCAGCTTTTCAAAATTGCTTGAAAAAACCAGGGGTGCTTGTGACCCTCCTGAGTCCCTGGAGGCAGCTCTGGGATCCTCCTGCCGGCGGCCCCTCCTAGGGTGGGCTGGGGGTCTCCTCGGGGCCATGGACATGCCCCAGTACCCCCATAGCGTGAGGCCTTCTCTCTCCTATCTTCATAAAACAAAGTAATTCGCTTTTAATGACTGCCGGTGTTTTCTTTCCCAGTTCTGTTTGAGCAGATAATATGTCGGAGGCCGTCCCAGCAGGGTTAAACCACCGTGACCTTCATAATCAGAGAACAGAAATAAATTATATTTACTCATAAATGTTACCGAGTCTCCGGTGCCCAGATGCCTCCTAATCACAGCAGGGGTGATAATATTTTGCTTTTATCAGGCCTCTCACTCACAGGTAACAAAGGGCTTTATTATCCCACCGTGCAGGTAGGGAGCCCTCGGTCGCACGGTTTCCCAACCCGGGACGCGCTCGGGGTCTCCCTGCTGGTGGCCCCATTGGGCCGCCGGAAGAGTCGCTCCCCCGGGGGCCCCCCAGGCCTGGAGATCTGGGTGGCAGGAGGGTGGGCAGGGAGCAGAGACCCCGTGAGTCCCCTCTGGGATCTTGACAGGCCCACTTGGCCTCTGCTGTCAGGGTACAAGTCAGTGGCCCAGGCCCCTCCAGGCCGGGCTGACCTTGCATGGGGAAGTGGCCAGATCACTACTGACTCTCATGCAGGTTGTTTCCGCTGCCACTCGCTTCACAGGAGCCGGGCCAGGAGCTCAACCGGGAGGTGGCTGGAACCCACTGGTGTCGGGGGGAAAGTGCAGGTCTGCACCAGCCTGAAACACGGCTTCTTCCAGGCCCGAGTGGCCAAGCCTACGTGCAGGGAGGACAAGGCCCAGAGGAGAGGTGACTGGACAGTGACACTCGACAAAGCACCCGTCCCCGCCCCGGTCCCCAATGGCACAGCCAGGCCACTCACGAGTCCAGGGAGTGCGGGCCTCACTCCAGCTGCCCTGTACTGCGCTGCGTGGACAGATCAAGGGCACATGGGACAAAACAGCAAGTCCAGCCCCAGAGTCCATCTTGTATTTTTGGCTTCTCTGTTTCACGGGTCTGGGGGGATGTTCGTGGTGGGGACGGCAGAGCCACTTTCCCAGGGCAGGCCCAGGGCAGGCCCGGGCCCTGCTGTCGGGCACCAGGCCAGGACGCCATGGCCCCTGCCGCTGATTTATCAGTTAGCCCCAGAGTAGCTAAAGTAGTAAAGCAGATGCTGGCTGCCCTACTAAATCTGATTTAGAAAACAGAGAGGTTTAAAAAATCTCATTGTCCATTTAAGTCAAAACGCGTAAGGATGCTAACGACCACTCTGTGGGTCTGGCCGGCTAGCGTGGGACCAGATTGAAAAGTGCTTCCTCCACCAGTCAGAAGTCTGAGGGCAAAAGGATAAAATAAATCTCAAATAATTACGTTGTATTTTCGATGAGTTAAGTAAGGGTGCTTTACGCCGTGGACATGTGAACTTGCTTCTCTGCGCACAGTTAAGCCCTGGATAAATACTTACTGGGAAATCTGTGTTTGTAATGCATTGTTTTTGCATCTCGTCTGGTAATTATGCCCTTGGGCACATCTGTTCAGAGTTGGCTCTTTGTAGGAAATCAGAGCTTTGGCCAAGCCTGGGCAAAATTAAGTAATGACAGTAATAGAAATAATCTTAGCCCTCAGTTTTAAGGTGTGTAGGTGCCGGGCACCCTTGTACAAGCGCTGGACTCCGGGATGTTGGGAGCTGGGCTGGCCTGCAGCGCCTTCGTTTCACCTTGTACTTTTTTGCAAGCTTTGTTCTACTCTCATTAAGGATAATTTCCCCAGAGACAGTAAAAATGTCCTGAATTACCCATCAGCGTTTAAGAATTATAAAGTAGATACTAATTCAGACCTTCAGAATGATATTCACAGGAAATCGTGGGTTGAGGAAGAATGCCTTCAGAGACCCCCGATTTGCACTTCAGGGGGAAGTAACCAGAGAGAGAGGTTCTGCTCTCAGACAATTAACAAGCACCTCCTTTGTCCAGACGGGAACCTACCCGGTGACTGACCCAGACACAGTGCCGGGTCCTTTGAAGGACACAAAGCTCATCATAGGTCGTAAAATAGCAGATTCCTAGAGTTAGAAGTGCCCTTACTCCTGCCGAGGTCAGGCTGTCAGCAAAGCTGATAAGCACACCTTCTTTGGCCAAGTTATTGATACAAACGCGGGGGAAGGGGGAATGCCAAGTGCAGACACGGACCCGGAGCTGCTGCTGGGAACCTTGCTGGGCCCGTTGGACAGACGACGGGTCTGCTTCCCGGAACTGCTCATCCGCGCCCATCGCCCATGGCTTCAGTCGTTTTGCGATGGGTAGTCTGATCTTCCCCCGGAAAAGGGAGAGGAGTATAAGAAGACTCATTTCAGGGCTTCCCTGGTGGCGCAGTGGTTGAGAGTCCGCCTGCTGATGCAGGGTACACGGGTTCGTGCCCTGGTCCAGGAAGATCCCACATCCCGCGGAGCGGCTGGGCCTGTGAGCCATGGCTGCTGAGCTCACGTGTCCGGAGCCTGTGCTCCACAATGGGAGAGGCCACAACAGTGAGAGGCCTGCGTACCGCAAAAAAAAAAAGAAGACTCATTTAAAAAATTTATGTATTTTTATTTATTTATCTTTGGCTGCGTTGGGTCTTCATTGCTGCACACAGGCTTTCTCTAGCTGTGGCAAGCGGGGGCTTGCCCTTTGTTGCAGGGCCTGCGCTTTGTTGCGGCGGCTTCTCTTGCTGCCGAGCACGGGCTCTAGGCGCACGGGCTTCAGTAGTTGTGTCTCACGGGCTTAGTTGCTCCGGAGCATGGGGAATCCTCCCGGACTAGGGCTCGAACCTGTGCCCCCTGCATTGGCAGGCAGATTCTTAACCACTGCGCCACCAGGGAAGCCTCAAGAAGACCCATTTTTAAAGAATGCCAGTTAATAATGTAGGAGGGATGACAGGACTAGAAAATGACCATTTTGCAAGTAGTAATTGATCCTGGCAAGGATCATTAATGCCTGGCTGACCCACTAGGCGAAATATTGGTGGGAACAGGAAACACACGTTTTGCCACATTTTTTTCCTTTGTAAGATGTCCTTAACTTTTGGTGACTAATTTCCCTTAATAATTACAAAGGTAAAAACGTACCTTTGCCATGGGGAGGTCTGCTGGCCTCGACTGTAATTAGTGTGGCCAGTTGTGAGCTTTGTACTGTCTGTCCCGAGATGCCAGTGTCACCGGGTTGTGACTTTCCCAACCATGTTTACGTGAAGCCCACCAGGATTTGTTGTGACAATGGGCCAGGACTCTTCAAAGCCCAGTTTCGTGAGAAATTTTAGACGGGGGTGGGTATTGTATACTAAAAGAGAAATTAAAGGAAATGTAATGTTTGAACCTTGATTGTATTCTGTCTAGGAAAAAAACAGCTATAGAAAATTCAGTTTCGAACAACTGGCAGTATGAAAACGGAATTGTCTGCTGGACTCTGTCACTAAATGCATGTTCGTGTTCTCAGGTGCAGTAATGGCATCACCAGTAATGGAGAATGAGGGGTCGGGAGTCAAGTGTCATGATGTCTGTACTTCCAGTCGATGCCATCAAAACGTGTGTGTGCATAAGTGGATGTGGATTAGATATAAAAAAGAGCAAAAGCAAACGTGGCAAAGTGTTAACAATGGGCAAAAACCAAAGAAGTAAAAGCGGAAGAACTTGCCCTCTTTCTTTGGAAACACTTCTGACAAAGTAAAATGAAACCAATGGTCCATTTTAAACGATTTTCTATAGAAAATAACTTTTAAACGCTCTTCATCATTTTTACCTCGGCCTGAAGTGAATCCCGCCCGGGGTTTCATATTTCGCTGGGCCCTCGAGGGGCGTCCCCCCCACCACTCTGGTCTGCAGGAGCAGAGACCCAGGTGGGCGTGAAGCCCAGGAGAGGGAGGAAAGGGACCGCTGGCTGGGTCCCCAGGGTGGGAATAAAGGACACAGACCACGCTGGGGGCGGGAGTGGGGCTCAATCTCCTGCAGACTGGATATTTGAGAGCGGGAAAGTGACGACGCGATAACCCCCAGAGGCCGTGGCCATGTGTCTTGCTTTGGACGTGCTCAAGGTCAAAACTGCTCTGCTCCCGAGGCCAGTGAACACACACAAGGCATTGTTTTCCAAACACATACAACCCTGGGTGTTCTGAAGTCACCTCTGCAGGCTTAGAACATTTTAAACTGGTCCCCATTTTCCCTTTCATCATCTTATCATGCAAACATCATTTTTCATCATTTATTCAGCGCCACTCAAGACAAATGTCATCTTGTGAACTTGACCCCTTTCCCGCCAGCTCTGTCAATGTAGAATATGATACGATACGAAACGTAAGGGTGAGAAAGAGAAAACTCCCGATTCCCAGGCCAATATTACTTTCCCAAGAAAACCTCAGTTTTACTGACCTTTCATTACACTCTCTGGACGTGTGTGCATGGAGGTGTTCCCTACCCACCTGCTCGTGCATCCTAAGTGCTTCGCACTCGGGGAAGACGTGAGGCCCCCCGAGGCTCACAGCATCTTTGTTCACGTATGGTTGCTGCCTGAAGTTGCCTCCGCTGTTACAGAGCTACTACCCCCAGGACGGGTCTGAATTGCTGGTGGATAATCCCCAAAGCCCAACTCCTGGGCCTGTTTCCAGGCCCTCCCTTGGGCTCTGCTCTCTGCACGAGGAGTGCCCAACATCCTGGTCTTGGCCTTCTCCTCATAACTCAAGGCTCCTCGAGGGGTTCCAACTCCCTGCCCTCAGGCCCCCAGCTCCAGTGGTGTGTCTGCACCCTCAACCCCGACCCCAATGTTGACAAGCCACCGGGGGCGTCCCAAACTGCCCCCCACCCACGCCCCTCCCCCTCTTCACTGAAAGGCACCATCTTCCGGTGCGTGTCCATCGGAAACGTCTCCAGTCTTCCTTCGCAGGGCTGCTCTCCTAGGCCGGAATCATCACTTCCGCCTGGAAGGTCACAAGGACCACCCACCTGGTCTCTGCCACCAGCCTGCCCACTGTGCTGACCCACCACCTTCCTTTGTCCAGCAATATTCTTGAAAACACAACTTCGATGATCTAACTTCCTTGGCAATAATCCTTCGATGGCTTCCTATGGTTGAGCAGATAAATCCCCAACTCCTCAGCATGGAGAGTGGTCCTTCACAACCAGGTTGCAAGTGCCTGTCCTGCTGTCTGTCCTGGGTCCCAGGGCCCCGCACAGCCAGGCTCCACACTCTCGCCCCCCTGCTGGTGCCCTCGTGTCCTCCGAGTGCCCCCTCAGCCCCTCTTGGAAGAGCACGTCACGTCCCAATGTCACGTCCTTTGAAAAGCTCTCCGTCCCTGAGCGCTGGGAATAGCTGGCTGTCCCCATCACTCTTTGGTGCACTTTGACTACAGGACCTGTCCTGTTAAACTTAAATGATGGTTTTGAACCCTTCAAGCTGCCCCAGGTCTCAACTCCACGTGTGGCACCCAGGAGGCCCCCAGCAAACGCTGACTGCGACCAAGTCCCAACTCTTACTCAGGTCCTCCTAAAGAGGCTTTGAGCTGACGTAATTCAGAGACACCACAGCCTGAGCACAAAAGACAGTCACACACACAACTGGAAAAGTTGAAACTGAATTATAGACGGGCTGAGAGTCAAGAGCAAATGTCGGGTGCTGAATCCCGCCACACCAAGTAACACCTGAAGGGGACACACAGCATCCTGCTGTGACATCTCGGCTGGGGTGCTGTCTGTGCCCACACGTCAGCAGCCTTGTGCCCAGAGCTCTCGGTGACTGATGCCACTGCCACCCAGGCCCAGGACACGGGCTCTGGTCACGGTCAATAAGCAGGGACTTCCCTCCATCCCTTCTGGCTCTTCCCGCTAAGCCAGGGGCACCTCACCAGTGAAGTAAGCCAACAGAAGCAGTGTCACTGCTTTACAGTAAGGCCTAATTCTTTTTTTTTTTTTTTTTTTTTTTTACAAAAGAGGCAGAAGTGATTTGAATTAGGTTAATTATTTTCATGAAAAGACTGGAACGTTTTAGACCTCTGAAGAAAGCGTTCTGCATTATGAATGCTTTATGAAAATTGTTTATTTTGCAATAATTTAAAACTTAAGGAAAAGCTATAAAAATATACTTCATGTGTATAAACTTCACCCAACAGTGAACATTTTGCTTCATCTGCTTTCTCTGTCCCGTGAGCAGAGGAAGGGAGGGAGAGAGCCGCTATATCTTAGGTGCATCCTGAACATTCATCCCTCGCAGGCGGTTCTGTCCTGTGCGTGTTTATATCCCGAGAACACCGCTCAGCAGGCGGCACCTGCTGTGTCCAGTGTCCGTCTGGTGACTTCAAAGTTGTTCGGAAAGGTGCATCACACCTGGACTCGATGGGTCTAAGTGACAGACACTCGCGGGGAAGGAATGTGTCCTTTCCCACGTCAGAACTTCAGGTGAGGATCCAGGATTGTACCCCCGCTGTGCTGCACCCACACCTGCAAGGCTTGAGTCAACTGCTGACTCTTCCAGAACACATGCCTTCCAAGTACTTGAAATAATCAATCAAACCTCAGGAATGTTTAACTGACGGTTTCTGAACTTTTAACCAATACATAAAAGATAAATAAAAACGCCATCCATTTCTTTGTAACTGCACCCTCTAGAGGCTTTTACTTTGTCTGTTAGAAAATGAGGCACTGGCACACCCCCTTGGCACCATCATCTCTGCCCGGGGCCCGCCCCTCCCTCCCTCTCCCTGGCCTCCTAGAAATATAAACATAGGTATTTGAAGATGGTTCAAAACACAAATACCGTAAAACCTTGGAACGAAATAGAGTTTTGGGTTTTTTTTTGCGGTACGCGGGCCTCTCACTGTTGTGGCCTCTCCCGTTGTGGAGCACAGGCTCCGGACGCGCAGCCTCAGCGGCCATGGCTCACGGACCCAGCCGCTCTGCGGCATGTGGGATCTTCCCGGACCGGGGCACGAACCCGTGTCCCCTGCATTGGCAGGCGGACTCTCAACCACTGCGCCACCAGGGAAACCCCAAGATAGAGTATTTTAAATATGACAGAATGTGTGCTGCGGCCCCACATCGCAGGTGAATGAGCACCCCTCAGCCCCCAGCCCCAGCTACAGCCTCAGGGACGCCCTCCCCTGCAGGGCCCCGGCGCAGAGCTCGGCTCTCTCCCGCAGCGCACTGGCCTCCTCGGCGCCCCCGTGGGCCTGCCCGCCCTTCAACAGGAAGTGGCT
>NW_006790887.1:160363-172401 GCF_000442215.2 Lipotes vexillifer | reverse complement strand
GATGAAGAGCTTCAGGCCCTCCCGCAGCAGGCCCAGCGCGGGGCTGTCGGACACCCTGAGGAGGAAGGGACATGCGTCAGTGACCAGCCAGCCCCCCTCTCAGCCCTAGGGACCCCGAAGCAGGGGACGTACCTAGTTTCCATCTGGTCAGAATTCTCAAGTAAGAACTTAATATCCTATCTGTCAGAAATCATTTTCTGTTTGCTATTAGGCAAGTCTCATGTTCCCCAAATTAATGTTCAGAATATTATTAAAATTAAAACTGAAAAGCTACATGTAAGTACAACAAGCTTGCTTTTATAAAACAACACAGGTGAAAACAATTTCTCTCCTCTTTTCCACATGTTTTATCGAAAGAGCTGGGAACAAACCTTGCAAAAATTAAACCAAGGTCTTCAACTTCCGTTTCCATGAGCAGCATATGTAACACTTTTCGTAAAAAGTGGACTCTGGGTTTGTCCAATTCACTGAATTCAACGACCTAACAGTCCGGATAAAAAATAATAAAGTTACACTGTTGAGCCACCTCTGCAGTGATTTCTGACTATAGTTTGAGTAAAAAACTACCGCTCCCCTTGCCCCTTTACTAAGGCTATTTCCAGTTTTATAAAATGAACAGCTGTCATTTGACACGCGGCCCTGGGACCGCTGGTGCACTGCTGCAAGGCGTGCACACCACTGGTGAGAGCAACTCGGCAGTGCTGAGTCAAGTCCAGGGGGCTGATGGGTACCTAGCGAATCAGGAATCTCATTCCTGGAGTTGAAACGTAGATTATCTCCATGCCTTAATTATCCCCTAATTAAAACCATACACACACACACACACACACTTTAGATCCATAAGAGACTAATTCATATATATAACAACCATAGTATACTTATACAGTGGAATACTATACAGCAGTAATAAAATCTAAGGACAGAACTGCAGATATCAACATGGATAAATTTCAACCTTATGCCAAATTAAACAACATCAAAAGCCTGGTTAACCACATGCAGACACCTACAGCCAGAGTGCTGTAAAAGGACATCAAAAGCCTGGTTAACCACATGCAGACACCTACAGCCAGAGTGCTGCCTACAGCCAGAGCCCCGTGTCAGACATCAAAAGCCTGGTTAACCACATGCAGACACCTACAGCCAGAGTGCTGCCTACAGCCAGAGCCCCGTGAGGTACGGAGGGGGTGGGCTGCTTCAAGGAGTCTCCAGGACCTGCTGTATCTGAGGAACACGCCACATCCTGTTCCATTCTGAGCTCAAACTCAAGTAAACCGAAGGCAAGACTCCCTCCAGCAAGGAGAAGCTCTCCGTGTTGTAAGTTCTCCCCAGTTCTGGTATGTGGGACAAGGCTCTGGCCCTCATTTTCAGTATAGTAGCCAAAACCCAAGGGCACATCTCTAAGGAACATGCAGTTAACTCAGGCGCTCTGGTGAACAAATACATAAACACAGACAGGAAACCGCAGCCAAGCCTGTCCCAAGGATCAGGAAGTGGAAGGCAAGAGGCCGGGCCCCCAACTACCCCTGCCCCGCCCCTCAGCTTCTCCCACAGTCCACACTGTCAGGACCCCCAGACCCCCGAGGTCCTGCTGCCCAGGCCAGTGTGACCCGCCTCTCATGTCTAGGCTTTGCTGTCCACCCCAGACCACCTCCAGAGCATCTGCGTTTCATCGTCTCTGACGAGTCAACGTGGGAATTCGACAGGGGCGAGGATGCCCCTGCTCTAAAAGATGTGCCACAGCCAAGGGAGGAGTGGCAGAAGCACAACTTCTGTACAGCTCCCACAACCCCACTTCTTCCTGACGGAGCAGCGGCCGCCGCAGGACTCATGATGGCCTGTACACGCACAGCAAGTCCCGAGACTGATTCATGTAAAGGAGCAGACAACTGTAATGGCGCCTTGAGCTACTAGGCAAATTTACACTGTGTGCTCATCTGGCGATTTCCTATGATGGTCTGATAATGAGAGTGTTTATCAGGTGAGTCAGGATCTAAGGAAACGCATATTCTTAAGGTACCAAACATACAGAATTACAGCTGGCCCCTGAACTCGGCTTTGGACTGTGCAGTCCACCTACATGAGGACTTTTTTCACTAAATACGCACTGCAGGACCACACGCTCCCAAGTTGGTTGAATCTTCACGTGTGGAACCAGGATACGGAGGCCGACTGTAAAGTTACACTCGGGCTACAACTGCGCAGGGGGTCGGGGCCCCTGCCCCCCCGGGGCTCAAGGCTCAAGCGTATGCTATCACTTTCAGCGCTTCAAATCAGCTCGCACATTACACACACCTTTAGAATGGAAAGCGGCAGTGATTTGGTCTTCAGCAAGTGGGCCACCAGGTGAACCAAATTAGAGAAGT
This sequence comes from Lipotes vexillifer, assembly GCF_000442215.2. Taxonomy (NCBI): domain Eukaryota; kingdom Metazoa; phylum Chordata; class Mammalia; order Artiodactyla; family Lipotidae; genus Lipotes; species Lipotes vexillifer. The sequence goes on along the minus strand of NW_006790887.1, from coordinate 170,035 downwards.
TAGTGGCTGGCAGAGTTTCTAAGTCCCGAAATTTGTCCCATATGCTGAACTGGAATGTCATCTAATATAAAACAAAGAAAACAAAACAAAACAAAAAGGTAAAATTCAACAAATTATTAGAATAAATCACTAAAAATATAATCCAAAGGTACTGTACTTATTTACTTAAAATATCCTAAAATTCAAGACTTTTTAGAAGCAACTACACTCTCCTTTCCTATATACAGTGGTTTGCAATAGCTTCACAGTAATTTCTTTCTATTGCAGTATTTTCCCTTAAATCAGCAGAAACAGTAGAAAAAGATGGTGCAACATAAACCATAGGCACTCGCCGATTAAGCGGGTCGTGACCCCTCATCTGTGACGGGAAAGGCGACATGGGGACACGGCTCAGGTTGCGCGTACCCTCTACACACAGCTCTTGACCAGGGTGGCCCGACTCGGCCCGCATCCCAGGTGGGCCGAGTCGGTCAGAGTGGTTAAAGAGGAGAGTGGGACACAGGTGGCCTGCCTCCCAGCTGTCACCTGAAAGCTCCTCGCGTGGTCGCAGAACTTGCCCGCCAGGAACGCGTAGAAAGGGTTGTACGTTCTCTCTTGTAGACAGCAGTCTACGAGGACGTGAACAATTTCTCTCTCCTGCTGATCCTTAAGCCCCAGCCTGTAAGACAGGAAGAGCGAGGGCTAAACCTTCAATTTGCCAAATTTTAACAGCTTTAAGGCAGAAATCTTTCAGAGGAACACATCCTCTCTGGCAGTTTGGTTAAGTGGGCTGAGTAGACAGGGCCAGGTAGCAGGACTGGAGCTCCAGGCCCGGCCCCAGCCTCTGGCCTCAGTGTTTCCAATAACGTGGCAGAATGAGGTGACCCCAGGCTCTACAAAGGCCTGTCACTGGTGACCGACCGACAAGAAACAGGGCCTCAGCTGTGGGCCCTTCTTGTTTTTTCTTTTTTCTAAAACGTGTGGTCTGGTTTGCACGCAGTAAAATCCATCCTTTTAGTGCATAGTGTTGACTGTGGACAAGGATTCATAGTCCTACAACATTTTCCCTGAATTTCCTTCTGAATTTGAAGCAAATAAAGGAAAATTAATTACTAGACTTTTTAGACGTAGTACACAGATGCTTTTCAATCTCATCGCAACTAATTATAGAAGCTGTAACATAATTACAACTAAATTAAGCAGGAAGTTTAACTCAGGCGTAATCGGAAAGACGACTTTAACAGGAGGGTTTTAAGCAACTCATGACAAACAGCAGCCACCAGGAACTGTCAAGTGGTCACCTGATTTTTTCCAATCAAAACAGATGATAAACTGTCCTAATCTGGAGCTACCAGCGGTCAGTGAGCAGGAGCTGGACTGCAGCCTGTGGCGCGGGGCAGCGGGTGGGAAGGGGCAGGGCCCCGGCCTCTACGACGTGGCACCCAACTCAACAACAGAGCAGAGGCTCGCACACAGGCTTACTTCAGGAGCTTCTCGAATGCGTCCAGAAAGTCTTCACTAGTCATGACTGTACAAAATATGCTTCTCCTGATGTTGGTGTTCATTCTCTGCTTTCGGGCGAGCTCCAGTATCTTCGAGCTAACCTGGAAAGAGGGATGACCGGGCGTAGATCATACAAACATTTCAGTGAAAGTTGTTCTTTGGTTTAGCATAGTTACTAAGTTTCTAATAAGTAATATGTGTAATTCTGTGGCCTGACGCAAAGCTAACTGTAAGGTATGCATAAATACACGTATGTAAACGCAGAACCTTTATTCTTGAGCAAACCCCCCGGCACCCCCACAAAGGAAAAATAGCAAGAGGCAAAGCAAGCCTGCAAGGAGAAAACCGCTTGATCTGGGAGGCTTCGCAGGAGCAGTGGGTCTGCCAGTCCAAGTACCAGTGGAATGAAGGAGATTAAGTGCTACGGCCGGGAGGAGGTGGGCCAGGAGGGCCAGGAGGGCGGGGAGGCCAGGATGCCTGAGTGATCATCCTGCGCTCCCCTCACTCCACTCAACGTTTAAGTCCCTTTCCTAACATTTTGAGACTTTAAAAGGAAATAACAGAAATGGAATTAAATGATATCACAAAGCAGTAGCTATTTCTATAAGGTCTTCAAATAAACCCAGGGAAAGCCACGTGGGGACACAGGTCACACGCCTGGCGGTGGTGAGCACGGGCCGCGTACCGTCCCCGTGAGCTGCTTCCGCGGGGTCTTCTGCTGACCGCTGTCAATCATCGGGGCGCCACTCCACGCGGACCCCACGATCCACCAGCGCCCGGTCCGCTCGGCGTTCAGGACGCTGTCCCAGGAGACGCGGAGCTGAGTCTCTGTCCCTGAGCCAGCGCCTCGCAGCTGATTGAGAAAACAGCAGCCAGTGGAGGCCGCGGCAACTCAGAGCCTGGGCAACAGCGACCCCGGCTCTTTCCAGCTCAGATAACAGCGTTTCTGGTGCGTGAAAGCTGTGATGGGTCACTGACAGCCGGGACAGTTAACCAGTTAGGAATAATGCCAAAGTTCGAGGTAAACTCTCAGTGTGTGTATTTGGGCTTTGTGGGTCTATCACCCAGAACACTTGTCTTAGAACAGCTGTCACGGGGCGGGGGTGGGGAGAGAGGCTCAGACTCGGGCAGGAGGCGCGCCCCAAGGGCCGGCAGTGAGGACTCCACCAGCAGGGGCCTGGGACCTGCTGGAGGAGGCCACTCTGGGTTTGACTGGTGCCCGGGCCGAAGAGCTCGCCCGGGGTCCCCACGCTGAGAAGCTCTGGGGAGCTTCAACAGACGAGCCCCCTACTCCCCAGGCTGGCCTCCCTGGTCCTGGTGGGACCCCGGCCCAGGCCCTGTTCCAAAGTGATCAGAGGTCCTCCCGCGATTCTCCGGCGCGGCTGAGGGCAGAGGGCTCAGCGTGGGGCGCACGCAGCTCACAGGGAGGGTCGCCCCACAGAAACGTGCAGTTGCCTTTCACATCTGGGAACCCCCGCTAACTGGGCGGGGCACCTGACCTGTGGCTCCACCGCCCTCCGGAACTTCATGGGGGTTGGCACAGACCCGCAGCGCAGGCGGCCGGGAAGGAGGGTGCCTACCAGGGCTCTCTGCAGCTTCCGCAGCCTCTCCAGGGGCTCGGGGTCGTAGCCCGGGATCTTCCGCACGTCGTTGTTCTTCAGGGCCAGCAGCGTCTCCAACATGAAGCGAACCTGGAGACAGATGGGACGAGCCATTATCTTAAATGCTGGAAACTAACGACGCTTCACCATGGGGATAAAGACACCGCCTCTGCGCACGTGGTCACCGCTGCCGAGGACGGGGCAGGGGCGCCTCTGGGAGAGGCTGCACCAACCTCAGCAGCCGCCCAGGCCTCCCTGGCCGAGAACAGAAATCCCTCCCCTGCCCCGCGGGCCAAGAACACACCCGGGTAGCACAGCCTTCCACCCCCACCGGCCCCTGGTCTCAGTTGCCCTCCTTCCCCACCGCATCTGCAACCCCTTCCCACTCCTGGCCTTTTTGCTTTCCTAACTTTTAAACTGTAAATGATATTGTACTTAGAGAAGACTTTCAAGAACAGCACAAAGACTTCCCACAGACCCTGAGATTCCCCCCAACATTCACTTCAGCTGAGACATAACTCACATGCCAAGAGTCCACCGAGCACACTCGGGGCTGTGCAGCCATCACCACGATCAGTTTTAGGACGTTTCCATCAGCGCTCAGGGACTCCAAACCCACCCAGTCACTCCCCAGCCCACCTCCTCCAGCTTCAGGCCAGCCTGAGCCAAATGCCTGTGTCTGCCGTGTCTGTTTTAAACGTGACCCCTGAGCATTCAACACAGGGGCAGGGTCTTCGCTGGGACCCGCCCCCATGATCTTCCTCTCCCATGTGGAGCCGCACCCCGCCCCCTTACACAGCAACTCCACCACCACCTCCGCGGGCCCCAGGACCCTCAGGGGGCTCGACCTACACCTCCCTCCTCACAGCTAACCCAAGCCCTCACCTCAGCATTTCAAAAATGGGCCAGTCTTCCTGTCGAGTCTGTGTATCCTGAACAAACTACTGCCCACCTGCAGGCCCAAGCTGGTACCTGGGGTGACCTCTGACCCCTCCCTCTCTCCCCTTCCCCCCACCAAGTCTGGCCACTGCTACGTCCTAAACCCACGTCCACTGCAACTCTACTGATCACCGCCCCAACCCCTGAGGTGGCTTCTCTCTTTCCTACGTTGTAGCCAAAGTGACCTCAGCATGAAAACCCACTCAGAGCCCTTCACGTGCCTCTGGGATAAAATCCCAGTTCCCTGCAGGTTTATGAGGCCCTGAGGCCAGCCCCTGCCCTGCACTCCTGATGCCTCCTCACAGGAACGCTTTCCTTTTTCCTCAAATGAGCCCTCACCTGGCCCAGGGGTTCCCATGACTCTCCCGTGCCCCTCAGTCTGCAGGCCAGCAAACGAGTTAGCCCCCACTTTCCAGACGGGGAAACCGAGGCCTGGAAGCCTTGGTTCCTTCGCTGCCGAGTGGAAGAGCCAGAAGGCCGAGCGGGCTAACCCCCCGGCCCCTTGCCCCAGGCCTTCCCAGTAAACCTCTTCTGAATGGCTGAATGTTAAATAGATCGATTCTTAAATTCACAAGAGTAAAGACACAAGGTTCACTCACACCTTGGATGAAGCCACAAAACCAGAAGAGGCAGAAAATAACAGGGATAATTACGAGACGAAATGCAATATTCACCCCAGATACTCATGTTTAAGTTCTGGTCAGTGTGAGCATTTAGGCAGTTAGGAAGCAGGTCAGGTGACGCACTCATACCCTGGTCTGGTCCCGGAACTTGCCGCCTGCCCCGCTGGCTTTGGCCTGGGCCTCAGTGATCAGTTCCTTAAGCGACAAAGCATCATATTTTCTCAAGGAAAAGCCCACATTTCTCAGCATTAACAGGATCAGTTCGATATCTTTTTCTGTGAAAGTTCCAATAAGTTTTCTCAAAATGTCAAAGATGAGGAGAGACTGCACCACGTGGAAGTTATATAAATGGGCGATGATGGCGAACAGGTTGTCACCCTCTTTCCCGTCACATCCGCTTTTATAGATGTCAGCAAACTTCCTCACCACAGCCTCCAAAAAGTGCGCACCGACCTGGATGAAAAACAGAAAAAACATTACTGCAAACGTGTAAGAATCAAGTTAGCAAGTCATTCTCAGGGATCCTGCTTCTTTTAACTTCAACGCATGCTGAAAGAATTAGTACTTTTAAAATGAACACATAAAACATACATGTGGCAGGATACGAACTCCAGCAGGGCAAAACCTCTAAAAACTCAAGTCTGAGGGCCCAGTGCTTTACAGAGGAAAACACCACACCACACACGACACAGAGCAGGGTGCCCAGCGCACACCTTCCCTCAAAGTGCACCTTCTTGTCCTTAAAATCAACGAGGTTGCTGTTTCTGGCCAGCAGCCATTCTGGTTCCTTGGAAAAGTGAAATCGTTAAGAATGTTAAAGACACATCCGTATCTCTAAAAATGCACTACTACCTAACATGGCTCCCTTCTCCAGCTTGGATGGGCCTGGAGGGAGCAGAGGGGAGTGGGCGCCCGGCAGTGGCAGAGCGATGGCGACTCTCCAGCTGAGACACGGGGACGCGGATCACCGCAGCCGTGCTGGAGCCTTGAAGGCGGACCGGGCCCAAGAGTCACCCAGCAACAGAACTAGAGGGTGCGGCCACCCACTGGACGGGAAAGATCAACCTTCTGCGTAACAGCAGCTGACCGAGCTTCTGACGGGGATCCGTGAGCAGCAGCAGAAGTGCGGGCTGGGCGGAATCACTGTAACCTACGGGCTTCCCTGCCATCCAGCAGTTAGCGCTCGGCGCTTCCACCACAGGGGCAAGGGTTCAAGCCCTGGTCGGGGAACTGAGATCCCACAAGACATGAGGTTAGGAAAAAAAAAAAAAAAAAGCCTTATAAAGCCTGAACCGTAGGACACCTGGGCAGGGCTGGTTATAGAAACAGGAGTGGTAGTTAAAATCCCAGGTGAGGATGAGATCAACTGGACAGGCTGTCGCAGGAAAATATACACATGTTACTGCCAAATTGCAACAACATAAATGCTAGAGGAGTCCAGAGAAAGGCACCAGATCGGCAGGAGGGAAGAGTGGCTTCGCAGAGGCAGCTCTGACAGACTGGATGTGTTCTTTAGTTCCTGAAGACCTGAGAGTAAACAACTTTAACCCATTAACTCCCGATTCAGCCTCTTCTCTAAAGATGAACCTGAAGAATGTGCTCTCCCATCGTGGCCGCTGTGTTACATTCAAACACAGCTTTAAAACAGAAATTAGAACTCTGCGGACGTCAAGAAAAATTCAGGTGTAAAATACACTCAGGGGCTTCCCTGCTGGCGCAGTGGTTGGGAGTCCGCCTGCCGATGCAGGGGACACGGGTTCGTGCCCCGGTCCGGGAAGATCCCACATGCCATGGAGCGGCTGGGCCCGTGAGCCATGGCCGCTGAGCCTGCGCGTCCGGAGCCTGTGCTCCGTGACGGGAGAGGCCACAGCAATGAGAGGCCCGCATACCGGAAAAAACAAAAACAAACAAACAAAAAACTCAGGTATGTTTTCAATCACACAAATGGGATCATTTAATCATATCAAAATCTGTCAAAATCATAGATTCCATTGAACGTCTTCAAAATAAAATATAATAGTATAGCATTTAAAAATAGGAATAACATTCACATTGCTAAAGTTATTTAAACAAATAAATTAATTCTGACTTGGGGATTTTAACACAAATCTGCACAGACCTGAGTTTCATTTTTCAACGACTCAGAAGCAATTCAGTAACTGACACCGTGGCTTTGTAACTCACGTTCCTCTTTGCATGGATTCCTGTGAGGATGCTTTTCTCATCACAGGCCTGAGAGGAGTTCAGTGGAACCAGAGTTGGGACAGCTCAGCCTCGTCTGGCACCAGTTTTAATGGCTGTCGCTAGCTGAAGTCCCCTCACGACTTGCCCTGGAATGATCACTTCAGCTGTCCCTCACGCTGTTAGTGAAGGTTTAAATGAAAAGTGGGACCAATAATCTCCCATTTTCAAATGCAGGGGATTCCTGATATTGTGTAGGTGGTCAGGGTCTACGGCCTTTTCTGTAACTCAATGAAATGCTGTCTGTACTGAAACTGTTTTTTTTGCGGTACGCGGGCCTCTCACTGTTGCAGCCTCTCCCCCTGCGGAGCACAGGCTCCGAATGCACAGGCTCAGCGGCCATGGCTCACGGGCCCAGCCGCTCGGCAGCATGTAGGATCTTTCTGGACCGGGGCACAAACCCATGTCCCCTGCATCGGCAGGCGCTGTCAAGTACTCCGGGATGGTCCAGGAGGACCAGGGGTGCACTAGGACAGCCTATAATGGCACTGAATGAACCGTGGCCATCACAGGGCACTAGGAAGGGATCCAGTGATTCCATTACGCTTTGTAATGAAGAGAAGGGACTCACAGCCCTTAGAAATCAAACAATTACGCCAGAGGAGCGATTCCCTAAACAGCTGGTGCAGATTAGCTGAGAAGAGTTTGCTGTTCAGAGGTCTTGGGGCCCACGCCCCCTCCTCTTTCCTCGCCTCCCTGTGCCCAGGAGGTCCCAGAGTTGCCATCTTTCAAAGCTCTCACTGGGACTTCCCTGGTGGTCCAGTGGTTAAGAACCTGCCTTCCAATGGAGGGCATGTGCGTTTAATCCCTCGTCGGGGAACTAAGATCCCAAGTGCCGTGGCGCAAGTAAGCCCGTTCTCCAGAGCTCCTGCGCCACAACTAGAGAGAAGCCCACGCACTGCAATGAAGATCCCACGTGCTGTGACTAAGACCCGGCCCACCCAAATAGATAAATAAAAATAAATTTCAATAAAATTTTGACAGAAAGTTCTTACGATATGACCTTGGCTAGAGGAGAAAAGCGTGGCCCAGAGGTTTCTCTCGGGAGGGTGACGGAGCCTGCAGTGGGAGGAAGGGTGAACTCCAACCACCCAACCACGCAGTGGCGCACAAGGACTACTTTAACGAGCACTTCCTCGGGCCAGGCTCCTGCAGACAACCCCAGCCTCCCAGCCTGAAGCCACCAGACCAAGCCCCCAGGGGAGGGTGGGCAGGCAGGTGGCCAGATGGCTGGTCTCCCCGCCCAGCACTGCCCTCACTGCTGAGCCTCTCGCAGATGGAAGGAGAAGGCCTGGAAAGTCTGTGCTCTTTAAAGCAAGCCCCGGACAGGCCCACTCTGTAAGACCCCAAATGGTTTTCAAGACCATAACTGTGAGCAAGTCCTAGAAAAGTGGGAGGGGTGTGAAGAGTGCGTGGCAGGGGGAGGCAAGGCCCCGGGACCCGTCCACAGCCCGGCCTTCAGGGGCTTTGCTGCGTTCGCAAAGCAGGGCTAAATAAACACCTGCCCCACTCATCCTGCTGGGAGTCCTGAGGACTTACACCAGGGGATCAGACCTGCAGTGACACTTTGCTGCCGAGGCCTGTTCCTGGGAGGAGGGCAATCAGAAGGCAGAGGGGCTAAACACCACCCACTAAAAGACACTGTCCCACGTAAAGATCCTACGGGATCATCGAGTTCTCTGGTAAATATAAAGCTCATCTGGAAAATTACACCTCGTTGGCCTACTCATTCACTCATGCGTCTGTCTACCTTAGTGTAAAGTCCTGTAACCAGAGCGATTTCCCTCAACAACCCTGCAAGCAGCCACACGGAGGGAGTGGATGCTGACCAGGAAGGTTACGATCTCACTGTGGGAGGTGACAGAAGAGGACCCGGGACGAGGTGGGCCTCCCTGATGCCAACACAAGGGTGACTGACCAAGGACCAAGAACACGGGGCGGGCCGGATGGCATGGGGATGCTGTTTCCTCAGCAGCACCTACTGAGTACCAGGCACCACACAGGAGATGCTTTAGACACGCTGTCCACTGAATCCCGACGAAGGCCCCACTTCACAGACACGGGCAGGTCTGTGGCCCACCCAGGGGCACCAAGGCTCCAAGCCCAGGCACTGTCATGTGTCCCCTCGCTTCGTGCCCAGTTTTACCTCACATTCCGGTGGCCTCTCGCCCAACACAAAGCCCTGTGCTCTGGACACCTGAAACAGTCACTGTTTCCATGGGGAATACAGAGAAGATGAAGACAAGTCCACGATGTCAGCCCAGAGCGACTGAACTAACAGACAATAAGGCCATGTCAGAAGGGACCAAGCGCAAAAGCAGAAGTTGGCCAGCATCACGCAGCTGCCGAGTGTGGTTTAGGATGATACAACACAGACAAGGTGGCCTTGAGCTGTGTCAGCTGATCACTGACACAAGCAGCACTTGGACAGCTAATGGCTGGAGACAGGCAGCCCTACCTCGATGCCAACTGTGTTGTGAAGAATGCTGACCAGGAGGACATGCTCCATCACCAGCCTGGTGGGCATGGCTGCGTCCGGGGCGCAGGCGCTCAGGAGGACGCCTGTCAGAGTGTCATTCATGTCCTTCCTGCTGTGGCCCATGTACAGCTCCTCCAGCTGGCCACTGATGGAGGCCAGGTTTGGCTCACTCAGCCTGCAGACAGTTGGAAAGACAGAGCGACAGTGCTGTTTCAAATCAAGAATTTCTTTTAGGTCAATTAAAAAAATTGAAAAAGTTATTAATACTTCCAACAGATCCTCTTTTTTTTTTTTTTTTTTTTTTTTT
>NW_006790887.1:155285-160273 GCF_000442215.2 Lipotes vexillifer | reverse complement strand
TTTTGACCTTTTTTTTCTTTTTTTTTTGGTGGTACGCGGGCCTCTCACTGTTGTGGCCTCTCCCGTTGCGGAGCACAGGAGCACAGGTTCCGGACGCACAGGCTCAGCGGCCATGGCTCACGGGCCCAGCCGCTCCGCGGCATGTGGGATCTTAGCGGACCGGGGCACGAACCCGTGTTCCCTGCATCGGCAGGCGGACTCTCAACCACTGCGCCACCAGGAAAGCCCCAGATCCTCTTTTGTGTATGTATTTGACCCACGAACAATTCTAATCCTGTCCCAATAATCCAGTATATATGTACATAACACAGAATCTTCTGGAATCTTCAAATAACATTAACTGCTGTCCTTCCAGCTGAAATGCGGCCACAGTAAGGCACATGCAGGATTCCCTTCAAGACCACAGAGACTGTGATGAGGATACTCCACTGATATCCTTACCCGATCTCCCTGGGCAGAGGGAGGGAACCATCGTTAGCACATCCGTATGTACTGTTGGAAAAAAATCCCAACTTTTCCATTTTCTGCTGGCACAGTAAGCTTTTATTTCCTAACATGGAGATAAGGGCTCTACTGGGTGGGGATGGAAGGATGTATATGCACTGCAGCTGTGCTAACTCTGAACATCAAATGGCATGTTCAGTAAAATTCCAGGATGCACCAAGAAGAGTGTTTTAACTAAAAAGAAATTAAAAAAAAAAAAAAAAAAAAAAAGGCAACGCAGGCTTTGGTTTAATTCCCAGAACCATTCCTGTGTTTTTAGAAAAGAGACAATCTCTTGAAGTGACACAATACACTGTCTCCAGGTTACCTGTTAATCAGACCTTTGACCTGTTTCTTGAGCCTCTCTAGTTCTTCCTTTTTCTGGGCATCCACTGTCTCCTCTTCTCGCCTCACGTGGGGTGGGATGTACTTTCCACCATTTTCACAAAGACTCTGCTTGAAAGGACAGAAATAAATTACAAAAAAATGTACATTGACTACACCCCACCTTTCCCCTTGCTACACTCACACTTAGATATTAAATTCCCAAGAACTGGGAGAGGCTGTCACTACTGACTACTGCTGCTTCATGAACATCAGCTATTTCCCGAGTGCCCACTCTAGACCTGGACAAGCACGCCATGGCCCGGACGATGGACATCATTATTTACATTAACATCAACACTACATTTCATCACCTTACTTTTCCCTCTGTAACTCTTCAGACTTGGCTGCGCCCCCCACCCCCCTTGTCTACCCGACAGAGCCCTGTATTCTACACTTCTGCCAGCTTCAGTTCACAGTAGGCACGGCAGCACACAAACACCTAAATTAAGTGCATCACCAGTTTTGGAGAAAAAGAGGTCCAAAGTAATTTCAAACCTGTCAAAACCAATATCTAAATTTACATGATAAAATCAAAATCAACCCACTGCTCACTATTTCCTAGATTTTCAACTGAGAGGATTACAAGTCATTACCACTGACCAACACTCCCTGACAAGGGTTTAGGAGACAGACCTTTGTAAGGCGTGATCCTTGCTGTCAGACTTTAAGCTTAGCTGGAGAAAGCACATTTTCATACACAGAAACTTAATCTTAAGACACCCGTTAGTATGTCAGTTACACCTCCACAGGCTGTGAAAGAGACTTGGGAATAGTCAAAACTTAAAGTGCTAAGAGAGGAACTGATAGCACTTGGGCACTGCTCACGGAGTGCCAGGTGCTAAGGCACCGAGGACAGAAATGAAAGACACTTCATATCTTCAGGAGGGGAAAAGATTCCCCAAGATGTTTGACCTTAACAGATAAACACAAACAGTGAGAAATCGAGGAAAGGCCTTGCAGACAGAAGAAATAATACACTCAGAGGCAGAAGGGTGACATAGTGAGAAGTGGAGAAGGAAACATAAGCAACGCCATAAGGCCGCCTTCAAGGTACGTGTGCAGGTGAAGCTGTTTTAACAGGCAAGGGGCCGGCGCCTGAGGCCTTGTCTGCTCTGCTGTGGGTTCTAAACCTGGTCGCCACTGCGAGACTTTATCCAAGGGAGTCTCGGAGATCAGCTCCGTGTTTTAGAAGGATCCACCCCAGGAGCAGCTGTACAGAAAAAGGACTAGGTGTGGGCAGAGGTGACTCAGGGGTGTTGCAGGAGTCCCCAGGGTACACGGGAGGTGGGAACAAAGCTTGGGGGAGGGGAGTCAAAGTCAGGTTTGGAGACTGAGGCAGTAAACCGAGTGAGGATGTGGCCTTAGGACAACGGTGGGAACAGCCGGTAAGTCCCTGGGATAGAAAGGTCTCTAGGGATGTTTTCTCCCTGTCTCTTTATTGTGGAAATTTAAATAACCCGACAGACCCATACTCAGCTCAAACAATTATCAATACATCAACTGTGTTACTTCTGTCCCGTGCTCTGCCCCCACCCGTTATTTTGAAGGAAATCCCAGAGGGCTCAGATTGTTCACAATCTAATACCTTATCGTCTGCATCAACATCCTCCGCGGAACTTTCACTTCTGTCTTCATCTTCGGCAAAACGGACTCTCTTCTTCCTCCCTCCCTCCTTCGCCCTCCGGTCCGCTCCTCCGGCTTCCAGCTGTCCCGCCCCCGCCACCTGCGGGTCCTCCTCCTCGCTCTGCGCTCCCGCGTCTGCTTCCCGCTCGCCCTCGTCTTCCACATCCTGCTGCTCCCGTTCGTCCTCGCTGTCACCTTCGGGGAGTGCCTGTCCCGCATCCTCCTCCTCCTCCTCACTGCTGCTTTCATACCAGCCACTACTCTTCCCAGAGTCCAGGGCTCCCAGGATGTAGTCGAGCCCATCGCGGGCAAAGCTAAGAGGCACGGAGCTTCCGTCGCCCTTCTTTCTGCGCTTGTTCAAGCCGAGGCACCGCTCCAGCTTTCGGATCTCTCGGTCCTCCTCCTCGTTGGCCGCCAGAAGTGCCCGTTTGCGGGCAGCGGTGGCGGCTGCGGGGGCCTTGGTCCTGCCGAGGGAACCCCTGGCCTGGGCCTGGCCGGCCTTGGCCGGAACGGGGGGAGGTCGCAGCCCGTCGGACGGCCGCGAGGCCCGCCGTGGGGACGGCTGGCCGTCCTCCTCCTGCGTCGCCTCCGCCCGGGGGCCGCTCGCTCCCCCGGCTCCGCCGCCGCCCGGGCCCGGGCCCTGCGCGGGGCCGGCCGTCCTCTGGAGCCGGCGCGCCTTCCTCAGGTGCCGCTTCTCCTTCCTCAGCTCCCTGCGGCTTTTCCTCCCGCCCTGGCGCACGCGTCCCTGAGCCCGGGGCCCCTCACGGCCGCCGGGGGTCTCGCCCTCCGAGGTCGCCTGCACGAACTCCTCCACTGCTAGCTTTAGCCGCTTCAGGGCCCCCTCCCCGCCGCCCCCAGGCCCGCGGCGCGGCCCGCGCCCGGCTCGGCGCTTCCCGCGGGCCATGTGACCCCGGCAGCCGCTCGGGACCTGGTCCGCAGCTCTCGTAGACGCCGCTACTTTCCAGGACGCGCCGACGCGCGACTTCCGGTCTGGGCCAGACTTCCGGGCGGAGGGCGGCGCAGTGCGCGGGGCGGCTCCCCCTGCTGGCGGGAGGGCGGCAGCGCAGGGAGCCGCAAGGCTGCAAACGGTGCATGCTTTTAAGAGGCTGTAAACTGTAACTTCCGAATGAGCACAAATACATTCTCGTTTAAAAACGAAAACTTTAGAGATTATGGTAAAGAAGGCTCCTAATGACGTTCCACAGTAGTAATCGCGCGTACGGGGTAGGAGTAGGGATGGGGGTGGATCCTTGCGGACGCGTGTGCGGGTGGAGCGCGGGTGAAGCCATGGGAGCCACGCGGTGTGTTGCTGCGTGTTGCTCACGGGAAGCTTGATCCTGAGCTCACTGCTCCTTTCACTCAGCCTCAGGTCTCAGGTCCCTCCGCGCTCCGCGTAATGACGCACCTGTCCCGTATTAGGATTGCTGGGCTTCCCTGGGGTGATGTTCCCTGATTACCCTCCATGGACAGCCGCCCCCTGGGGTGACTGGTACCCCGCCAGAGTTCAAGTCCGCTGGAATTTGTGGACGTGCCCTCGTGTGGAAATAGGGCCTTTGCGGATGCAAAGTTAGGAGGAGGCCTTGCTGGACTGGGCAGGCCCTACATCCAAAGACAGGTGTTCTTAAGAGGGAAATTGGGGCTCACAGCTCACACACAGGTAGAAGGCCATGCGATGTCCGCTGAAGGAGGCCTCGAGCAGGTCCTGTCCTGCAGCCCTGGGAGGGACCCACCCCACCTACACCTTGATTTAACGACCTTCAGCCTCAGGATCGAGACTCTATATGTCTGTTTTAAGCTGCCTGGTTTGTGGTGCTTTGTCACTGGGTGATTTGTACTGGGAAAGGAATACAACAGACGGGAAGGTGCGAGCTGGGGACCAACAGTACTCAGGGCTTAATGGTGACCAGCAAAGAAATCTTCCTGGAGGGACCAGAGTGACACCTGGATGGAAGTTCAAGCCAGGGCTCCGGGCTCGGTTTAGATCCTCACCTCACTGTTGTGTGACATGCTCAACCCACTGAGACTCAGCATCCCCTCTGCAGAGTAGGGTGATCAGAGTGCCCATCCCACAGGGCTGTCATAAAATTAATCAGATTTCTTTTTTTTAGGTAAGAAGTGGATTTATTTATAGAGAAACACACTCCTCAGAAGGTGAGAAAGGCCCCAGGGTATGGTGTTGTCAGTTTTTATGGGGGTGCGTAATTTCATAGGCTAATGAGTGGGAGGAATATTCCAGCTATTTTAGGAAGAGGCGGGGATTTCCAGGAATTGGGCCACCGCCCACTTTTTGATACTTACGGTTTGGCTTTGGAACTGTCGTGGTGCCTGTGGGTGTGTCATTTAGCTTACTCACGTGTTACAGTAAGCGTGTACTGAGGCTCAAGGTCTAGTGGAAGGCGACTTGTCCACCATCTTGGACCCATTTGGTTCTAATCAGGCTATGTCATTCTTGTGCACTGCCCCCTCCCCTCCTGCTTCATCCCCGCCGCACCCCC
>NW_006790887.1:119321-155230 GCF_000442215.2 Lipotes vexillifer | reverse complement strand
ACCCCCGCCGCACCCCCCTCCCCACCCCCCACCCGCAGAGATTTTACTCCCATATTCTTATGGGAAGCAGAAGGGCAATGGTCCGTCTTCTGTAACTGCTTCAAGCCTGGGTAGGGGCGTTGACCCTTCCTGTCAGGGAGTAAAAATCTCTGGGTGCCTGATCTAGGGGCCCCAGGGGCAGGACAGCTCCTTGTTTTAAGTCAGTATGGGCTGTATTCCTTGCATAGCCATCATCTTGGTGTGAAACTGTTGTCACTGCTTCCATAGCCTTTCTATGAATATCCTTGGTGATGAAGCACTTTTTGTAACAGCATCAGAGTAAAAAATATCTATAAGTAACAAAAGACTTAAAGGGCATGGTTAAACATCTGATTACAGGCCTTCCCTGGTGGTGCAGTGGTCAAGAATCCGCCTGCCAATGCAGGGGACACGGGTTCGAACCCTGGTCAGGAAAGATCCCACATGCCCTGGAGCAACTAAGCCCGTGTGCCACAACTACTGAGGCTGCACTCTAGAGCCCATAAGCCACAACTACTGAAGCCCGCGGGCCACAACTACTGAAGCACTCGCACCTAGAGCCGGTGCTCCACAACAAGAGAAGCCACCGCAGTGAGAGGCCTGCGCACCACAACAAGGAGTAGCCCCTGCTGGCAGCAACTAGAGAAAGCCTGTGCACAGCAACCAAGACCGAACACAACCAAAAATTAATTAATTAAAAAAACCCCAAACATCTGATTACAGTTTAATCGATAAAGAAACATGGTTACAATAAGCAGAATTACGAATGATTACATTTAACTTAACATACCAAATAATCCTAGTTAAATATTTCTCTTTAAGATACCTCAGGGGCCCTCTAAAGTACCTCAAAGTTACAACTTAACTAAAATTTGATATTTGGGAAATCTCAAAAGCAAATACAGATCACTTAAAGGCAAAGAAACTCATACTATCTGTTATTAAAAGCAGCATTTCAAGAAAACTTTGGAGGGAGAAACCAAATCGAGTCTTGTCCCAGCCCACTCCCAACAAAATCCACTTATCCAACTAAATTTAATCCAATCTTAAAAAATCCTGATCATGCACAACTCTTTTCAGTATTTTTTTTCTCATTCCTCCTACCTTCTTTTACTGAAAACATACATCTTACTTTCCTTAAACGTTTTTTTTTTCACACTGAGTTACTTTTCTTCGAATAGAGAGAAAGGAGAGAGAGACCTACATTATATATGTATATATCTTGAGGGGGGAGAGAGTGGGCAGGCAGGGAGCCAGAAGGAAGCAGGGCTGGGCGAGGCGGCTTGGACCTTCACCCTGTCCCACGGGGGCTGCTGTGGTGAGGGTCCTGAGGATGCCACCCACCCGCCCCTCCCACCATGCCCACCCACCCTCCGGTGCAGATGCCCACACCCACACTTGGCCTTTCGGCTCAAAGGTCCACCTTGGGCACCTGGCCCAGCCAGCTCTGTGGGAGGGAGCTGGGGGTCCTGGTCCCAAGGGGCCTCCCCGGTGACATTCCCACGGGGCCCTGACGCACTCACCGAGACCCCTCCCCCTCATCTCCCTCGGACTCTGGGGCGGGGGTCTGGCTGGAGTCCTTCCAGCCCAGCTGCCAATCGACCTTGTCCCAGCTCCCTCTCCCCAAGCTGGCTTGAGTGTGCGTGTGTTTGTGTTGAGGTTCTGTGTCATATTGCAAATATAAACAAATAAAGGAAGACAGTTTAAAAAGATAAAAAAATAAAAAGATGGCAGAGATAAGCGTTCCTGAGAAGACCAGATAGGACATTTGCATCTCAAAGGTACAGGCCCCCCTCCCCACCCCCCACCCGCAGAGATTTTACTCCCATATTCTTATGGGAAGCAGAAGGGCAATGGTCCGTCTTCTGTAACTGCTTCAAGCCTGGGTAGGGGCGTTGACCCTTCCTGTCAGGGAGTAAAAATCTCTGGGTGCCTGATCTAGGGGCCCCAGGGGCAGGACAGCTCCTTGTTTTAAGTCAGTATGGGCTGTATTCCTTGCATAGCCATCATCTTGGTGTGAAACTGTTGTCACTGCTTCCATAGCCTTTCTATGAATATCCTTGGTGATGAAGCACTTTTTGTAACAGCATCAGAGTAAAAAATATCTATAAGTAACAAAAGACTTAAAGGGCATGGTTAAACATCTGATTACAGGCCTTCCCTGGTGGTGCAGTGGTCAAGAATCCGCCTGCCAATGCAGGGGACACGGGTTCGAACCCTGGTCAGGAAAGATCCCACATGCCCTGGAGCAACTAAGCCCGTGTGCCACAACTACTGAGGCTGCACTCTAGAGCCCATAAGCCACAACTACTGAAGCCCGCGGGCCACAACTACTGAAGCACTCGCACCTAGAGCCGGTGCTCCACAACAAGAGAAGCCACCGCAGTGAGAGGCCTGCGCACCACAACAAGGAGTAGCCCCTGCTGGCAGCAACTAGAGAAAGCCTGTGCACAGCAACCAAGACCGAACACAACCAAAAATTAATTAATTAAAAAAACCCCAAACATCTGATTACAGTTTAATCGATAAAGAAACATGGTTACAATAAGCAGAATTACGAATGATTACATTTAACTTAACATACCAAATAATCCTAGTTAAATATTTCTCTTTAAGATACCTCAGGGGCCCTCTAAAGTACCTCAAAGTTACAACTTAACTAAAATTTGATATTTGGGAAATCTCAAAAGCAAATACAGATCACTTAAAGGCAAAGAAACTCATACTATCTGTTATTAAAAGCAGCATTTCAAGAAAACTTTGGAGGGAGAAACCAAATCGAGTCTTGTCCCAGCCCACTCCCAACAAAATCCACTTATCCAACTAAATTTAATCCAATCTTAAAAAATCCTGATCATGCACAACTCTTTTCAGTATTTTTTTTCTCATTCCTCCTACCTTCTTTTACTGAAAACATACATCTTACTTTCCTTAAACGTTTTTTTTTTCACACTGAGTTACTTTTCTTCGAATAGAGAGAAAGGAGAGAGAGACCTACATTATATATGTATATATCTTGAGGGGGGAGAGAGTGGGCAGGCAGGGAGCCAGAAGGAAGCAGGGCTGGGCGAGGCGGCTTGGACCTTCACCCTGTCCCCCGGGGGCTGCTGTGGTGAGGGTCCTGAGGATGCCACCCACCCGCCCCTCCCACCATGCCCACCCACCCTCCGGTGCAGATGCCCACACCCACACTTGGCCTTTCGGCTCAAAGGTCCACCTTGGGCACCTGGCCCAGCCAGCTCTGTGGGAGGGAGCTGGGGGTCCTGGTCCCAAGGGGCCTCCCCGGTGACATTCCCACGGGGCCCTGACGCACTCACCGAGACCCCTCCCCCTCATCTCCCTCGGACTCTGGGGCGGGGGTCTGGCTGGAGTCCTTCCAGCCCAGCTGCCAATCGACCTTGTCCCAGCTCCCTCTCCCCAAGCTGGCTTGAGTGTGCGTGTGTTTGTGTTGAGGTTCTGTGTCATATTGCAAATATAAACAAATAAAGGAAGACAGTTTAAAAAGATAAAAAAATAAAAAGATGGCAGAGATAAGCGTTCCTGAGAAGACCAGATAGGACATTTGCATCTCAAAGGTACAGGCAAGTTCCTCCTAGGATGACTTTGTTTTCCCTTTGTTTAATACCTACAAGCCTCTTAAGAGAAACAGGAAAGGGACTTCCGTGGTGGTGCAGGGGTGAAGAATTCTCCTGTCAATGCTAGGGCACAAGGGTTCAAGCCCTGGTCTGGGAAGATCCCCTGCTCACTGCCCGTGTGCAGCAATGAAGACCCAACGTGGGCAAAAAAAAAAAAAAGATAAATAGGGAATGTTTTGGGAGAGGTAAAATAAAATTAGTGAGATTTAAAAATTAACTTCTTTCTTTTGTTCCACATGGAACTGACACCACCTCCCTGTTCTCCCTAAGCAGCTCTGCGGGGCTCTCGGTTTCTGGTCTGTCCCTCTTTGTCACCTGCACTGTGGGGCTGTGGTCTCCTCACGTGACTACCTGTGAGGGCTCGTCTGGAGTATTAACCGCTCCATCACAGGCTGAGCTGTGAGCCGTGTCTGATTCGCTCTACATGGAGAGCTCCCCAGACCACTGTGTCCTTAGTTCCTGGAGTGAAGTGACGGGGAGGAAGGGTCTCCCAGCTGGAGCCCCCAGGCCTGGGGCGAGAAGCAGGAGTGGGGGTCCCGGGGCACAGCCCCCCGCCTTCCTGAGCACCTCCTCCCGGGCCCTGGCCGAGGATGTGGCTGATCCCTGCAGGGAGGGAGAGAGAAGGAGTGAGCAGTGTGGGCGACACGCCCCCCCCAGGTCTCCCCAGGTTCTCGTTCCTGGTAAAGTCCTGCAGCCCGTGACCCTCTCTCATTCAGCAACATCTCTGGTACTAATAGCAGCTACCCCGTTTTAACCGGAACCAAATGAATTACATTCACTCATTCCTGCCGGGTGCTCTGAAAGAAGGGGTCTGGCCCCCAGCAGCTGCGCGGAGGCAGCCAGCTTCCAGAATCCTCTGCACCTGCTCCAACCTGGGACCAAGCTTGCTCCGAAGTTTCTTTGCTCTGAAGCCACGACTTTGGAGACTTCGTGGCAGATTGATGTGGGCAAATCTTGGGGTTCTTTTTCAACCCCAAGATCCTAACGTGAAGGAGGCCTTTGCAGCGATTCTGGCCGCCTGGCACTTGGAGAAGCTGTGTCTCTCCGAGCCTGGAGGGGTCGGCAGGCGTGAGGGCGCTGGACGGCTGGTACCTTTCCCTGGTCCTGGTGAAGGGGGCTGGCTGGGGAGGAACGGAGGCTTTAGCATCTGGTTGCAAACATGGAACAGTCCATGAATGACACAGGGGTGACGCATGTGCAACAGAGGGCCCATGGCAGGTAGTAGGGCAGAGCGCTGGCATGTGTGTGCGTGTGTGTGTGTGTGGGCAAGAGGCGTTGGAGAAGTGGGCGAGGCCAGGCCTGGTGTTGATGCTGGGACCAGTGGGGAGCCGGTGTGGTGTTCTGGGTGGACAGGTGGGTGGGTGCGGGGGGTAACTGGAACGGGGCTGCATTTTGAAGCAATGCCCCGCAGCTGGCAGGGCTGACTGAGGTGGATCAGAATTGACGGGCAGACAGAGGCTGTTGCATCAGACACTTGCTCCCCAGCCTGGAAAAACTGCTGGTTGCTGACAGCTCTTTAAAATAATAGCACGGATGATCTATTAAGAGTACTATGATATACAGTTGAAGTGTAACCTTTCACTCTGTGTCTTAGTCCGTTTGGGCTCCTATAACAGAACACCATGAACTGTGCGGCTGAAACTTCAGACATTCGTTCCCCATGGTTCTGGAGGCTGGAAGTCCAAGAACAGGGTGCCAGCAGATCCAGTGTCTGTGGCGACCCACTTCCTGGTTCATTGACGGCCGTCTTCTCGCTGCGTTCACCCCTGAGGGAGGGGGTGAGGGAGCTCCCTGGGGTCCCATTTATAAAGGCCCTAATCCCATCATCAGCACTTCACCCCCATGACCTAATCACCTTGCAAAGACCCCCACCTCCTAACACCTTCACTTTGGGGGTTAGGATTAAAAATATGAATTTGGGGGGAAATAAACATTCAGTCCATAATGCTCAGGTTCACAAACTTTTTGTTTCAATGTGTCAATTTATTGATTGCTTATTTTAAGATATTGTTTTTTCTGGTACAAAAATAATTCATGCTCACCGTAAAACCCAGAAATATCGTAGTTAAATGTGTAATGTAGAAAGGGGAAGCCCACCTCAAGCTCTTCCTCCCAGAAATACATTTCCTTCTGGATAGTCAAGGCGTACATTAACTTGCACTGCGGTTACTCTTTTTTACCAAAATAGGACGCATCGCTTCGCAGTTTCCCTTTTGCTCTTGATGATACAACTCAGGTTTTTTTCCCCACGTCAGAAATCTATGTCCCGACAGCAGCGTTGCCTGGAGGGCTGTTGGAAACGCAGCATCACGGGCCCTCCCCAGACCCACTGGGCCAGAATCTGCATTTATCAGCCTTCCAGGATCCCGGCAGCCTCTCCAGCACGTTAACGTCTGAGAACTGCCGATTCTGGGTCCCTCACTCTTTTCAACGGCTTTATGGGCATAATTTATGTAACCAATCTGCTAATGGTGAATATTTGTTTCCTTTTAAAAACATATATGTGTATTTTGCACTATTAAAAAATGCCACAGCAAACATCCCTGTGTGTGTGTGTGTGTGTGTGTGTGTGCAGGACCGTGCAAGGGTTTCACAAGGTTATCATCCTAGAAATTGCTTAGGGAAAGTGTATAAACACATTTTTTTGAATTAACAGATAATGCCAAATTTCCAACCCCAAAGCTGTGCCAACCCGTGCTAAAATTGAGAGTGTGAGCGCCTGTCCCGCACACCTCCCCTTCGGTGACCCGTCCCAGCTGCTCCTCTCTGGCCATCTGATAGGTGAGAGGTCAGCGACCCCCTTCTTCAGCATCCTCACCGCCCAGACTTCCTCCCCAGCAGCCCTCCCCCTGACCCTCATGGAGAACATTCAGTCAGACCCAGGCCTGCTGGCTCCTTGCTCTCCATCCTTACGGCCGCTGCCCCAGTGCCGGGGCCCTACCTTGGTCCTCTCCAACCCACTGGCAGCCTGGGCGCTTGCTTCAGGCCTTGTGGTCCACCACCCCGCCCCCTCGTCCCCTCCCTGCCCCCTCCTCCAGGGCTGCTGGGTCTGGCCTCCCTGGCGTCCCACACGCCCTTGGCTGGAGCACCCGTCCGGCTTCTGCTGCTTGGGGCACCTTTGCTGGAGCGGGCTCCCTGTTTACTGCTCTTACGTAACCCTCGTCGCAGAGAGGAGTTCTGTGTCTCCTCTGTGTCTGCGTCGTGCAGCTCAGATTCTTCTTCAACTTCCTGCAGCGAGTTGTCTACCCCCCGGGGGCTAGTTCACGCAGTAGGCAGTGAACAAACGAGTGAGTGAATGAATGAATGAGTAAACGCCTTCAGATCCTATTGGGGCCAAAAGGAACTTTCACAGCCGGCACATCCTCCGTCTTCTCCTTTTGCTACGTTGATTATCAGTGGTGCAGCCGAGCCAAGAGGGGCAGAGGCCAGGAAAGCACGAGCAAGGGGGCCAGGTTGGACTGGGAAGAGGATGCCCTGGGGGAGGGGCTCCAGTGAAACTGGGCCTCTGAGCCGAGCTTGTCCTCTGGACAGGAGTGTGTGGTTTATTCCGTTAGCCGCGGGGTAGGCTCACCATGTGACACCACTCACAGATGACTAAGGAGCTGTCCCTGGGTCACAGACCTGCACTGACATCTCTGCCCAGTAAAGGAAAGGGAAAAAAGTCATAGTTATATGTTGAGATTTTCAGTATTTTTAGTTTATAAGCCAACTATTCATCACATTAAGACACTGATCTATAAATAAATTTGAAGGCAGTGATACATCTGGGTCTTTGCAGGCCTCAAGTTAGGCAATGATCTGTAAATATATTTGTCTGTGTCATTGATCTCTTCTTTATTAACGTCGTGGCTTTCACTGTGGTTATCAATTTCATTCCCGATTACCAAAGTCCTTACGAAACCTTTGTTCCCTGGCGTGGCCTGCATCGGTCAGCACTTACGCATTTGAGTAACATAAAGTTACATCCACCTCTGGCTGTAGTTCAGATGCGTCGTTAATTTTCATTAGCTCTTCCTGTTCTTTCTATACATACTTCTCCCCATTTTCATTGGGTTTTTCTATTATCTGGAGATGCTTCTCCTATATGGAGTGCACATTACCTAAATGCTCTTGAATTGAAGGTAGGTACATTTCCGCCATAGGGACACTTTACCTTCTCTGCAAAAGTTAAGCCTATTTCGTTAGTTATGTGAGATTTCTCGTTACTTTTTATTACTGTCTCTGTTGTTGTTGATTCTACAGCAGGCTTTATGGTCAGGCAGTCCTGTATCCATGCAGGGCAACCTTAGATGAGGTTTGTTGTGAGGCCATCCAGCTAATGCATTGTGTGAACTGTGACTGACGAGATGGGACCGAGGATGCCTGCTGTTTTTACGTGTGCTTATAAATCTCTTTCTTTCTAGATGGCGATCATAACTTATCTTGATTATACTATATTTTGCTTATATTAGAGCAAACTAGTAAAACTTGAATGCAAAAAAAACCTCCCACACTTACAAAAAAGAAAAAAAACACAAAAAAGAAAAAACAAAAAACCTTGAATGTGGCTCTTGCAAATTGCATAAATGCTACTTAGTATCACCACTGGCTACAGGCACCAGCCCTTTCATATCGCTCAGATCACAGACTAAATGCAGACACTGTCTTCTTTAGGAAGCTCTGGGAATATAAGAACAACAAGGCATATTTTTTTTCTTGTTTTTTTTTTTTGATGTGGACAATTTTTAAAATTTTTATTGAATTTGTTACAATATCGCTTCTGTATTATGTTTTGGGTTTTTGGCCGCCAGGCATGTGGGATCTTAGCTACCTAACCAGGGATCGAACCCGCACCCCCTGCATTGGAAGGCAAAGTCTGCACCACCGGACAGCCAGGGAAGTCCCAACCAGGCATGTTTTATTTTTTCTAAATGAAAAGTCTCCTTTTGACTATGAGAAGTTCAAAGTCACATTTCCAGATAATATCAAAAAGTTTTATAAAGGTTGTAGAATACACTTTTGTCGGTTTCTCCCTGTGTCCTCCCCGCAGCAGGTACTTGGGGCGTCCTGGAGCAAGGGGCTTTCTCTCCAGTCCTGCCGGGGCTTGGTGGCGGGCTGAGGGCTGGAGGGTGGTAACCCCCGGGCATAGCCCTCGGGCCACCACCACTTCTTCCGCGGCCCTGCGGACTCGGAGGGCTGCTGGGCATGCGCACCGCGTGCAGCTGCGCACAGCCTCCTCCGGGCGCTCGCGTCCTGGGCCAGCTCCCCACGTCCCCAGCGCACTTCTGGCGTTGGTCCTCAACCAGAGCTCACGCACTAAAATACTCGTCTCAGGGTCTGCTTCTGGAAGATTCCAACTTAACAGAGTAGTCTGAAGAAACAAAACCTGCTGCTAATAATCAAACAACGATCCAGAAGTAACCAAGGGGGGGTATTCTTCCTAATTTTTCTAAACCCGAACTTAGGTTTCCTCCTCCCTGAGCCCCAAATTCTTTCTTACACACACACACACACACACACACTTTGGGAAAAGGAGGGTGGGGATCCTATTCCATTCCTTCTGTTTCCCGAAGCCCCTGTGTGCCCAGGAGAATGGAACACCGTGAGGATAGCGACTGCACGAGGACCCCAGGAGATGCGCTCCAGAGCGGAGGATGGATTACTCTCCGGAGGCAGGGGCAGGGGTGGTGGGCAGACAGCACCGCCGTACATTTCAGGTGGCTCCTTCTCCCTCTGTCCCTGGAGCCACCAGAGCTACACCCCAGCTTCCTGTTCATCCTTCCCTCTGCCTAGTGGGGCCGCCTTCCCCCGTGCTCGTGGCGACACTGCCTCACCCATTTAGCCCCAACCAAATATGACCTCTGTTTTGAAATTGACCTTGAGTCTCTCCTTCCCTTTCCCCAGATGTCCCCCTCACTCAGAATTCCCCAGCACCTGCATGACAGCCCTTGCTTGTCTTCCCCAAGGCCAGGGACCTGGGTCACACTTGTCTGATTTCTCAGGGCCTGGCATAAAGGCCTTCAGAAAACGCCTGTTTCTTGGTTGATTGAAGTGGAGAGGTTTTCACTGTTCACAGCAGCAGAGCTGGGAATCCCTGGTCGAGTCGCCTGGATCTCGAGATTCACGTGGGAGACTGTGGGCTCATTTTGATTATTTCAGTTATATCCACACCGCAACACTTTTAGTTCTTCTGGAGAATTTTAAGAGGCCCTTTAAGAAATCATCCAGTGGTCTTGCAGTAAACTCTTGTGCTCATGATATTTAGCACATAATGAACTTTAATTTTTCCCACGTCAGTAACAATAAGCATGGCTCACATTCAGGGCGTGTTTGCTATGAGCCAGGCACTAGTCTAAGCTTTTAGAAACATATCAATTCACTTAGTGTCCCTGAGATCCCAGGAGGCAGCAGGAAGGGTGTGCAATAGACACAGACTTGCAGTCGCCCCTCACCTTGCTGGTGCAGGGGTGGCAGAGCTTGAGCGAGTCAGTGCGGAGAGTGCCAGCTGCATCTCCCTGGCAGGCTACCCACGACTCCAGCGAGGTGTTTCCAAGTGCTCCCTGAAGGATAAAGAGCTGCACGGAACGGTGTTGTACTGTTGAGAAATGGGCCCCTCTAAAAATACTTATCATTTGTATTCACCCAGCCAGACTGCTGCTACGAAGCATTTTTCTTATGTTGCTTCCGTAACATTTAAACTGCATTTGAAAAAAAAAACAAAACAAAGAAATAGTAACTACCCAGAAGAAAACCAGTATCTATCACCTGGCAAAGCAATTTTATTGGAGGTTGGACCCGTGGCTTGGGAGATCTGGTACTGTGTGTAGACAGACTAATTTTCCTATTAGCATAGAGTGAATCTTTAGCCCCAAACAGTGCCTAAACATGAGCTTTTAAATGAGGCGTGTTTTAAATAGCACGGCTGAAAAAGACAGAGCAGTAAATCAAAAGACCATTTGTAAATCAAGGTCTCACATTACCGAACCTCGTGTCTCCTTTGTGAAATGTGTGATTAATCTTTCAGTTGCCTGGAAAGTGATCCTTCCTGTTGGAGAGATGGAGCGTGGCTCTGAAGGTCCCCTCACCTTGGCGACGCTTATTAGGCCTGATTTTGATCCAGCCACCTGCCACCTTCCTGAAGACCACAGAAACCTGCCCATGTTCTGTCATTCAGAGCAATTTATACAGGTTTTGAAAGGGTGGACATCTATACCAAGATGCATTTGCTTCTTTTGTCTTATTTCTGGTCAGTTGGGAATAGCTGGCTTTTGCCACAAGAAAGGCATTTCTCTGATTGCAAACTTTGTGCCACCACTAGAGTTTTTGTTTTTGTTTCTTTAACAATTTATTTATTTTTGGCTGTGTTGGGTCTTCGTTGCTGCGTGCAGGCTTCCTCTAGTTGCGGCGAGCAGGGGCTACTCTTTGTTGAGGTGCGTGGGCTTCTCATTGTGGTGGCTTCTCTTGTTGTGTGGCACAGGCTCTAAGCGCGTGGCCTTCAGTAGTTGTGGCTCACGGGCTCTAGAGCTCAGGCTCAGTAGTTGTGGCGCTTGGGCTTAGTTGCTCTGCGGCATGTGGGATCTTCCCGGACCAGGGCTCGAACCCATGTCCCCTGCATTGGCAGGCAGATTCTTAACCACTGCGCCACCAGGGAAGTCCCACCACTAGAGTTTTACAATACCAGGTTCTCACCCTGAAAGCCCAAGAGTAAGAGTCTCCATCCAGCATCTACTGCAGGGTGGGAAAGGACACCTATCTGGGGTTGGTGTTGGTCAGGGCTTATTTTCAGGATTTTACCCGGAAAACGAGGCAAGTCTAACATTTCATTTCTCAGTTAATTTCCCCAAGAAAATAAATAGAAAACAAATTATTTAATTTGAGTGTATTGTAATTTAATACTCCCAGCTAGCGAGCATTCGCTTATACTTTATAGAGCGGTTGGTTGAAAATAGTGTAGAACTTTTCACAGCATTTATTGATCTATTTCTGGCATATGAATCCCCAGACAGGAACTGTCTATGGGCAAGATTTTACGACCTCAATATAGATCCAAAGCTTTTAATGCACCTTTTGCCTTTATCATAATGTCACTGAGGAAATCAAGAGTGGGGAGGAATGGCCTCCTGACATCAAATTCCATGTTTAATTATGTTAAGATGGCTCTGTTTTACACAGTCCTTACATCTAAAGATTTCAGAATAGTTCTTAGCTGATCTGGTCACGTGGCCTCTAAAATTAAATAAACAGGAAATCCTCCTTCGTGTCGATGATGCAGAACTACTGCTGTGTTCCCAGGGGCCTCGGGACACAGCTAAACCTACCCATCAGGTACTGTCAAGAGGAACAGTAAAATATCATCACGCCAACACCAAAATAGGCATTCTTGTCAGCCTAACTCTGGCATCTGATTTGATAATACTAAGCAACCTTATTTAACTGATGAACTTATTTTATTATTTGGTGAATCCGTTGGTATACATTTCCAGAAGCCTTGCTTAGTTCTTTTATTTTTCTTTTATTTTTTATTGGAGTATAGTTGATTTACAATGTTGTGTTAGTTTCTGGTGCACAGCAAAGTGACTCCGTCATACATACATAGATATTCTTTTTCAGATTCTTTTCCATTATAGTCTATTACAAGGTTTTGAATATAGTTCCCTGTGCTATACAGTAGGACCTTGTTGTTTCTCTATTTTACACATAGTAGTGTGTACCTGTTAATCCCAAGCTCCTAATTTATCCCTCCTCCCCCAGCTCAAACACATTCTAAAACAAGTCTACATTTTCTTACTCCGCTCGCCCACATTTCATGATTTCGATGTCCTATTTTACATTTTCATGTTTATCCTTTTGCTGTCCATTGTGGTTATGATCACTTTCACAGACTTTTTTGATTGTTTTTTTAAAATCTATGTACTGGCTTATTTAAGTGATCTACAATTCTTTTATATATTTGCTTTTCCTATTGTGATTTTCCCTTCCTTATAGATTCTTGCTTCTTTTCTATTTAGAGAAGACATTTCAATATTTCTTTTAGAATAGGCTTAGTATTAGTGTATTCTTTTAGTTTTTGCTTGTCTGAGAAATTCTTTCTCTCTGCTTCTATTCTAAATGATAATCTTGCTGGGTAGAGTACCCTCTGTTGCAGGTTTTTCTCCTTCAGGACTTTGAATATAGCTTGCCACTCCCTCCTGGCCTGCAATGTTTCTGTAGAGAAATCAGCTGATAGATAACCTTATGTGGTTCCCTTGTCATTAACTCTTTGTTTTTCTCTTGCGGCCTTTAGACTCCTCTCTAACTTTTGCCCCTTTAATTATAATATGTCTTGATGTAGGTCTGTTTGGGTTCATCTTGTTTGGGGCCCTCTGTGCTTCTGGTACCTGATGCTTAGTTCTTTTATGATAGAAGAGGATATCCTTAAAATATCCTTTAACAGAGCCCTAAATGGGACAAGAAATAGGCTTTAACCCTGGGCTTTGTCCCTATTGCTCTTATTCTACGCAGAGGAACAGAATGATGGTGCTGTAACTGAGTACTTGTCGAAACTATTGAAAAGTAGTTTGCCTTTGGTGCCTCCATAATCCTATTCCGTGGAAGGTACAGCGGTCCTTCATGAGGACAGGAAATAAGTCAAGGTTTTAGACGTTTAGAATACAATCTCAGCCTTGCTGTGCAAATACCAACACTTGGTATGCTGATATCTAAAGCATAGGAATCTCTTTTCAAAAAATAACCTAGCATAAGTGTATTACAGTAACCTGATCAATTTTATTTATGGCTTTATTGAGATACAACTGTTATATATAAAAAATGCACATATTTGATGTATGCACTTTGTTTCGTATGGACATGTGCTTTCACCTGTGATACCATCACCACAGTCAATAATCCATCACCTGCTAACTTCCTCATGCCCCTACCTTTTTTGTCATAAGAACACAACATGAGATGTACACTCTTAAAACTAATTTTCAAGAAAAAAAAAAAAAAGAATTGTTAACTGGAGGCACTAAGTTGTACAACCTATCTTTGGAAACTGTTTATCCTGCACAACTGGAACTTTATGCCTATTAACAACTCCACATATTTCCCCTCCCCCAGCCCCTGGCAACAACCATTCTACCCTCTGCTTCTGTGAGTTTGATTACTTTAGATTCCTCAGGTAAGTGGAATCATGCAGCATTTGTCCTTCTGGGACGGGCTTACTTCACTGAGCATGATGCCCTCCTGGTTCATCCATGTTGTAGCATAAAAGAGAATGTAACGTATATTCTTTTTTAAGGCTGAATAATATTTGATGTATACATCACATTTTCTTTATCCATTCATCTTTCGATGGACACATAGGTTGTTTCCATATCTTGGCTATTGCAAGTGATGCTGCAACAAACTTAGGAGTGCAGATAGTTTTGAGCAATCTATCACATAAGTACTGTCAAAAGCCTAACCTAATTAACTCAAAATGGATCATAGACCTAAGTGTAAAATGCAAACCCCCTAGAAGATAACATAGGAGAAAACCTAGATGATCTTGGGTACGGTGATGCCTTTTTAGATACAACACCAAAGACACGATCCATGAAAGAAATAATTGTCAAGCTGGATTTCATTAAAATTAAAAACTTCTGTTCTGCAAAAGGCAATATCAAGGGAATTAAAAGATAAGCCACAGACTGGAAGAAAATATTTGCAAAAGACACATTTGATAAAGGGTTATTATCCAAAATAGAGAAAGAACTCTCAAAATTCAACTCAACTCAAAGAACTCTCAAAACTCAAGAAAACAACCCAACTAAAAAAATTGGCCAAAAACCTTAATAGATACCTCAGCAAAGAAGATATACAGATGGCAAGTAAGCATATATGAAAGGATGCTCCACATCATATGTCATCAGGGAAATGCAAATTAAAACAGCAATGAGACACCACTACACACCTCTGAGAATGGCCAAAATCCAGAGCACTGACAACACCAAATGCTGGCGAAGATGTGGGGCAGCAGGAACTCTCACCGCTGGTGGAAACGCACATGGTGCAGCCACTTTGCAAGGCAGTTGGGCGGTGTCTTTCAAAATGAAACGTACTCTTACCATATAATCCAGCAAGCATGCTCCTTGGCATTTACCCAGAAGAGTTGAAAACATATCTCCACACAAAACCTGCGCACAAATACTCAGAGCAGCTTTATTCATAATTGCCAAAAATTGGAGGCAACTCATACGTCCGTCAGTAGGTGAGAGGATAAATAACCTGTGGTGTATCCAGAGAGTGAAATATCATTCGGTGCTAAGAAGAGATGATCTGTGAAGCCAAGACAAGGCATGGAGGAACCATAAGGCACATCACTAAGTGAAAGCCAGTCTGGAAAGGCGACACACTGCATGATTCTGACTCTATGAATCTGGAAAGGGCACAACTATGGAGACGGTAAAGAGATCAGTGGTTTTGGAGGGGAGGGGTTGGGAAAAGCTGAACAGGTAGAGCACAGAGGATTTTTAGGGCAGTGAAAATACTCTTTATGATATGATAGTGATGGATATATGCCATTGCACATTTGTCCAAATCCACTGAGTGTACAACACCAAGACTGAGCCCTAGGATAAACCATGGACTTAGGTGATTTTGATGTGTCAATGTAGGTTCACCTTTGGTAAAACAAATGAACCTCAGGGGAGGCTATGCCTGCGTGTGGGCAGTGGGTGGCTGGGTGGCCATATGGGAAATCGCTTCATCTCAGTTTTATTGTCGGCCTAAACTGCTCTTAAAAAAGCAAAGTTATTAAAAAAAAACTTAGCCTAGGCAATGGATATTGGAGATGAAGATCTTAAAAATTAATTTAGTTTTTATATCCTTTAAGTTTCATTAACCCGTTTTCAGGAAATTGCATTTAGACTAACTTACTCTGTGCTTCCCCCCATAGAAAACTCTTCAGAACCATAACTTAGCGTCCTGCCTGTAGATTTTGCAGGGGTTGATAGAACCCCTGCAGCTCATCTCTGTGCTTTCCAGGGGTTTGCCATGGACTGTGCTGTGGGCCGACCAAGAGACATGTGCACCAGATGCCCCTTCAGGGCTGGCCTCTGCTGCCGAGAGCCTCCCTGACCACAGGCACGCCCTTCCCTGGGTGGTCCACATCTAGTGATGGGCTGGGGGAGGGGATTTTGGGGGCTCCTCTGATGGGCCATGGTGGCCCACTCCACCCTGCAGGCCCTGGCCTGAGCCACAGCTCCCCAACCCTGCTTCCTGTCCTTTCCTCTGTGCCGATCTCCAACACAAACTCCATCCCAGCTCCTGTTTCTGGAAAACCCAACCTTTGACATGGCCCCTCCTATTCACCCTCTGTAAAGACACCTAAGGTACAGCATTCTCCTTCTGTGTCCTTTCACTAGGTAGCATCCAGACTGCTGTCACCCAGGGTTTCCCCTCATTAAGCTCCAGGGCTGCTTCCTGGAAGGGGAGGGGGCAAGGGGACGAGTGCCCCTCGGTTTGTCACTTTCTCTCCATTCTCTGATTCACATTCTTGAGTAACTTCCCAGAAGGGGAAGGAGAGAGCATGAAGTAAACTCTGTAAATGTCATATCTGAAAATGATTGTATTCTACCTCACGCTTGATTGGTGGTTTGGTGGGCTGCAGAATTTTAGGTGAAACAGAATTTTTTCCCTAGGAACTTTGAAGATGTTGCTTCATTATTTTCTAGCATCTAGTGTTGTTTATGGAAAATCAGATGCCAGTCTGATTCTTGTCTCTTTGTGTGTTCTGAAGTGATATATTGAGATGTGGGTCTCTTTTTCATTTATTGTGCTGAGAACTCTCCATTTGAAGACTTTTTTTTTTTTTTTTTTTTTTTTGCGGTATGGGAAAGCCCCATTTGAAGCCCCATTTGAAGACTTTTTGATTCTGGTAATTTCTGATAATCTCTCTTTAAAAACATTCACCCCTCAGATTCTTTACACTCTCTTTCTGGGACTCTTACTGGTTAGATGTTGAAATTTTTTGGATTGATATTCTAAGTCTTTTATTGCTTCCCATATTTTCCATCTGCCTTTTTCCCCAGCTCCATCTTACAACTTTTCTATTAATGTTTTCAATTTCAGCGTTCTTTTAAAAGTTACTTGTCCTCTATTCTTTCTTTTTTCATGTCATCCTATTCTTGTTTTACGAATGCATTTGTCCCCCAGGATCTCTAAGATACTATTTGGAGTCTTTTTTGAAGTTCTGTTCTGTTTCTTGCAACATCTCAGATCACTCTAGGTTTTTAAATTAATTTATTTATTTTTTGCGGTACACGGGCCTCTCACTGTTGTGGCCTCTCCCGTTGCGGAGCATAGGCTCCGGACGCGCAGGCTCAGCAGCCATGGCTCACGGGTCCAGCCGCTCTGTGGCATGTGGGATCCTCCTGGACCAGGGCACGAACCCGTGTCACCTGCATCGGCAGGTGGACTCTCAACCACTGCGCCACCAGGGAAGCCCTACTCTAGGTTTTTAATATACTGTTTTAGTTTATTTCTATTTTGAAAAACATTCTTTGTGTAATTTCAGAAGCATTGTACACTTATGGAATTGGAAGATGAAAACTGAAAAACGCAACAGTTAAAAAAAAAAGCATGTCCCACCACCTAGAGATTAGCACTGTTCGAATCTGAGTACATATCTTTCCAGATACACATATATATGCACATGTATAAACACACATATGTTGGTGTATTTACAAACACACTGTGTATATATATTTTTAATTGAAGTATAGTTGATTTACAATGTTGTGTTACTTTCTGGTGCACAGCAAAGTGATTCGGATATATATATATATATATATATATATATATATACACATATATATATATATATATTCTTTTTTTTTTTGACTGTGCCGAATGGCCTGCAGGAACCCAGTTCCCCCACCAGGTTTTGAACCCAGGGCCACAGCAGTGAAAGTGCTGAGTCCTAACCACCGGATCGTCAGGGAACTCCCTACATACAATATATCTATTTTTCTCAGATTCTTTTCCATTATAAGTTATTATAAGATACTGAATACAGTTCCCTGTGCTAGGTCCTTGTTGTATATCTGTTTTATATACAGTAGGGTGTATCTGTTAATCCCAAACTCCTAATTTAGCCCTCCCTGCCACCCTTTCCCCTTTGGTAACCGTAAGTTTGTTTTTTATGTCTGTGAGTCTGTTGCTGTTTTACAAATAAATTCATTTGCATGACTTTTTTTAGATTCCGCACACAAGTGATATCATGTGATATTTGTCTTTCTCTGACACACTGTGTATATTTTAAATCGATATGGGATCATAGGTGCATATGATTTCTTGGTTCCCTTTTTCTTGTTTCCCTTATTCTTTCTCCTTCATATTTCTTTCTTTATCTTTTTTTTTTTTTTTTTTTGCAGTATGCGGGCCTCTCACTGTTGTGGCCTATCCCGTTGCGGAGCACAGGCTCCGGATGCGCAGGCTCAGCGGCCATGGCTCACGGGCCCAGTCGCTCGGCGGCATGTGGGATCCTCCCAGACCAGGGCACGAACTCGTGTCCCCTGCATTGGCAGGCGGATACTCAACCACTGTGCCACCAGGGAAGCCCTCTCCTTCGTATTTCTGGTTTCCCAGTTATGTCCAGTGAACATAACTTTGTTGACCTTCAAGCTACGGAGGTAGCTTTGTTGACCTTCAAGCTACGGAATAGGCAATGGCTCGTGTGTCCTGTGGAGGCTCATCAGAGCCAGGTTTCACTGCAGGGTGAGCAGGATGGGAGACCCCTGGGCTTATGATGTGAAGACTTGCACTGTGAGTCATTTGGAAACCGGGAAGCAGAGTCCACAGACACGTGCTTTACTGTCTCATTACACATCTACAAGAGTCTATGATTTCCTTTTCGGTTCTTTCGGCTCGAAAGAACTGAGATCTGGTGTCATTAGGAAAGTGTGCTGTGCGTTTCCAGGGAGCCTCGGTAGGTTTAGCTTTAGGGTGAGCAGGCCAGGAGTCAGCCGTTCCTCTGGGGACCCCTCAGTGCTAGAATGCTGAGCAACTAAGAGTTTAATCCATGTGGCATCTTCATTTTTTTTTTCACGTAACCATATATTTAGCACTCATTCTATTTTGCAACAGGTAGGTCCACCTCATTCTTTTTGAAGCTGCAGAACGTTCCACCATAAGGTTTTACACGTGGTTGTGCCCCGTCCCTCTTGAACAGCTCACACGTGGGTTCCCTGAGGCCGGCTTCTTGGCTCCCTCTTTCTGCTTGTCAGCCAGCCGACTTCGACTGGTTATTAACTTTGGGCTTATCCCTGAGGTCAGTGTTTCCAATGGTTAATGTCTGCAAGCCCTGTGACATGAACCTGCCAGGAGGAGCCTTTAGCTGGTTTACTGCGAGGCCTTTTTGAGCCATAGGTTAATATATTAATGAAGACTGTGGCTGTTACCCCACATTAAATAACGGCTGTGAATGATGGGAAGAAAAACATCCTTAGGCTCTCCTGCCGAGCACGAGATTGATGAGAATGGATCCTCTGCCAGGAGAACTCAAAAATATTATAACCTTTTATTCCTCTGCAGATTGGATGAGTGTGTGTTCATTTCTATGTTACTACAAAAAACCTCTTACGATGATTCTGAGCTAAAAACATATTAAATCATCACGTTAATTATATCGAAACAGCACACTGAGATTCTGTCGCTAATCCAGTTTAAACTTGGCATCTCCAGCTCATCCAATATTTTATTTCTATTCAGGGTCATATTAGTCAGTTGGGGATGAGCAGATGTATTTATTTATCTTATTAGTTTATTATGGTCAAGTAGTAAATTATGATAGAATGATAATAATGCCTCTGTTTATATACATCTCACAATCACATACAAAGTTGACATTTAAAGATGTTGTCTAAATATAATAGAAGGATTGACACTTCCACAACTGTTTTTTCCACTTTTCCAGAAGAGTTTAAGTGGCTCAGAACATTCTGGATTCTATTTTTTTTTCCCCCGAAATGCTCCCATTTTAGTGTTTTATTTGTGGCGTTACCTCTAGGTGCAAGTAGAGACAAAAAGAGTCACATATAGTATGACAATGTGCTTTAAAGCAAAAAACAAAAAAAAACCCTCTACTGGTAGAGGGTTGGGTGCACGGTGGGCCCTAGAACTTTTATCTGTCGCTTGCAGATTTCACCCAGGATGGTCCAGGGAGGCAGCCGGGGACCCAGGCTCCCTGAGACCCCGGCCGGTTTTCAACATCTCCAGGACCACCCAGGGAGGCACATGAAACCCAACAGTGTCTTCCTCCAATTCCTTAAGCTCATTCCCTGGTAGCCTCCCCACACAAAGGGCCCACTCCTGCAGGACCATCTCTTTCTGGGCAAGGTCTCTCAGGGCCACCTTCGTTAACACGGTAAATTGCTCATGGTTTAGGCTCTTGCCCTGAGAGCTTCACCGGCACAGAAACTCAACTGCAGCACAAGTCCTAGAGCACGTGGGTGAGAGGGACCCAGGCGGCTGTCAGAGGGCATCTGTAGTGCTGCACTGTTCCTGCGGCTGCCTGATCCCAAGAAGGGGGCAAGGCCAGGCCTATCTCCCGCTCGGGAGGTGAGAGGGGCAGCGTTCCCTCTTCCTGCCTGTGGCAGCCAGAGTGTGGACGTGAGCCGACGAGAGCCATTGGATGCGACCATCCAGGATGGTGAAACTTTCGAGAACGACTCAAGGTGTCCGTCCTGCTCTGGGTCAACTCCTCCACACTGGGACACCAGGACCGCGGGTGGCAGTGACTCTCCGTGACTCAGCAGAGGCCAGGATCGCTGAGGGAGAGGCAGGATGTAGAAACAGGTGGCCCAGAGAGACCCAGGTAAAGGCTTGGGGGTGGGGGTCGGGGGCATGTGGGTCCTACTGGGGGGAAATAGCTCACGCTGCAGGGACCCCCTAAACTGTCACATCAGGGGATACACAGAAGCCTGGACCTCGGCAGAAGTGGGGTGACCAGAAATGGAGGGGTTGAGACCACACCAGCTTCACCAGGATCCCCTCCTACGTTGCCTCTTCAAGGAAGAACACCCCTAAATGGCCAATCCGTAATCTGAGGAGGTGGGTAGGGAGGTCACATGCAGAGAGAGCACCCCAGTCCCCAGTTCCCAGGGGAGGGCAGGGGCTTGTCACCTCCCTGCCCCTGCTCCTCCCCAGGGTCTCAGGAGCCAGGACCCTCATCTTCAGGGCTCCCCTCCTGGTCCCTGTTTTCTGTTAGCATCCCTCGTCTCCTTTTCCGTTCTCTCGTTTGTTGCTATGTCTCTGCTTCTTGGTTGCCAGTTTAGCAGAGTGCATTCTCTTTTCAGATGGCAGCAATGCTACCGTTATTGGAATAAAATGAATAATGGAGGCAATGCTCCAGGTAAAGCAGAAAATCACAGACCTCTTTCAATGCCAAATAAGACCTTTTGGGTGTGTGTGCTAGAGAACGATGGCTTTTTATGTAATAGTCTTAAAATCATGACAGCAAACACAGGCAGCCATCGTGCTCCAAGGTACCATCTCTGTAATCAGATGAGGAAATTTGTGCATTAGCAGGTTTGACAAATGTTGAACCAGAGGAAGGATAAGCAAGAGGCATTTTTCTGCACTCACCTTTGAATAATCACATTTTAAGTATGGTTCAACTGAGCATCGAGTCTTAGTGATATAGTGGGAATAATGCAAATTTCAACATGTTTTCCCCAAATTTGGTAACAGCTTTTGCCACGTGATTGCTCCAGCTCAGCTTCCTCCGACGTGCGCTCAGGGAGTGGCTGTGATGTCGTGGCCCCTCTTCCCACCGCAGGTGAAGTGTGGAGACTGTACTTCCATTTAGGCTCCACTTTTAGACACCCTGGTCCTGGGTATTGAACAGTGTCACAGTTTTTGTTGCAATCATCAAACATGACTTTGAAAACTCATGAGGAAAAGGAAGCCTGTGCGTTGACCCCTATTTCTGCTCTTTCTGTCCCTCCTTCTTCCTTCCTGATGCTCCAAGATTCCTTCTTTTGTCATTACCTTAATGTTTGAAGAACTTCCTTTAGCCGTGCTTGAAGGGTAGGTCTGTTAGTGACAAATTCTTTTAGTTTTTTTATTTCTGAGAATGTCTTTACTTTCCCTTTATTCCTGAAGGATACTTTCACTGAGGCTATAGAATTTGTGGCTCACAAGTCATTTTTCCAGCACTGGACAAATGTCATGCCTTTTCCTCTGGCCTCTGGGGTTTCCAATGACAAATCTGTTGTCATTCGATTTGGTGTTCATCTATCAGTAATTTGTCTTTCACGATTTTTCTTTCTTTGTCTTTGGTTTCCCGAAGTTTAATTATGATGTGTCTTGGATGGATTTCTTTGGGTTTACCTTGCTTAGGATAAGCTCAGTTTCTTGAATCTGTAGGTTTATGCCTTTTACCAAATTTCACAATTTTTCAGCTATTATTTTGTGGAATCCTCTTTCAGCTCTACGAATTTTCTCTTCTTCTGGGACTCTGATGTTGTAAGTGTGAGATCTTTTGTTATTGTCCCACAGGTCCCTGAAGCTCTGTGCATTTTTTTTTCAGTCTATTCTGTTATTGAGATTGTGTAGATTCTGCTGATCTGTCCTCAAGGTCACTGATCCTAGCCTTTGCCACCCCCGCTCCACTCCTGAGTGTGTCCAGTGAGTTTTCTATTTTGGTTATTGTAGTTTTCAGTTCTATAATTTTGTTTTTAAAATAATGTCTATTTCTCCGTTGAGGTTTCTACTTTTTTGTTTTCAGAGAATTTGTAATTACTCACTGATGCATTTTTGTTCACAGCTACTTTAAAACCCTGTTTGATGATTCCAACATCTGATCTGGTCTTGGTGTTGATATTGGTTGATCGTCTTTTCCCACTCTGGTTGTGATATTCCTAGTTCTTGGAATGACATGCAATTTTCAATTGTATCCTGGACGTTGTAGCTATTATATCAGGAGACTCAGTGCAATTTGGATCTTTTATTTCAGCAGGTGGTCACCCCATTTAGGTTTAGCATACAGTTCTTGGCCTGCTTCCTTGGGCTGTGGTTCTAATGGCAGTTTTAGTGCTTGGAGTGTTCAGTCTGCTTGTTATCTGGTGCTGGTGGGGCTCCCCCTGGTCCCTGCTGGTGCCACCTAAGTGGGTGGGGGCATCTTCCCCAGGCCAGACCCCCTGATGCCTTCCAGCAGGGAGAGTTCCCAGCCCCAGAGCCTGGAGTGTTTCCTGGGCCAGATGGTGGGTTCCTCCCCTGGAGCCCCTGGTCATTCAGTTTTTCTAGGTGAGGGAGGGCCACTTTTGGTCAGTCCTCTGCTGATGCTGCTAGGTCACCTGGTCTTGTCAGTGGGCAGAACTCCTACTGGACCTGTAGGAGGGATGAGCCTACCTGCCCCGCCTTCTGTTCAGGGCTGCGGGTCAGGAGATGCCCGGCCTGTTCCCCTGTGATGCTGGTCAGGGGTTGTGTGATGCCCCCTGCCCTGGTACCCCTCCAGCCTGGGCCCCTAACCAATCCACTTTTCTCTTCCCACCTTTCAGAGTTCTCCTTTGGGTCTTTCTAGACCTAATCTCTTCCCCTTGGAGGGGGAGTCAGAGCGTCCGCCAGCTTCTACATTTGTGTGAATGAAGGCTGATGACTCAGGGGCGCAGATAGAACTGGTCCCTGAGATACATCATAGAATCCCAGCCCCTGAGATCTTCAGGAGCACACACACACAAACACACACACACAGCCCCCCCACATGAAGACATGAGGCTGGGTAAGCGTGAGTTCTCAGCCTTTCATTTTCAAAACCACCAAACAAACAAATCAAAACCCAGACTTTAATGATCAAGTCATAGGACAGATCTTTTATCTGAAAGATCATATTTTAATTCTCAATACAGGAGTTATCAATCATTACCTGTTACTTGATTGTTATTAATTATAATTATCAATTACATTTCTCTCTCTCCTAAATTATAAGCATAGGACAGCTGAGGGCTGTAAGTACTGTTCTGTATTTATGTATGTACTTATCAACTTTATTTATGCAAATATTCTCAGTGCCTAGAATAGTGCTGAGCACAGAGAAAGTCAATACAGGTGAACTGAATGGATGAAACTAAAAAGAAAGAGACGAGGGTGATTCTAGAAGTCTTCTTCACCCCCAAACAAGATACCAGGTCACCCTGCTTAGAACACAAGGATGGACAACAATTTCCTAGTATAGATCAGGCAAGTGCAAACGTGGCCCACAGTGCAAGCTTGATTCTCCTCCTTGGCAAGCATTCATGGATGGAAGAATGTCAGTGTGACTCTGTAGACACGCTGAGGGAAGAGTGATGGGCATGGGTATGTCTGGGGAAGCACTGAAGGGGGGTCTGGCTGGGCTGTCGCCATGTTCACACTGCCCGCTATGCTCACACTGACCACTGGCATCATCTCACTGGACCCTCATCACCCATCTCTGCAAAGCAGAAAGAAGCTCTTTGCCATATGCCCCTGGGGCCCCCTAGAGCGACCGGTTCCTGTCTCTGCCCCTCGGCTGTTACCGACCAGCAGTGTAGCTGTGAGAGCTGCTAATCTAATCACATCCCACTCTTTGTAGGAAGAGGAAAACCATGTTGATACCCACTGCCAGCAAGAGTCCTCCCCTCCTTTGGTAGGTCTTGGAACAATACTGGGTTCCTGCGTTAGTCTGTCGGCCTAACACAAACCTATTTATTTTTGCTAATGAGACAGATGTAGAAGGTTGGTATTTTTACAGCGTTAGACATTATGCTCTATTAGCCAACCAATCTAATTATTTACAGGGATCAAGTATTCACCACCACCACCCCAGTCTACTATTTATTATCGTGATATGTCTGAAAGGAGTTAACCATATTTGAATTTAATTAGAAGAGAATGTCCATGATTTCAGAAAAAAGTTTATCCCTGCAAGTTTTGAAAATTAATCGATTCATTTCTACTTGGATTTCTAATACTTCTGGAACAATCTTTCACAAAAAGAATAATGGTTTCTTTTCAATGACCTAACTATAAGAAGGTGACTAAGTGTCTTTCAAAAATAATTCCTCAGTTAATGTTACACGTCTATTTGCATGCTTTTTCTTGTAATTGTTATTCAAATAACAGACTAAATTCCACACCCAGACACTGGCCAGGAGCTAAGCAAGACAGACATCACTGTGAGAAGCACTGAGTGGACAGCCTTGGAGGGGAAGTCAGAGCGTCCGCCAGCTTCTACATTTGTGTGAATGAAGGCTGATGACTCAGGGGCGCAGATAGAACTGGTCCCTGAGATACATTATAGAATCCCAACCCCTGAGATCTTCAGGAGCACACACACATCTCCCTCCCTCCCTCCCTTTTTCCCCCCCCCCCCCCCCCCCCCCCCCCACATGAAGACAGGAGGCTGGGTAAGCGTGAGTTCTCAGCCTTTCATTTTCAAAACCACCAAACAAAGAAATCAAAACCCAGACTTTAATGATCAAGTCATAGGACAGAAAGTGAAGAGAATAGCAACTATCCAGTGTGACACTGTATCATTCAGCCCAAACACTAACTCCATCCTCAGCTCAGACAAAATCATTCTTTTTCTGCATTGCAACCATAGCCCTACAGTCTAAAACAATATAATGTAATAATATGATATGATATATAGCATGAGCAACATAATGCAACACAGCACAACACAACTGTAATATAACACAGCGTAATATAAGGTAGTGTAAAGTAACACAACATAGCATGATATACTATAGCATCTTTAACTGTATCTCTGCTACTTACCTGGGTCCTTTCCAAATCCCTCCTGGACAGACTGAGCCCAGGAAGCTGAGGCACATGGACGCTAAGCCCCCAGCACACCTGCAGAGAAAGCCAAACTCTGAGGTTCCAACTGATGCCTTTCACAAAGACTTTACTTTGGAAAAATCAAAACAACAAAAACAACATTAGACTGGGTAATAGAGCCATACTATTTTGATCATGTGAGTAATAAACATTAGAGGTAGGCCAAAAAATGATTACAAAAATATCTTTTCAAATCAGCAGTTTTTGCTGTGCCCACAATAAACATTTATCAAGATAG
Source organism: Lipotes vexillifer (assembly GCF_000442215.2). Lineage (NCBI taxonomy): Eukaryota > Metazoa > Chordata > Mammalia > Artiodactyla > Lipotidae > Lipotes > Lipotes vexillifer. The sequence goes on along the minus strand of NW_006790887.1, from coordinate 129,535 downwards.
CCAATGAATATAAAAACATGTACATCTCTTTAGAATACCAAAACATGTTTTGGGAGCATCTGCATTCATAAACTGTGGGATGAACGGTTTCTGCATGGTGGCCTGACATAATTCACGCACGTTATTCCCTGCCCTAAGAGCGCTCTTTTGCACTGTGCATTATAGGAGTGTCAGGCTCGATTTACATGAAGGGGGATTTCTGCAGGGAGCATTATTGATGGCAAATGGAAAATTCACCAGAAACTGGAAATCAGAAGTACTCCTGAAAACCCCCTTTTCACTTGAAAGGGCTATAAATCTAAAAATAATCTTGAATTCGCAAGCAATCCTTTTATTCAATAAGTTCATAGCAAATATATCACCAAAGAGACACATAATTACCTTAAAATCTACCACAGCTAGAAATGTATTGGAACTCTTAAAATATAATTTAATTTTATAACAGTAAAAATTACAACAAATATTTTTACTGTTCATTTTTTCCTTTGAGCTTCACCTTTTATTTTTCAAATATATAAAGACAAAGTAGGACTATATATAAACTAACATCCCAGAATGTCCCAGGGAGCTCCAAAATTTCTAAATATATTAAAGGCTGATTTTTATTTATTTATCTATTTACTTATTTATGTATTTATTTATCTAGGCTGCGTTGGGTCTTCATTGCTGCACATGGGCTTTCCCTAGTTGTGGTGAGTGGGAGCTACTCTTTGTTGTAGTACATGGGCTTCTCATTGCGGTGGCTTCTCTTGTTGCAGAGCATGGGCTCTAGGCACGCAGGCTTCAGTAGTTGCAGCCCACGGGCTCAGTAGTTGTGGCGCCCGGGCTTAGTTGCTCCGCAGCATGTGGGATCTTCCCAGACCAGGGATCGAACCTGTGTCCCTTGCATTGGCAGGTGGATTCTTAACCACTGCGCCACCAGGGAAGTCCTAAAGGCTAATTTTGATGAACAAGAGAAAGGGAAATTTTATCATCCCTTTCAGTACACGGGACCAGCAGTCCCAGAACTCTTCGGCCTGGCAGACATCATTTCTACAGCCTCATCTCCCTTAAACAAGATCTTCTGTGAACAGAAGGGAATGGCCGGGAGCTAGAGTATCTAGACCCAGGGTTTTCTAGCTGCATATTAGAATTTTAATTCGGCTAGCTCAAGGGGCATTTCATATCTCTACCTCCATCTCCATCCCCACCTGCATCTCCTCTTTCTCCATCTCTATCTCCATCCTCATCTCCTTCTCCATCTCTATGTCTCTCTATAACTATATATCTACCTCTACATCCATAACCACCACCACATCTATATTCACATCCATGCAGAACCGTAACTACATCTCTAACATCTCTACCCATATCTGTAGCTATCTACATCTGCATCTGTCCACACTGTAACTGTATCTCTATCCCTATCTATAACTCATCCCTTCTCCTGGGATGGCTCCGTAGAGCGGGAGAGAGAGCTTTGGACTTGGAACAGAGATCTGAAGGTTGGAATTGCCTCTGTGGCTTACTAACTGCAAGCCTGGGTACGTTATTTTACCTCATTATATTTCAGTTTCCTCATCTGTTAAAAAGGGATGACAACCCTAGTTTACCTTGTTGGGTTATTGTGAATTTATATAATGGATAACATGTGCTTTGTGAGCTACAAAATACCCATAAAAGTAAAACATTATTAGTGATAAAATTTTTAGGTCCAGTTTGGGAAGTACTAATAAATTAAGGTAGATTCTCATTTTAAGGCCCATTCTGCAGTGAACGACCGCAGTTAATTATGCTTTTCTCACATTGGGGGAATCTATGAGGTGTAAAGGAGGAACCAGGAGCCAGACCGTGGAGCATTCTCCTCTCTCAGCCTGTTTCTTCTTCTGTAACATTGTCAGTTGATTCCACTAAAAGATACTGCCCTAAGACCCGGGCTAAGTCCATGATAAAGGAAAAATTCAGTGTAAAGATAAGTAGGATAAACAGCATCACCTTTGGTGCAAAATATGCCAGTCCTGTGATTTGTGATGGGCTCCTATGCTCAAAACCTGGAACCCTGGCATGGAGAGAGACTGGTGGCTCTGAGGGTCCAGCGGCAGGAAGAACCAATCAGAGGAGCCCTGTGGGGACCTGGGAGAGTGTGCAGCCACTGGCACGCTTTCAGGTGCGTTTCATGTGCCACTGCTGCCCCCTAGCCCTGCCCAGCCTCCTCCTCAGAACTCCCCTTCCCGAGCAGGACAAACAGCGAGGGGGGTGGGGTGGGGTGAGGCTCAAGCCTCCAGCCAAGGCACCAGCCTTGGTCGGGGAGAGGGACCCCAACCGCTGCTAACATTCTGTGATACTCAAGCCCAGGCACACACGGCTCCCATCAGACAAACATCAGGTTAATGAAGTGTTTTCCAAAGCAACGCTTTTCTTGACGCAGAGACAAACAGGCGCCTCTACGAGCCTGTTCCTGGCTGTGACCTCCGGGTCATTGTTGACAGCAAGCCTTTCCAAAGAAGCTCTGTGAGAACAGTGTCAGGTGCCAGAGAGGGAAATGGCAGGCGTGGGCCCTGCCCTTAGAGAACTGACACTAAGAGAGACAAATACACAAAAGACAACAATGACAGTGAGAACTTCTACTGTGCCGCACGACACAATAAAACACGACACAACACGAGGGTCTCAGGATGTTTTTTAATTTTTTTTAATCTTTAAAATTTTTTTTTTTTTTTTAGTTTTTTGGCCATGGCATGCGGGATCTTAGTTTCCTGGCCAGGGATGGAACCCTTGCCCCCTGCATTGGAAGTGCGGAGTCTTAACCACTGGACCTCCAGGGAGGTCCCTCTCAGGCTGTTGTGTGTGTGTGTGTGTCAATGTTTTACAGTCATAGAAACCCCCCCAGAAGGTAAACACTTTGGAAATTAGCGAGCGCTGCGGACATTGGAGTAATTTTCCTGTCCTCCCAGATCAGTTTCTCACCACCTGACAGGCCCCACCTACAACCGGTACGCTTTCAGTCTGCTCCCTGAAGTGGACCTTTATGGCCTAATGCTTTGCTAATAAACTCACACCTGAGCACAGAGTGGAGGCATGTCAGGGTGTCCCATTGGCATTTTACACCTTGCTTTTAAAGTTTATGTCCTGGAGATTATGGGGCTGACTTCCTGGATAGAGTGATTTTATGACACTCACTTGAAAATTGGTTTAAAAGTGCTGTAAAAGAGGAACATTAGTAGCAGGATGTTTAGCAATGCCGCTGCCTGGGAGCCCATAAAGGTGACCAAGATATTTCTACCAAGCTTTACAAGCTACACAGATCAGCCCTTCCAGCTCCTTAAGTAATGGTTGGTAGAGGGACCGCCTGGTGCCGGTGAGGTTACAGCCGACCGCTTGGAGCTGGCTTTTCAAGGAGGCATCTACCGTGACAGTGAACCTGGGTTAACTGTGTAGAAAGGCTGCCTCCTTGGGCATGATCTGCCCTGGGGCACACAAGCCTGGAAAGAGGGAGGGGTCTTAGAGAAACTTCACATATTGCTGGCCCCCGTGTGTGGCTTGCCACCCCAGAGCCAAGAGCTGACAGAAAGATGTCAGTTCACTTAGATACAGACGAAGATATTCCTTGTTTTGGACAGGAAGACTCACGTGTTGTAAAAAATGTCCGTTCTCCCATAACTCAATTCCAACTGAAGACCAAGAGTATTTGGGGGGTTCGGAGGTAATAACAAATGATATCAAAGTTGATCTGGAAAAACAAACATTTGAGAGTAACCAGGAAAGCACAGAGTGGGGACAAGAGGACACTCTCAATGGACTCATCCCTGAACCCAGCCCTTTGCACCTGCACCTGCTCACTTCTGGGTCTGGGCTCTCAGGGGTTAAATCTCAGCGGCGAGGGGAGAGTCTAGCTCCCAGGCTGCTGATGTCACTTGTCCTCAGGGGCCCTGTTCCAGGGCTTGGTCAGGGCCAGCAGCCCCTGGGGTGGCCTGGGTGAGGTCTGCGTTCTCCTGGTGAATTCCCTGACGTGCTACAGGCACTGTCTCCCCACCCAGGCTTGGTGGCAAGCGGGGACTCAGGATACAACCCACCCCCCTTCCAGGCAGCTCTGGCTCTGTCCCCGCCCGGTCCCCCTTAGAACCCTTTGCCCAGGGAGGGGGCCTGGGCATGAAGTAGCCTTTTCCAAAAGCATCTGGGCTGCTTTGACCTTCTGCAAACTCCCAAGTGGGAGGTGGGTGATCGCCTCCAAGATTTGTACACGTGCGCTAATAAATATGTACAAGGATCTATGCACAACATCATTTACATAGGAATACAAAACAAAAAAACCCTGTAAACAATCTGAATGCCTATCCACATGCAACTGGTTAAATACATGCAATAAGGACTAGTTAATCAATTGATGACTAATTGGTGAGAAGAATGGAACAGATCTGTACATGTAAGATAGCCAAGATACACTGTTAAATAAAAACATCAAGTAGCAAAATAGATCTCAACTGTGTAATTAAAAAACACTTATGAGTAGAAAAATCTGGAGGAATGGCTAGAAACCTTTACCCCACCGGGTGCACCCACAGAACGAGCCTGAGGGCCAGCGGAGAAGGCCTACCTTCCTAAGTATGGCTTCCTCATGTTTCCATCTTTTTCCTCTTTATAAAGTGCAATTTATAAGCTAGTGTAGAAAGTGCTGAAAGTCCAGCATCCATTTCCCAAAGCTCTCAGTGCCCTCTCCTCGGGCAGTTTATGAACTGGTTGTCCAGTCGGAACATCCCTCAACCAGGCAGCTTCCTCGCCATGACCTGTGCCAAGGCCGGAGCATGACATGCACAGCCAGAACCGCACGCGGGGGCCTGCTCCTGTCCTTGGCCGGCAGACGTTTAACGGAGCTGGAGTTGCTCATGCCATTAGGCTTGCATAACAAGGCGCAGTCTGCGGTGCGCCTGAGGACGCATCCTGTCCTCTCCTTGGGCCTCTGTGCGCCCCGTCTCCCTCCTGGATCGCCTGCCACGTGCGCCCACGTGTTCTTCCTGCTTCACTTCCTGCCATTCAGCTGGGGTCCTGGGTGGGAAACGACACTTCCTCTCAGTCAGAGATAAGGTGTTTTTGTCTCTACACTGCTTGGGTGGGGGAGGGAACTTTAAAGATGTCTGTGCAAGTCTCTTATCTTGGAATTCCTGGGGTCCTGCTTTCCCGTGGCTGTCAGATGGTTATTGTGTACAGGGTAGGGGGCCCAAGGGTACACACTAAACTAAGCCAGCAGCACACTGGGTGAAGAATGCCAAATCCTGAATACACAGGAATTATTCATGCCTCTTCTCTCCTTTCTTCTACTAGCAGCCGCTTGATCATCTCTTTACTTATACTTCAAGGAGAGTTAGCCAGGGATGGTGAAATTCACACAATTAACCTAAGATGAAATCTTGTTAAAATGAGAAACTGACACCAAAGGCTGAAGAGGAAGTGGAGGAGGATGCTGCTATTTTTAGCTGTGGATTTAAATTCCCATGTTTCCCTGTAATTTCCCCCCAGCGAATTACAGGTCCACATCCCTTCCTTTCCTCTGATTCATCCTTGTAAGTCTCAACTCCTATGGATACTACAGCCACACAATTTCTTGGCAAATTAAAGCTCCTTTCATGCATTTAAAGCATTCTTTCAGTCTTTAATCTCCTGTGTAAAAGTTACAAGTTTGCTATGAATTTCTTAGAAACTTGTATTTCATAAACATCGATATATAACCCAATGTGTAAATGTCACACAAGCCATGCTTAGATTCTGGCTTTTCAAATAATGGTGTGATGATGATAGCTAACTTGTACTGTGTCCTTGCACTTTATGGATGTGTCATTTAATTAGAATAACCATATCAGGCAAGCATCTTTATTTCCATTTACAGATGAGAGAAAAGGCACAGCAGGTAAGTGACATGTCCATGGTCCTGAAACCTAGACGTGGTGGAGCTGACATTCTAACCCAGGACTCTGAGATTGGAGACCACATTCCTAACCACTCTCCCATCTAATTACCAAACTCTCAGTTCATCTGACGATGTTCACAAGAGGTCAGGCCAAGCATCCAAGGCACTGCGCTGCTGAGCTGGGCCAGGGATCACGGGGCAGCGTGGGTGGTCAGAAGCGGAGGCCTGGTGCCTGGGCTTTGAGTGGAGCCTAGTGCTGCTTAGAGGTCACATGTGTTTCCCCCATCCACTCCTGTACGACCCCACCTTTTCTCTCCCAGGACCTCAAACACTACTCCGCACTCTTCCCTCTGGTGGCTGACCTTGCTGTTTATTTCCCTGAGAGAAGAGTGGCAATTGGAATAGACTTTCACATGCTCCCTGTGCAGAGCTGTGTCCCCCTAACTTCACATGTTGAACTCCTAATCCCCAGTACTTCAGAATGTGACTGCATTTGGAGATGGGTTTTCAAAGAGGTGATTAAGTTAAATGAGGTTGTATGGATGGGCCTTGATCCAATGTGACCAGTGTCCTTATAAGGAGATCGGGACACAGACACACATAGAGGGACGGCCGTATGAGGACATGCGGAGAAGACAGCCATCTACGTGTCAAGGAGACAGGCCTCAGGAGCAATGACCCTGTCCACACTTTGATCTCAGACTTCCAGCCTCCAGAATTGTGAGAAGATAAATTTCTGTTGCTTAAGCTGTCCAGTCTGGGGTACTCTGTTATGGTGGCCCCAGGAAATGAACAGACACAGACCAGCACCTCTATCCCCTCCCTGAACCTGGACCCATGCATGCTATCCCTCCTGCATTAGGGAATAATGGCTTTATTCTGCCCCTTTAAAACACCAACAAATATACAAACTGCCAGTGTTTCATTAGCATGGAGTAATGGATGTTTCTAAACTTTGATTTACTTTCACAGATTTAGAATTGTTTTCTTGAGAAAAATCCTGTTTCCCCTTCAGGAGCCCCCTTGGTCCAGCTCTCCAGACACTTGGGATGACCTCCAGCAGGCAAGAGTCTCGCTCAGTTTCCATGAAACGATGCCAACTCTGATCATCTGTTGTTTGACTTCAGCCCATAATAAGGAAAATCTTCATTTTAGGCTCTTTCTAAACTCTTTGCTGGCTCACTGGTATGCTGTATCTAATAACCAGCTCTACAAGGGGGAGGGATAGGACCCTGATTTGCAGCATTTGCTGATTTCCATGGTGGAAATGCTCCCAGCACGGCCAACCTCAGCTACCAATGTGAGGTCACTGAGCAAGGCGCAGCACGTCATTGTAAAGGACACGTAAGTAGACTCAAGGAAAGTATAATAAAATAATTAGGACACGATGGATTTTCAGTACTTTTTACCTTTAAAAAATATAGTTTAATTAAGTGTAAGTTTATGTAATTTAGTTTTAAACAGTGTTGTGTTTAACAACTGGCTTTGCAAAATTCCTAAAAATTAACAACTTGCGTTCACAAGCCAGTGCCAGGGGTCTCCGGCACATCACTGGATGGTCATCACTTACCAAAATTCTAAAGCCCATTTGTTTCTTTAGAGTGTAGATTTTATACTTGGATTATGCTGGGTCATTAGAGAACTTTGTATTTGGACCTTACAATTCCTTTTGATTGAACAATACTCGAAGTCCCTTCCTACATCAAGGGAATCCCCCATTCTATGAAGCAGGGAGTCTACCCCATAAAAGAAGTGGAAAATAGCACTCACTTCCTTTGCAGCTCAGGTGTGTGCTCATGACCCAGGCTCTGCCAATTAGCCACATCCAGGGTCCAGATGGGAGAAGTCTTAGAAGTGACCAGCGTCAGATAAGCCATGGATGGGCTGTGTGTCTACACTCAGAAATGGCGCACTGGTGTCTTCAAGGGACCAGCTCTTGACTGGGGCATCTTTCCTTCAAGTCTGGTTCTCTGGTCCTCCTGGAGATTTTGCAAAGTACCTGGCATTCTTTCTCTTCCTTTTTAAAGACTAAACTTTAGGGGCTTCCCTGGTGGCGCAGTGGTTAAGAATTCGCCTGCCAATGCAGGGGACATGGGTTTGTGACCCGGTCCGGGAATATCCCACACGCCACGGAGCAACTAAGCCCGTGTGCCACAACTTCTGAGCCTGTGCTCTAGAGCCTGCGAGACACAACTACTGAAGCCCGTGCGCCTAGAGCCTGTGCGCTGCAACAAGAGAAGCCTCTGCAATGAGAAGCCCGTGCACTGCAACGAAGAGTAGCCCCCGCTCGCCGCAACTAGAGAAAGCCCACGCACAGCAACAAAGACCCAACTCAGCCAAAAATAAATAAATAAATTTATATTAAAAAAAAGACTAAACTTTAAATTTTTGATTTACAGAAAAGTTGCAAAGAGAATAAGAGTTCCTGTGTTCCCCGTACCCAGGCTCCCTCGCTGTCTTCCTCTTACTTACGGCACATTTATCACAACCAATGAACTAATGTTGATACATTATTATCCTTAGCTTCCTCTAAGGCCCGCGATAATTTTCCAAACTTCCCTTGTTTTTGGTGACCTTGACAACTTGGGGAGTACTGCTCTGGTATTTTGTAGAATGCTGTTCAATGTGAGTTCGTCTGACATTTTTCTCATGGTTGGACTGAGGGTGTGTGTTTGGGGAGAAAGGCCTCATGGGTGAAGGGCCGTTCTCATCACACCACATCAAAGGTGCACGCTGTCAACGTGACTCGCCTCTGACGGCGCTCACACTGACCCCCAGGTTTCTCCACCGCAGTTACTTTACTTTTCCTTCTCTTGTCTGTTCTTTGGGTGCAGGTCACTAAGTCTAGCGACACTCAGGGGTGCGGAGGTAAGCTCCACTTTTTTGTGGGGGAGAATTTACCTAAATTAATATTTGCTTATATCAGTATTGACTCATGAATATTTACTTTATACTTTAATTCTAACCCAATACTTTGCTATTTATTTTGATGTTCGAATTATTTTTGCTTTGGCCATTGGGAACCCTTTCAGGTTGGCTCCTGTGTCCCTCTGTCATACCCCATACCTTCATTGTTTTGGTTTTTGATCACTTTTTTTTTTTTTTTTTTTGCAGCACCGTGAGACTTGTGGGATGTTAGTTCCCTGACCAGGGATCAAACCCTGGGCCCTGGCAGTGAGAGCACTGAGTCCTAACCACTGGACCGCCAGGTAATTCCCTTGATCACTTTCCTATTTTCTTGCACTAGGAGATGCTCCAGGCTCATCTTGTATATTTCTTGCCCCAGCCCTAGAATCGGCCATCTCCCAAGGAACCCTGGCTCTTTATTAGAGAATGGAATTAGAAACCATATTGTGTCTGCCTGTCTGTCTATCTATCTATATATCTTTCATGTCTATCTCTCTGTATCCCCTATTGCTCTCTTCCTCTGGAGAGCCCTGACTACTACACCACTCCTGCAGATCCAGGGGCAGAGGGAGCCTGTACTTACTGTTATGCTTGAGCACATACTCAGGCACACAAATGAGGGCAGATTTTCAGGGGAACGGGAGATGAGTGGTTAGGGCAGAATGTCCAACAGAGGGACCTGGGAGTTTTCCTCTGTGTCGCCCGCAATGAAGCCAGGTTGTGGTTTTATTGCGTGGCGAGGGGCAACAGTACTGTGGAAAGGACAGCAGTTAGTGAGTCAGGTGGATCTGGGTTCGAATGTGGACTATATGAACCAGGTGAGCTCGCTGACCCTCTCCTCAGTGTCATCAATGGTAAAATGGAGCCGACAATACCTACTTCACAGAGTTATTGTGATGGTTAAATTGCATAATGCATGTGAGACCCCTGGAATGTACTGGTTATTCTACAAAAGCTAGTTCCCACCACCCTCTCTCTCTCTCTCTCCCTCTCTCTCTCTCTCATTCACACATTTAGTTCTTTATCTAAGAAAGATTTACTGAGCTCCTAATACTTGCCAGGCACTGTGCTTGGTGTTGGAAAATAGTGAACCAGACAAATTAGACTGGACAGAAAACAAACCCATACAGAAATAATTTCAGTGGTCCTGTTTTGAGGAAAATAAAACAAGGTGAACTGAGCAAGCACCTGGGTTGGTCTCCGATGGCCTCTCTGCGTTGATAACATTCATGCTGCAGTGTAAGTGACAAGGGGGCAGTTGTGACCCAGGGGAAGCGCATTCTGGGCCGAGCGGACAAAAGGGCACAGGCAGTGGGGCTGTGGTAGGAGGCTAAGGAGGTGGGCGGGGCAGGGTCTGGGGTCCCTGCAGGTCTCCGTGAGAGGTTAGGGTTTGAGTCTAAGAGAGGTGGGAAGCTGGGGCGGGGGC
>NW_006790887.1:69275-119111 GCF_000442215.2 Lipotes vexillifer | reverse complement strand
GGGGTGGGTGGGAGGGAGAAGTCTGACTTCCGTGTTTATCTCTTGCGCTGGACTGGTGGGGGGCAGATGAGGGGCTGGGAAGAGGGGATGTGGGGAGATGGCTCAGGCCACTTGAGGGTGGCTCTGGCCAGGAGGTAGCAGTGGGGCCATGAGAAGTGGCTGACCTGAGATGTGCTTTGATGGGAGAGGCAACAATTCTTGGTGATGGGTGGGCTTTGGGGTGTGAGGGGCGGCGTGCAATACAGGATGACGCTCGGGTTTGGAGCTAAGCAACCAATGCCCGTTCTCTTCTTCCTCTGACCCATGAAAACTCCAGCCGAAACACAGGGTTGTGTGGAAAGTTTCCAAATTAACTTTTAAGACCATAAACAGAGTTTTGAAAGGACCTCAGGCATCAGTAACTGAAGTGAGGCCCAAAAGGCCACACCTGGCAGAGCTAGAACCTGGTTTCCAGAATCCTTGCTTGGTGTTGACTCCACTCTAAGATGCTCCCTTTAGCAAGGGGTCAAGCTAAGGCAGAGAACCCACAGTTTAGTCTACCAGACAGTGGTGCCTCTTAAAACAATTCCTTTATTTAAATGGTGAATAGACATAGTTTATGCAACATATACGATGCATAAACAACAATGCAACAAGGCGCTGTGACCCCTGTCCCCACCCCGCACGTGTAAGAAATGAGCGTTATCATTCCCTTTGCAGCCCTCTGAATGCCTCCGCCCAATCTCTCCTTTGACCTTCCTTCTTAGAGGTTTATCACTGCTCTTCTTTATAATTCTACCACACGTTGAATCCCTAAGTAATATCCTGTTTAGTTCTGCATGGCTTTGAACTTTATGTAAGTGGAATCATACTTGTATGTATTCTTCTGTGACCTTTTTTTTTTTTGCTCAGTGCTGTTGTAGAGACTCACCCATATTGTTGCTTGCAGCTGTGGTTCGTGGATTTTTCACGCCAGGGTAAAATTCCAGTACGTGGACACATCACAATTTGTTTACGCTTTCCACTGTAGATGGACAGCTGGCTTGTTTCTAGACTTTTGCTTGTTTATCTCTCTTGCTGTGAGTATTTGGATAAAGGAAAAAAAGAAGCCTTTTAATAGAGGCTGGAAGGAATTCAGCTTACATCTGAACATTGCTTGGCCTGGTTTTGTACGGGGCATAAAGACAAGAAAAAAATTGGTCTCTATGTCCTTATGTCTCAAAACTTTGATCTCATTGTAATCAAGAGAATCAAAGCAAGGCCCAGTGGAATGAAGGAAACCATCCTGAATTTTGGCAGGTTCAAAGACACGTCGTGATAGTGAAACTGGAGTACATAGTAACAAGCGGCATTCTCATCTGTGGACACGTAAGTCGTAATGTTGCACACACGGGCAATGTCCATACAATTATCTACCCTGGTATAGAAATCTGAAGACTTACTGAAGTTTGAAGAAGTTTTTGGGGAATTTCTCAGGGCAACCAATCTATTGACCAATAAATACTCGTAAACTGTCTCCTTTGGGCAAAGCATTCTAATAGGTGTTGCAGGAAATACATGGAGGTTTACATGATGCAGGAAGAGATACTCCAGACCTTAAAGAGCTTGTACTCTGACTGTGGATAGACACACACACATGAAATGCTGAGGTAGAATATAAGGTCGTGTGTGCCAATTGTCAGATGGATGGCTGTACGTTCTCTGTTTTCCTCCTGTAAGTGCCCCAGAGCAGGGACTGAAGCAGTATTCTTTCCGTGGTGTGTTCATGGTTTTGAATGAATGAGTGAATGAAGAGACTGGAAGTGCCAGGAAAGACTTTTTGGAGAAGGAAGGTCTTGGTGTGGACAGTAAAGAGTGGTAGCACGGAATCTGAAGAGGAGGAAAGAGGGTATGGAATGGGTAAAAGTTCCAGGCCTTGGCAATGGGAAGGCCCAGGGGATTGGAGAGAGGAGGAAGCCAGCCTGAAGGAAAGGGTTCTTTAGAGAGAGAAGTGGGAACAGTTGGAAGGGCAGGGTGGGGCCCCAAAGTCAAGGTCTTGAATGCCAGTTCAGGAGTCTGATTTTTTCTACGGGTAATGAGAATACTGCATTGCAGTGCTTTCAGCAGAGGGGAAGAACTGTGTTTTGGGGGAATTCATGTTTTAGGGGGATGCAGAAAAGAGGGTGTCAGCTGGGGTGACAGAGATAACTGGGACACCCCTTACCAGCTTGGGTGGGACGAGTTTACACAAAGGCAGTTGGAGGGTGCCCAGGGGCCGTGAGAAGGGGCAAGCCCTAACGCACAAGCACTTCTCAACAGCTTCGTATTTTCTAATGTCCCTTTGGCCAAAGCAAGTCACATGTCCAGGCCCAGATTCAAGGGTGGAAAATAGGCTCCACTCCTTGCTGGGAGGAGGGGCAAAGCCACAAGGCAAAGGGGTGAGTGTACAGGGAAGAGCTTGTGGGCATTTTTGAGGTCTACTACCCTGGGCTAAGTGTTGTAAGTACCAAACACAGGGAAACAACTAAGATCAAAGCTGAGCGAACCTTTACAGACAGCTGCATAAAAGAAAATAAAAAGGTCTAAATGGCTGGAGGGTTGGGTTAGAAAGATCAGAAATGCCATATTTATTGACTTTCTGGAATATGTGTCTAAATGTCACATCTTAAAATCAGATCTCATTACCCTCTGATTTGGAGCGATTATCCCAGAAATTATCCAGGTAATTAATTAATTATCCAGGTATTAATTAATTAATAATTAATTAAATTAATTATCCAGGTATCACACAGATATTTAACCCAGCTCTCAGAAGCTGGGTGTTCAGAAAAACAGATACTTCTTTATCTTTCCCAGGTTCTTTAGGGTTCAGAGACTTTAAAAAAATAGAGATGAACACTGAATGTAACCAGTTGAAAATTATTCCTGTATTCTTAACAGCCTATGGCAGCAGCAGTACTGGCTCAGAACAAGCCTCATGTTCTCCAAGTCCCCACCGCCATTTTCTGGCATAAGGCATTATAGGCACAGTATGTGGAGGCCTACAAGCTTTTTAGGGGACATAAAAAAAAAAAAGTTGGAGTCGTGAAAAAAGTTTTAATTCAAAATCACAAAAAGATACTTCAAAATCTAAATTAACATATATCATAAAAATAATTTGAAAGCAATTTGTAGATTTTCTCCCTTCCTAAGAATTCTCAGAGATGCCAAACGTCACAGCCAATAGCAATTTAAGTGACTTATACGCCCAAAATCCAAAAGTAAAATGATAAATATTCCTTCAAATTCATTTTTATTGCAAACAACAACAAAAAAGTACTTAATGCAGAATACGGGTGAATTACAGTAAGTCCCACACATATGAACCTTCAAGTTGCGAACTTTCAAAGATATGAACGTGTGTTGGAACGTCCAATCAGGTAAAGTAGTTCACGTGTCTGGCGTACATTGTCACGTGTGTGCATCCTCTCCAAGGGGCTGTGCTTTTGTGTACCCTACTGTACAGTACTGTAGAGAGTACAGTACTACAGTACCTTTATTTCAAGCCCAGGATGTCCGGAAGCAAGCGTAACAGCAGCGGTAAAGAGCCAATTGTGTCAGTTGCTACCTAGGCTAACTTCTTGGACTTAACGAACAAATTAGATTTACTAACGCTCTCCAACGTAAACTCATGTGTAGGTAGGGGACTTATGTAGTGTATGTGGCATGTTTGGCCGTCCCCAAAGTAACGGACCATGAAGGCTCTCAGGAGGGTCATGTAACCTCCCCAGTACTGGGCCGCCCGCGGATCTGGGCAAGGGCCTCACGTTCAGGGCTATCTACATTTTCCAGGCGGGGAAGCACAAGACCAGCGGCAGCCCAACCTTTTATCAGACCCAGGGAAACCAGGTTTCCGGGGTTTCCGCCCAAAGCGCGTCCAGAAACAAGTTTCCGACCTTTTACTTACTTTGGCGGAGTGACAGTTCCCGCGGGAGGCCTCCTGCTGGACGCCGCCGAGGGCTCTGCAGGCGGGGCTCGTGCTGGTGAGGGGCGCTGACTGCTGCGGCCATACAGGATAAACGCCTGCTAACCCGGCGCGCCGGCCCGCTCACCTCCGTTAGTTCACCCTCACCGGCGGGGGGAGTACGCGACCGGACACCCGACCCCAACCACTAGCTCCTCACAGTGCTCCCTGCGGAAATTCGCCTGCGCCCGCAGGCCTCCGCTCCTCGGGGGCGTGGCCTCCCAAGCCCCGCCCGGCAGGCCCCGTCCCTCAGCCTCAGGCCCCTCAGGCGTCGCGGCGCGCTCCTCTGACGCGCGGCGCCTTCCTCTGACGTCAAGCCCCGCCTCCGCCCCGCCCCGGCTCGCGCGGCGCCCGCGAGCGGCTTAGCAGCCCGAGCTGCTTCTTCTGAGGCGGCAGCTGAGGCAGCGCCTGGTGTCTTGGTCGCGGTCTGTGCAGCTGCAGGCTGCTCCCGTCCCGGCCGGTGAGGCGGCCGTGCAGCCCCTCGGGCCGGCAGGCGATGGCCCTCGCGGTCTCCCCTGTACCGCTTCCTCGCCCTCGCCCTCGCCCCTCCGCCTCGCGCCGCGCCCCTCCCCCAGGCTCCGCCCCCCGCCCTGCGCCCACCTGCTCTCAGTCCTGGGCGCTGTTCCGTCGAGTCACCTGTCCGGCCCCCGGGAGTGCTTCGGGGCCTCCTGCGCCCTCCTTCCCCAGGGCTCTTCCCGGGCCGGGTTAGCGGCGTCGGCCCTCCAGGCGGTGGACGACGGTCCCGCGGCCCGCGCACCGTTGCCTGGCACGTCCCTGGCCTGGCACGGTAGACAGGTGTGCGGGCGGGTGTCTGGCGGGACCTGGGTGGCCCCGCGCAGGCGCCGGTGAGGGGCCGGGCTCGCTCTCCCAGCCCGACTAGTCACCTCGGCCGGGTTAGCGCCCACCTTTCCGCCCCTCACCCGTCGCCCTCCTCTCCTCTTGGGCTGAGCCCGAAACCTTGCGTTTGGGTGTGAAAGCCGGCGATGGGTGGGATTGAGGGCCTGGGCAGAAGTCCTCTGTGCCCTGGAAGCAGCTTCTGAAGGAAGTCATCCTTTCTTGGTCCCCTGTTTCTTCTGTGCTGCTGGCAGGGGTCGGGAAGCAGGCTCGGCCGTAGGAGTCTACGTTGATGTTTTTACCTTTTCCTGGCGCACTAGAACAGGTTGTGGTTGTGTTTATGTTTTCATAGCAAATGTAAAAGATATACATGTTGTGCATTTGTGTTTATCCCTCTCCTCTTCTAACTGACTTCTCTCAAATTCAGTCAGTCTCTTGGTTTTTGAGAATTGCCTGGTTTGTGTAGTTCTTGATCTAGAAAATCGGGAATCACTTTGCCAAGTCATATCTTGGAATAAAGAGGTATAAATTCTGAACTGGTGGACTCTGCTACGGCATATTAGTTTAAAGTTTTAAATTGAAGCTAAAATAAACAGAGAAGTACATCATCATACATGTCCAGCTCGAAGCACTTTAAACACACCTGTGTAATTCTGAACACAGACTGTGAAACACAATTATTATTAGCATCTCAGAGGCCCATCCCTTTTCCCCGTCCAGTTGCTCTCCACTCCACCAAGAGTAAGCACTGTCCTGGCTTTAGTAGATTAGCTTAGTTTTGAACTTTTATGTAAATGGAGCCTTACAGTATGCCCTCTTTTGTGTCCGATTTCCTTCACTCAACAGCGTTTGTGAAATTCCTCTCTGTTGTATGTAGTTGCAGTTCACCGCGAATGCTGTAGTTGTGTGACTATAGCACAATTTATGTTTATTTCACTGTTGTTGGGCACTTCAGTAATTTTCAGGTTGTGGTTACGAGTATTCTTGTACATGTCTTCTGGTGAACATGTGGACGCATTTGTTAGGTCCATACCTAAGCATGGAACCTCTAGGTTATAGGTTGTGGGTTTGTTCATCTTTAGTAGATGCTTTTAAACAGTTTGCCAAAGTGGGTTGTACCAATTTACACTCCCACCAGTGCTGTAGGACAGGCGTGATTTGCTTCCCATCTGTAGGACACTTAGTATTTTCTGGTTTTTTTTTCTTCTTTTAAAAAATTTTAGCCATTCTGGTAAGTGTCATGGTATTTGTTGCCCAGAAGACTTTATTTGCATTTTCCTGATGATAATGAATTTCAGCACCTTTTCATATGTGTATTGGCCACTTGGAAATCTTCTTTTGTGAAGAGTCTTCAGGTCTTTTTCCCATTTTTAAACTTATTTATTTATTTTTTAAAAATAAGTAACAGCCTTTTTTTTTAATTGCTTATTTTAAAAACAAATTTATTTATTGAATTTATTTATTTTCCTTATTTTTTTTGGCTGTGTCGGGGTCGTAGTTGCTGCACGTGGGGTCTTTCTTTGCGGCGCCCGGGCTTCTCTCTAGTTGCGGCGCACGGGCTCCAGAGCGCGTGGGCTCTGTAGTTTGCTCCACGCAAGCTCAGTAGTTGTGGCGCGCGGGCTTAGTTGCCCCGCGGCATGTGGGATCCTAGTTCCCCCACCAGGGATTGAATCCGCGTCTCCTACATTGGAAGGCGGATTCTTTGCCACTGGACTGCCGGGGAAGTCCCTTGTTTGTCTTTCTAATATTGATTTGCGAGAGTTGTTTATGTTTTCTGAATATGATACTTTGGTCACGTATATGTATATATATATGTGTATGCGTATGCATACGTGTATATATATATATTATATATATAGTAAATCTTTTTTTCATTCTGGGGATGCTTTTTCACTTGCTTAATGGTATCTTCTAATGAGCAGAAATTCTTAATTTTAATATAGTTCACTTTATTAGAATTTTTTTTATGATCAGTATGTTTTATGTCCTGTTTAAGAAATTTTTGCTTACTCCAAGGTAAGGAAGATGTCCTCTTGTGCTTTTCTCTAAATGGTTTATTGATTTACTCCTCCCATTTAAACCTACAGTTCATCTGGAATTTATTTTTTGTGTATGTTGTAAAGTAGGATTCGTATATATTTTTTTCACATGGATGTCCAATTGCTTCAGCACCATTTATGACCTTAGTCACAAATTAGGTATAACTGTATATTTGTGGGGTTTAATTTTGATTCTATGCTGTTTCATTGGTCTGTTGGTTTTTGGCTTTATTTAAACTTAATCAGATGTTCTCTTATTTGGATTGAGAAAGGGACCCACGTTATAGTAGCCAGGATCTTTATTTTCGTCTACTACCCTAGAAACAACTCAGTTTTTTTTTTTTTTTTGCGGTACGTGGGCCTCTCACTGCTGTGGCCTCTCCCACTGCAGAGCACAGGCTCTGGACGCGCAGGCTCAGCAGCCATGGCTCACGGGCCCAGCCGCTCCGCGGCATGTGGGATGTTCCCGGATTGGGGCACGAACCCGTGTCCCCTGCATCAGCAGGCGGACTCTCAACCACTGCGCCCCCAGGGAAGCCTGAAACAACTCAGTTTTTTTTTTTTTTTGCGGTACGTGGGCCTCTCACTGCTGTGGCCTCTCCCACTGCAGAGCACAGGCTCTGGACGCGCAGGCTCAGCAGCCATGGCTCACGGGCCCAGCCGCTCCGCGGCATGTGGGATGTTCCCGGATTGGGGCACGAACCCGTGTCCCCTGCATCAGCAGGCGGACTCTCAACCACTGCGCCCCCAGGGAAGCCTGAAACAACTCAGTTTTTTTTTTTTTTTGCGGTACGTGGGCCTCTCACTGCTGTGGCCTCTCCCACTGCAGAGCACAGGCTCTGGACGCGCAGGCTCAGCAGCCATGGCTCACGGGCCCAGCCGCTCCGCGGCATGTGGGATGTTCCCGGATTGGGGCACGAACCCGTGTCCCCTGCATCAGCAGGCGGACTCTCAACCACTGCGCCCCCAGGGAAGCCTGAAACAACTCAGTTTTTTTTTTTTTTTGCGGTACGTGGGCCTCTCACTGCTGTGGCCTCTCCCACTGCAGAGCACAGGCTCTGGACGCGCAGGCTCAGCAGCCATGGCTCACGGGCCCAGCCGCTCCGCGGCATGTGGGATGTTCCCGGATTGGGGCACGAACCCGTGTCCCCTGCATCAGCAGGCGGACTCTCAACCACTGCGCCCCCAGGGAAGCCTGAAACAACTCAGTTTTTTTTTTTTTTTGCGGTACGTGGGCCTCTCACTGCTGTGGCCTCTCCCACTGCAGAGCACAGGCTCTGGACGCGCAGGCTCAGCAGCCATGGCTCACGGGCCCAGCCGCTCCGCGGCATGTGGGATGTTCCCGGATTGGGGCACGAACCCGTGTCCCCTGCATCAGCAGGCGGACTCTCAACCACTGCGCCCCCAGGGAAGCCTGAAACAACTCAGTTTTTTTTTTTTTTTGCGGTACGTGGGCCTCTCACTGCTGTGGCCTCTCCCACTGCAGAGCACAGGCTCTGGACGCGCAGGCTCAGCAGCCATGGCTCACGGGCCCAGCCGCTCCGCGGCATGTGGGATGTTCCCGGATTGGGGCACGAACCCGTGTCCCCTGCATCGGCAGGTGGACTCTCAACCACTGCGCCACCAGGGAAGCCTGAAACAACTCAGTTTTGGCACTGATTCTAGAATTCCTTAGTTCTGCTCCTCCTCACCCCTACTTCTCCTGGACCAGCACCCTTGGGTGGTGGGTATACGCCACTCTCTGCAGAACCGGTGCAGACAGTGACCAAGCTTAGTGAATTTCCAGTCTTTGGCTTTCCTTCCTCAAAGTATTTATATTTAGAGTGAGTATAAATGCTTGATTTTTCTCTAGGACTTGTTGCCAATTCTTTTATTTATTAACTTTTTAAATTAAACAAATTCAAAAAATTTTAAATTTTATATTATAGTCGATTTACAATGTTTTGCTAGTTTCAGGTATACAGCAAAGTGACTCATTTGTACATATACATATATCCATTCTTTTTCAGATACTTTTCCCATATAGGTTATTACAGAGTATTGAGCAGAGTTCCCTGTGCTGTACAGTAGGTCTTCGCTGATTATCTATTTTATATATACTTGTGTGTGTTTGTTAATCCCAAACTTCTAATTTATCCCTCCCGCGCCCCCCGCTTTGGTAACCGTAAGTTTTTTTTTGAAGTCTGTGAGTCTGTTTCTGTTTTGTAAATAAGTTCATTTGTATCATTTTTTTTAAAGAGTCCACATATAAGTGATGTCATATGATATTTGTCTTTCTCTATCTGACTTCACTTAGTGTGATAATCTCTAGGTCCATCCATGTTGCTGCAAATGGCATTATTTCATTCTTTTTTTATGGCTGAGAAAATATCCCATTGTATATATGTACCACATCTTATTTATCCATTTTTCTGTTGATGGACATCTAGGTTGCTTCTATGTCTTTGCTATTGTAAATAGTGCTGCAGTGAATATTAGGGTTCATGTATCGTTTTGAACTATGGTTTTCTCTGGATACACGCCCAGAAGTGGGATTGCTGGGTCATATGGTAGTTCTATTTTTAGTTTTTTGAGGAACCTCCATATTGTTCTCCATAGTGGTTGTACCAATTTACATTCTCACCAACAGGGCAAGAGAGCTCCCCTTTCTCCACATCCTTTTCAGCATTTGTCGTTCGTAGACTTTTTGATGATGGCCATTCTGACCCATGTGAGGTGATACCTCATTGTAGTTTTGATATGCATTTCTCTAATAATTAGTGATGTTGAGCATCTTTTCATGTGCTTTTTGGCCACCTGTATGTCTTCTTGGGAGAAATGTCTGTTGAGATCTTCTGTCCATTTTTTTGTTTGTTTTTGCAGTACGTGGGCCTCTCACTGTTGTGGTCTCTCCCGTTGCGGAGTACAGGCTTTGGACGCGCAGGCTCAGCAGCCATGGCTCACGGGCCCAGCCGCTCCGCGGCATGTGGGATCTTCCCAGACCGGGGCATGATCCCGCGTCCCCTGCTTTGGCAGGCGGACTCTCAACCACTGCACCACCAGGGAAGCCACTTCTGTCCATTTTTTTGATTGGGTTGTTTGTTTTTGTGGTATAGAGCTGCATAAGCTGTTTGTATATTTTGGAGATTAATCCGTTGTCGGTTGCTTCATTTGTAAATATTTTCTCCCATTCTGTGGGTTCTCTTTTTGTTTTGTTTATGGTTTCGTTTGCTGTGCAAAAGCTTTTAAGTTTAATTAGGTCTCATTTGTTTATTTTTGTTTTTATTTTCGTTACTCTAGGAGGTGGATCCAAAAAGATATGGATGCAATTTATTATTATTATTTTTTTAAATGTTTATTTATTTGGTTGCGCTGGGTCTTAGTTGCGGCAGGTGGATTCCTTGGTTGCGGCTTGCTGGCTCCTTAGTTGCAGCACGTGGGCTCCTTAGTTGCGGCTCTCCGGCTCCCCAGTTGTGACATGCAAACTCTTAGTTGTGGCATGCATGTGGGATCTAGTTCCCGGACCAGGGATTGAACCCAGGCCCCCTGCATTGGGGGCGTGGAGTCTTATGCACTGCGCCACCAGGGAAATCCCAGATATTGCTGCAATTTATGTCAAAGAGTATTCTGCCTATGTTTTCTTCTGACAGTTTTATAGTATCTGGCCTTACATTTAGGTTTGTGCATGGTGTTAGAGAATATTCTAATTTCATTCTTTTACATGTAGCTGTCCAGTTTTCCCAGCACCGCTTATTGAAGAGATTGTCTTTTCTCCATCATATATTCTTACCTCCTTTTCTTACCTCCTTTGGTGTGTGAGTTTACTCCTGGGCTTTCAGTCCTGTTCCACTGATCTGTATTTCTGTTTTTTTGTGCCAGTACCATACTGTTTTGATTACTGTAGCTTTGTAGTATAATCTGAAGTCCAGGGGCCTGATTCCTCCAACTCCATTTTTCTTTCTCATGATTGCTTTGGCTATTTGGGGTCTTTTATGTTTCCATACAAATTAAATTTTTTTTTTTGTTCCAGTTCTGTGAAAAATGCCATTGGTAATTTGATAGGGATTGCATTGAATCTGTAGATTGCGTTGGGTAGAATAGTCATTTTGACAGTATTGATTCTTCCAATCCAAGGACACGGTATATCTATCCATCTGTGTCATCTTCAATTTCTTTCATCAGCATCTTATAGTTTTCAGAGTACAGGTCTTTTGCCTTCTTAGGTAGGTTTATTCCTAGGTATTTTATTCTTTTTGATGTGATGGTAAATGGGATTGTTTCCCTAATTTCTCTTTCTGATCTTTCGTTTTTGGTGTATAGGAACGCAGGAGATTTCTGTGTGTTAATTTTGTATCCTGCAGCTTTACTGAATTCATTGATGAGCTCCAGTAGTTTTCTGGCAGCATCTTTATGATTTTCTATGTGTAGTATCATGTCATCTTCAAAGAGTGACAGTTTTACTTGTTTTCCAATTTGGATTCCTGTTATTTCTTTTTCTTCTCTGATTGCCATGGCCTCAGTTCTTTTAATTATTCAACTCTTTTTGGTTTTGCCTAAAAGATAAAATATATATAACCTTCAATTTACCATTTTAAAGTGTGCAGTCCAGTGACATGAAGTACATTCGCATTGTTGTGCGACCATCACCACTATCCATCTCCAGAATTTTTTTGTCATTCCAAACTGAAACTGTCTCCTTTGGTCAGTAACTCCCTGTTCCTCTCTTCTGGTAACCACCACTCTACTTTCTATCTCTCTAAATTTTATTGGGTTGGCCAAAAAGTTCGTTTGGTTTTTTCCCCCCGAAAGAAGGCTCTACTAGTGCATAGTTGTCTTTAACTTCATTCAGAACAATTTTGTTAGATTGTATTGTGACAGCTGTCATATCAGCGTGCATTTAAAAAAAACTTATCAAAATTGGTGAATTTTTGTGTAGCCATTTTAATATTGAAGATGGAAGGAAAAAAGCAACATTTTCATCATATTATGCTTTATTGTTTCAAGAAAGGTAAAAATGCACCTGAAACCCAAAAAAAGATTTGTGTAGTGTATGGAGAAGGTGCTGTGACTGATCGAATATGTCAAAAGTGGTTTGCGAAGTTTCGTGCTGGAGATTTCTTGCTGGACAATGCTCCACAGTCTGGTAGCCCAGTTGAAGTTGATAGCGTTCAAATCGAGACATTAATTGAGAACAATTAACCTTTTACCCCGTGAGAGATAGCCGACGTACTCACAATATCCAAATCAAGCACTGAAAATCATTTGTACCAGCTTGGTTATGTTGATCGCTTTGATGTTTGGGTTCCACATAAGTTAAGTGAAAAAAACCTTCTTGACTGTACTTCCACATGCGATTCTCTACTTAAACATAACGAAAACGTTCTGTTTTTAAAACAAATTGTGACTGTCAATGAAAAGTGGATACTGTGCAATAATCTGGAACAGAAGAGATGGTGGGGCAAGCAAAATGAACCACCACCAACCACACCAAAGGCCGGTCTTCATCCAAAGAAGGTGATGTTGTGTATATGGTGGGATTGGAAGGTTGTCGTCTATTATGAGCTCCTCCCGGAAAACCAAACGATTAATCCCAACAAGTACTGCTCCCAGTTAGACCAACTGAAAGTAGCACTCGACGAAAAGCATCCAGAATTAGTCAACAGAAAACACACAATCTTCCATCAGGATAGCGCAAGACTGCATGTTTCTTTGATGACCAGGCAAAAACTGTTAACTTGGCTGGGAAGTTCTGATTCATCCTCTATATTCACCAGACATTGCACCTTCGGATTTCCATTTATTTTGGTCTTTACAAAATTCTCTTAATGGGAAAAATTTAAATTCCCTGAAAGACTGTAAAAGGCATCTGGAACAGTTCTTTGCTCAAAAAGATAAAAAAGTTTTAAGAAGATGGAATTATGAAGTTGCCTGAAAAATGGTGAATATGTTGTTCAATAAAGTTCTTGGTGAAAATGAAAAATATGTCTTTTATTTTTACTTAAAAACCAAGGGAACTTTTTGGTCCAGGTATCTCATGTAAGTGGAGTCATACAATATTTGTTCTTTTGTGTCTGGCTTATTTCACTTAGCATAATGCTGTCAAGTTTCATCCATGTTGAAGCATGTGTCAGAATTTCCTTCCTTTTTAAGGCTGGATAATATTCTGTTGTGTGTATATACCATGTTTTGCTTATCCATTTATCTGTCAGTGGACATTTGGGTTGTTTTCTGGCTACTGTGAATAATGCTGCTATGAACATGTTTGAATATTCAAATGAATGAATGAGTGAATATTTGTTCCAGACCTTGCTTTCAATTCTTTTAGGTATATACCCAGAATTGGAATTGTTGGATCACATGGTAATCCTATGTTTAATTTTTTGAGAAGCTGCCATGTTTTCCACAATGGCTGGACCATTTTACATTCCCAACAGTAATGTGCCAGGGTTTCAGTTTCTCCATATCTTCACCAACACGTGTTGTTTTCTGTTTTTCTAAGAATAATAGTTACCCTAGTGGGTGTGCAGTGGTAGCTCATTATGGTTTTGATTTGTGTTTCCCTGATGATTAGTGACGTTGAGCAGTGTTTCATGTGCTTTTGGACATTTGTCTATTTTCTTTGAGGAAATGTCTATCTAAGTCCTTTGCCCATTTTTGAATTGGGTTGTTTTGTTGTTGAGTTTTAGGAGTTCTTTATATATTCTGGATGTTAATTCCTTTGTGATTTGAAAATATTTTCTCCCATTCTGTGGGTTGCCTTTTAAAAATCTATTTATAGTGATCTTTGGTGGACTAAAACTTTAAATTTTGATTTAGTCCAATTTACGTATTTTTTGTCATTGTTCCTTGTGTTTTTGGTGTTATATCCAAGAAATCATTGCTAAATTCAATGTCATGAAGATTTTTCCTTATGTTTTCTTCTAAGAGTTGTGTAGTTTTAACTTACATTTATGAGGTCTTTGATCTGTTTTGAGGTAATTTTTGTATGTGGTATAGTGTTTAACTTTTAAATGCTCATGTAATAATTTTACTTTCTCTTTAATATTATGAATATCTCAGAGTTCTCTTGTCAGTTACTATAATGATTACATTTAGCTGCTACTATCAACTAAATGTAATGATCCATTTCCTTTCTTCCTTTTGCTGTCTTTTTTCCTTTTCCTTTTGGACTTCTGGTGCACAGAATTGGATTATTTTTAATCCTTGGTTCACACACAAACTTTTCATTTGTTTGTCTGTGACCTGCTTTTGATTAACCTGTTTTTAAATAATATACACGCATGAACCATCACCCAGGATTCTAAAGCATTGACTCTAGCTTATTAATACCCATCAGGAGAGCTGAAACATTGACAGTAATTTATATGTACCTATTTCTTATGCTGCCATAGTTGCACAGCAACATTTGTCTTTCAGTAGATCTGTTCTTTGGATACATTTATTTAGGTATCTTCAAAGTGGTTATCTTACATTGATGCCACTTTCACCAGTATAGTTAAAATGATCACAGATTAATACATGACTGTACTAAAAAGTCTCCATAATCCCTTCACTAAATTAATAAGAAATAACACTTATCGAGTACTGACCAGGTTATCTTATTTGAAGATAACAACCCTGTGAAGTAGGTACTTCACAGCATCTGTCACAGTGTGCGATAGAGCCAAAGTTTGAATCCAGGCAGGCTCATCCCACATACTGTACTCTGTTTACAGCCTATAAGGTTTAAACCTCCACCATGACAGGGTTCAGTGGCATCCAACTAGGTCAGTTACATAAAATGGAGAGTTGGCTTACTGTAAGGCTGATGAAAAGACCAAGGAGAGCCTATGAAGCTAGCTGGCTGGGAGCTTTGGGGTCTGGCTGCATAATCTAAATTCTTCCTTATCCTAGTTGTGGACAAAACTCCCTCACTGTAATGTATTTGGGGACAATTCTAGGGTTGACTGGGACTTTTACAACAATAGAGGTTTTAGGACCCTGCCATTTATTTGGCTCCCTTTTGGCTAAATAGGAGTGGGGAAAAATGGGGGTGCCAGGAATCATCCTCCACCTGCTGCTTCCTTAGGTGAGGTTACCTGCCTTTTTGTACCACGGTCTTGTCCTCACCTCCATGGCTTACTCCTTGTGCTAGAGCTTAAAACTTCAGTCCTTTTCTCTTGAGAATAGGGGTTGGGCAGAAGATTGAGCCAGTCACCAATGTTGTACATAAATCTGGAATTCAGTTGTCTGGGGATCCGTAGTCTTTCCTGACCTTTGTCATTGTTCTTCAGCCACAGACCGCCAGGAACACACTTGTAGTTGGATAATTCAGGTTTATTGCATGTTACAGTGAGGGGAAATGCATACCATGGGGAGCTGTGAGGCATCTCAGTAAGAGAGTATTAGAAAACAACTTTTTAAAATAGGATGTGGGCTTGTGTTAGGTGATTTGGGAAGAGTTAATGGAAGTGAAGTGGGGCTTTGATCTGTATTGGATGCTGTTAGGAAGCAGAGATAATTCTATGACTGGATATCTTAATAGATCTTATCTTGAAGGAGAAAGATTTGAGTGAGGCTAAAACTGTAATTGGTAAAGATGTAAGTCATTCTTACTAGCCAGTGTGGGGAAATGTTTGGTCATTTTTATGATTTGGACAGTGTCCATGTTTCTCATCTTTGTTGAGGCATGACTACAGAGTGGTCTTATTCTTTATCCGTTATGGTCATAGAGTGGCCTTCTCTGATGTTCATGTTCTCTGAAGTTGTTTATTTTCGACGGGAGGATCATCAAGTCCTAGCTGTGAGTAGCTGGCTGTGAGTTGCTAGCCAGTTTGAAGGTTGCTTCAAGGCCTATTGATAGTAGTAGGCCAGCTCCCAGATGCAGGGGATGCTTTTCCCTTTCTCATTGTGGTCATAAAATCTTAGAGTGGATGGTGTAGTAGATATAAATCCAATAGCCAATATATATGGAGATGACTTTACAGTATTGGTGAACAAAGAAGAATGGGATAGAGGTATAGAGGATTCTTTGTATTTGAGTTTGCTGAACCTGGGTTAAATCGATTTCCCTTGGTAGGCGGTACAGTGGCCCATAATGATGTCCACGTGGTATTCTCTGGAGCCTGTGAATATGTTATCTTAGGTGGCAGAAGTGCTTTGCAGATGTAATTATGTTAAGGGGAAGATTATCCTGGATTATTTGGGTGAATGCAATTACAAGGGTCCTTATAAGAGGGAGGCAGGAGGGTCAGAGTTTGAGAAGATGTGACGACAACCAGAGGTTGGAGTGATGCACTTTGCGGGTGGAGGAAGGAGCCACAAGTCAAGGAATGTGGGTGACCTCCAGAGTCTGGGAAAGACAAGGACATGGATTTTCCCTTAGAGTCTCCGGAAGAAACTAGCCCTGCTGATACCTTGCTTTTAGCACAGTGAAACCTGTGTTGGATTTTTGATCTCCAGAACTATGAGGTAATAAATTTGTGTTAAGTCACTAAGTTTGTGGTAATTGGTTGTAGCAGCTTTGGCCTGTGCTGTGCTCCTTGTGGGTATACATCACCTGTTTCTAGTTCTGTACTTGAGGTTAAAGGGGACTGAGGCATTCCTCATTATACTTGAGATGATTTTTCCTTTTTCCCTATTCTTTTCCTTCTTAAGTGACAATTGGAAGTATATTTCCTGAGATATTTAGGCATCCAAAGAATGTCATATCCTTTCAGCATGATTTTTAGTGTTAGTCTTCCTTTTGTATCCAAGCCAAAATTATGCAGTAGGATAGAGTATAAATCCTTTGAGAGCCATGTTTTTGTTTTATTCTCCACAGTGTCTGTAGTAGATATTTGTAGGTATTCACTCATGATAATGTTAGGGCTTTGAAGATTATATGTAAATATAATATTACAGGTCAATTTCCTGAAAACCTTGGTAGTAAGATAATTCAGGGAACTTATGGTGTTATAGCAAAAAAGAGACATGAGGGAATAAAGTTCAGAATTTCTTTTTGAAATCCCTTATAAATGTTTTGACACTTAAAACAACTCAGAAGGGACACCAAATAAAGATAAAAAATTCTAATTTTACGCTGTTAATATCTATCATCCTTTGTGTGTTAGAATCTTTCAGGATCCACTTCCCTAGAATATCAATGGAATTCTTGTAAATGCATTTTGGATGATTTTGAATAGTATGTATTCCGAGAAGTATTTCTTTATGGCTCTCACTCTGTCCAGATGTTTAGCGTCTTTCTGCTTTTTGGCTTGGAGTTTTTAGCTCTTGAGACCCTGCTCCTCACTGTCATTCCACTGGCACTGAAGAACTGTGTGCTGGAGGTGGGAGAGGCTTTGGGTGACCTTTTCCAGTCACTGGGCATAGAACCCTAGCTCTGCCCTTGAGGACTCCGTGTCAGAGCACTTGTTACCTTTTATGTACTTGTGTTCCTACTGCCCTCACAGGCTGTGGTGGGGTGCCGTCCGAGGTGTCTTTGTAAAAACCATTCCTCTCTGTCTTCCTACTTGACCTGTTTTTCCATTGCTGATCCATCTCCACGAGGACTTTCGGGATGCCAGAATTTCTTGGCTTTTGAAAAGGTTTGTAGAAATAAATTTGTGTAAACTTGAAATTGCATGAGGGGAACTTAAAGTTGGAGAGGGAATACAATATTTTTTTTCCTTTGTGGCTCTTTGCGGCAGGACTCATGATAAAACTCATAGTGCTTTAGTTGTGTGGGCCATAGACTCTCAAGACAGGAATTTTTAAAGTTATTCTGATGTTTAATTAAAACAGTTTTTCTACATGTGTATCTTCTTGGGGGCTTGGGTTTCAGGAACATTCCACATATCCCTTAAAGTAGGAGTTTTTGACCTTAAGAAGTCATTTATCTAACATTATTTTAGTTCTTCTTAAATTTACTGTGTCTGTATCTTTCATAGAGCTCCATAACTAAATAAGGAATTTTACAAAAAGCTGGGCATCTAGGACTGCAGTGTTTGTTTCACCAGCACAGTAATTCATGAGATGGTGATTTTATGGGATTGATGTTGTATATTTTAATATCAGATGTATTATTGAGACCTATAACTGTTGCTATCCCTCGTCTAATACTCTTTCAGACCCCCAGTTTTAACCATTAGGCTCTATTGAGAGCCTGTGTTTCTCCCTACTGCACTGCAGTACTGGAAGCGGAACATGGAGGCAGATTTGTTGGCTCTGGATTGGGGCAGAGTAGGCTCCAGTCATATCTCGGCTGCTAACTAGCTGTGTGGTATTGGGCAAATTGCTTAATCTCTTGGAATCTTACTTTCCTTGTCTACAAAACTGGGAATTACAATACCTACCTCAAAGTTGTGAGAATTACATGAGACAGCGTTAGGAAGGTGCTTGGCACAGTGCTGAACACCTGATCATATGGAATTTGTTGTTTCTGTGGACTTTGGTTAAGCTTGTTCAAGAATAGATGATTTTTGAACTAGTTTCAGTGTTCTACTAGTTACCAAGAGCACTTGATGTAGCTTTGTTAACTTAATGTCTAGATGTTAAAAGAGCAAGGTGATGGGAACTTTTTTCTTCATATTCATATTCTGTACTTGCTCTCCAGGAAGTTCCATGCAGTGGTTTTCAAATTTGTCCCAGGGCTAGCCCAGTGCACAATTTTTGGGGCCCAGTGCAAAATGAAAATATGGGTTCTTTGTTCGAAAAGCAGGAAGAAAATGCAATTAAAGGTGCTAAAATATAAAGCATTTTCCTTTATTCAGTGGTTTTTTCCCAACTTGTCATATTTTTTTTACATGCTATTCAGTGTTAAGTAAAAAAATTAAATTTTATTAGCATGAATTTTTTTTTTTGGAAATTTATTTTTTATTTATTTATTTTTGGCTGCATTGGGTCTTCGTTGCTGCGCTCGGGCTTTCTCTAGTTGCGGCGAGTGGGCTTTCTCTAGTTGTGGTGTGTGGACTTCTCACTGTGGTGGCTTATCTTATTGTGGAGCACGGGCTCTAGGGGCGCGGGCTTCAGTAGTTGTGGCTCAAGGGCTCTAGAGCACAGGCTCAGTAGTTGTGGCACATGGGTTTAGTCGTTCCACAGCGTATGGGATCTTCTGGGACCAGGGGTTGAACCCGTGTGCCCTGCATTGGCAGGCGGATTCTTAACCACTACACCACCAAGGAAGCCCTATTAACCATGAGTTTTACCATTCATCTTGATATGGTGCAATACAAGTTTTAAATGCAAATGTAAGAGCATTTGACTCATATGAAATCACTGAAATTGTACAATGTACATTTAGTAGTTCATACATATATGTGTATTTTGTTCTTGTCAGAACAATGGGAATGCTGCACAAAACCAACTCAACTGTTTTTTAAAGTTTTATTGAGATATAATTCACATATCATACAGTTCACCCATTTCGGTGATTTTTAGTATATTCATGAACCGTGCAGCCATCACCACAATCTAATCATAGAACATTTTTATTATCTTAAAAAGAAATATTATACCCTTTAGCAGTTCATGCCCCATTTACCCCCGAGTTCTCCTCCTTCCAGGTCTAGACAAGCACTAATCTACCTTTGCCTACTCTGGATATTTCATATTAATTGAATCGTGCAATATGTGGTTCTTTTTGGTGTCTAGCTTCTTTCAATTAGCATGATGTTTTCAAGGCTCATCATGTTGTAGCATGCATCAATAGTCCATTCTTTTTTATGGTCAAATAATATTCTATCGTATGGATGTACCATGTTTTATTTATTCGTTCTTTAGTTGATGGAGCTTCAGATTATTGCCACTTTATGGCTCTTATGAAAAGTGTTGCTGTGAACATTTGTGTACAAGTTTTTGTGAGGACATATCTTTTTATTTCTCTTGGGTGGAATTGCTAGGTCATATGGTGATAACTCTGTGTTTAACATTTTGAGGAACTGACAAACTATTTTCCAGAATCATGGCACTATTTCACATTTCTACCACCAACGTGAGAGTTCCAGTTTCTCCATATTCTCTTCAACACTTGTCATTAATGGTCTTTTTGATTTTTAATTATAGCCATCCTGGTGAGTATTATGTATTATCTCATCGTGCTTTTTTTTTTTTTTTTTTTTTTTGCGGTACGTGGGCCTCTCACTGCTGTGGCCTCTCCTGTTGCGGAGCACAGGCTCCGGATGCGCAGGCTCAGCGGCCATGGCTCACGGGCCCAGCCACTCCGCGGCATGTGGGATCTTCCCAGACTGGGGCATGAACCCATGTCCCCTGCATTGGCAGGCGGACTCTCAACCACTGCACCACCAGGGAAGCCCTCGTTGTGCTTTTGATTTGTATTTCCCTGATGACTAATGATGTTAGACATCTTTCTGTATCCTTATTGGCCATTTGTATATTTTCTTTGGGGGAATGTGCCTATTCAGATTCTTTGTCCATTTTTATTTTTTATTATTTATTTTTAAAAATTTATTTATTTATTTGGCTATGTTGGGTCTTTGTTGCTGTGCATGGGCTTTCTCTAGTTGCAGTGAGTGGGGGCTACTCTTTGTTGCAGTGCACAGGCTTCTCATTGTGGTGGCCTCTTGTTGCGGAGCACGGGCTCTAGGTGTGTGGGCTTCAGTAGCTGTGCCACACGGGCTCAGTAGTTGTGGCTCACAGGCTCTAGAACACAGGCTCAGTAGTTGTGGCGCACAGGCTCAGTTGCTCCATGGCATGTGGGATCTTCCCGACCAGGGCTCGAACCCATGTTCCCTGAATTGGCAGGTGGATTCTTAACCACTGCACCACTTGGGAAGTCCCTGTCCATTTTTAAATTGAGTTCTTTTTTAAAATTAAAAAAAAATTTTTTTTGTTGTTTTGACCATTTTAAAAATTTAAGTATAGTTAGTTTATAATGTTGTATTAGTTTCAGGTGTACAGCTAAGTGGTTCAGTTATATCTATCTATCTATCCTTTTTCAGATTCTTTTCCATTATAGGTTATTACAAGATATTGAATATAATTCCCTATGCTATGCAGTACAAACAAAAATTAAGGGAAGTTGTTGCTAATAGACCTGCTTGACAAGAAATTTTAACAGAAGTTCTTCTGAGAGATGGAAAATTATTGAGGTGAGAAACTCAGATTTACATAAAGAAAGGAAGAGTATTAGAGAGGAATCAACTAAGAGTAAATAAAATCTTTTACTCTTGATCCAACAGGTAACAGTTTATTGAAAGTAATAGCGCCAGTGTTTCCAGTGATTAGCTTTTGGATAAGTGAAATGAATGACAGTAATGTTATAGGGACAGGAGGAAGGAATTGGGAAAACTCTGCTGTAAGGTATCTGCACTACCCATGAAGCAATATAGTATTGTTTGAAAGTAGATTTAGAGTAGTTGTAAATGTAAATTGTAAACTCTAGGGCAACCGATAAAAAAATTTAAAAAGAAGTGTAGTTGATATGCTAAGAGAGGAGAGAACATAGAATCATATAAAATGCTCAGTTGAAACCAGAGATGGCAGAAAAGGACTGAAAGGCAAAAATGGAAACAAAGAACAAGGTCAGTGAATAGAAAATAGTTAAAACTATGATAAATATTAAAACAACAATATCAATGATCACTTTAAATGTGAATGGTCTAAATAAATCAATTAAAAGACAGATAGAGTGGATTAAAAACCCCAACTATATGTTGTCTTTAAGAAATCCACTAAATGTAAAGATACAGATATATTAAAAGTAAAGGGACACAGAAAGATATACCCTGCTAACACTAATCAAGAGAGAGCTGGAGTATCTGTGTTAATTTCAGACAAGGTGGACTGCAGAGCAAGGAAGACTGTCAGGGCTAAAAGGAGCAATATATAATGATAAAGGGTCAGCTTTCTAAGAAGGCATAGCAATCCTTAATGTGTATGTATCTAACAACAGAGCATTAAAATACATGAGGCAAAAACTGATTGAACTGCCGAAAGAAATGGATGAATCCACTGATACAGCTGGAGACTGCAACACGCCCTCTATTGATAATTGGTTTTATATATATATATATATATATATATATATATATATATATAGTTGAACTAAATAACACCATCAGTCAACTGGATCCAGTTGGCATTTACAGACTCCTTCAACCAGCAACAGCACAGTGTGCATTCTTCTCAAGCTTGCATGGACCATTCACCAAGATGGACCACCTTCTAGGCCATAAAACACACCTTAAACTTAAAAGGATAGAAATCATACAATGTCTGTTCTCATACCAGAGTGGAGTTAAATTACAGATTAGTAACAGAAATATAGCTGGGAAGCTCCAAAGTAATTGGAGATTAAACAGTACACTTCTAAATAACACATGGGTCAAAGAAAAAGTCTCAAGAGAAATTTAAAAATATTTTTAAATGAAAATGAAAACACAGTTATCAAAATTTGGTGGGATGTAGCAAAAGCAGTGCTTAGGGAGAAATTTGTAGCATTGAATGGATATATTAAAAAAGAAGAAAAATCTAAAATCAATAATCTAAGCTTCTGCCTTAGAAAACTAGAAAAAGAAGAGCAAAGTAATTTCAAAGTAAGCAAAGAAGTGATAATAAGAAATAGAGCAAAAATCAATGAAACTGAAAACAGGAAATAAATTTTAAAAGTCCGCAAAACCAAAAACTTGTTCTTTGAGAATATCAGTAAGAATGATAAACCTCTTGCTAGGCTAACTAAGAAAAACAGAGGGAAAACACATTACTAATACCAGAAATGAAGGAGAGGCCATTGCTACTGATTCCATGGGCATTAAAAAGTTACTAAAGGAATATTATGAACAGTTCTGTGCCCACAAATTTGAAAACTTAGATGAAATGAACAAATTCCTTCAAAGATACAATTTATCAAAGCTCACACAAGGAAAAGCAGATAATTTGAGGAGGTCTGTATCTACTAAAGAACTTGAATCAGCAGTTAACCTTCCAAAAACCAGGGTCAGGTTGTCTGGCTGGTGAATTCTAGCACATATTTGAGGAAGAAGTGATATCAGTTACCTGCAGAGTCTCTTACTCTGCAGGAGAAGAGGGACGGCTTCCTGACTTCTTCCCCGAGGCTAGCGTGACCTACTGCTGAGCAGACAGAGACATTGCAATAAAAGAAAGCTACAGGCTGATGTCGCTCATGGGCATAGATGCTCAATTCTGCAAGAAAATATTAGCAAATAAATTCCAACAGTGTATGAAAAGAATTATACAAAAGTCACTTAATGTAGTCCATCACGTCAACAGACTAAAGAATAAATATCATAAGATCCTATCAGTAGATGCAGAAAAAGTAGTTGGCAAAATTCAGCATCCATTGCTGATAAAAACTCTCAGTAAACTAGAAATAGAGGGGAGCTTCCTCAACTTGGTAAAGAACATCCACAGAATATCTATAGTTAACATCATACTTGATGGGGAGAAACTAGAAGCTTTCCCACTAGGATCAGGAACAAGGCACGGATGTCCCCTCTTACCACTCCTTTTCAGCATCACTGGAAGTCCTAGCTGAGACATTAACAAAAGAAAAGGAGATAATAGGTATATAGATTGGGAATAAAGAAAGAAAACTGGGGAATTTCCTGGTGGTCCAGTGGTTAGGACTTGGCGCTTTCACTGCCGGGGCCCGGGTTCAGTTCCTGGTGGGGGAACTAGGATCCTGCAAGCTGCACAGCGTGGCCAAAAACAAAAACAAAAAACGAAACTGTTTTTGTTCTCAGGTGACACGCCAAGGAGTCAGTAACAACAAAAACTTGCTGGGACTAATAAGAGATTACAGCAGGGTTTCAAGATACAAATTAATAAACAATAGTCAATTGCTTTCCTGTATATAAGCAATGAAAACTTGGAGTTTAAAATTAAAAACACAGCACCATTTACATTAACACACCCCCACCCCCAAATGCTTAGGTGTAAATCTAACAAAATATGTTCAAATCTATATGAGGAAAACTACATACTCTGATTTAAAAAAATCAGAGATCTAAATTAATGGCAAGATCTTTCATCTTCATGGAAGATCTTCCATCTTTAATATCATTAAGAGGTCAGTAGTTAAGTGTTCATTGCATGGGTAAACTTGATAAGAAATAGTTATAAAGCAGCTTAATTTTCTCCCACTGCTGCTTGCAAGGATGCTTTGTTGCATCTTTGTACCCTACCCCTCATGACAACTTGAGGGGGCTCATCTTATAGCTTTATAGTCACTTTCACATATTGAAAAATTGAGTCCAGTCTAATCTAAAGTTCCACCTTTTATCCAGTTCTAAGTGTCTTCCCTTTGCCCTGATCATACCTGATTGAGGCTAAGGAACCAGCAGTGGGAAGGGAGTGTGATTTACTCACTTTGTTTTAAAATTATTTATCTAGGCACTCAGCAGGATTCAAGAGATGTACAAGATCATTCCTATTTGTGTTAGTACCTCCGATATAACTAAAGTATATTGTATGTAATACATAGTTTAGGGACAAGTTTTATTTACATGAAACATTCAGTAGAAATCATTGCTGTGCTAAATTTGTGAAGTAGGAGTTTGTGGGGATTCAGAAGGAGGGAGGCTATGTGGGTAGAATGGTTGTGATTGGGATGAAAGAGCCTGAAGGACAAAGGGCGAGTAACAACTGGCTCTGATGCCTGCTTCTGTCAAATAAAGCTGTTCTTCCTTTATGTTTTTCTGGAGTGGGTTTCAGAAGGAATTTAAAGAACTTTTTGCTGGTGACTTGCCTTGTAAAAAAAAATGCAAGTCATGGAGTCTGAAAAATCTCAAGAACAAGTAATAAAGTGTAATATTGTAGGTGACATTAATGAACTAGAAGTTTGCTGTGTTAGTCTTGAAAGATGGACTATTTACCCCTTGTTAAAGATCTCAGTGTTTTTTTTTTGCAAGGAAATATTCTTTTTCCTTTATTGAAGCATAAGTTGAAAGACACAGGGCAATTTATTGTGATAGTGCTAGTAACTCTTAGAAGAGTGGATATCAGCATGTGTTTTGTATTCAAATTAATTGTGGAAATAGAGCACTGGTAATTTTGTCTTTTCTCTTTTGAAAGGTGGTATGTTGCCATTACAAACAGTAAAACAATGAACATCTTTATATATGTGTGTGTATATATATATATATATATATATATATATATATATCCTTGTGTACATATGCAAGTAAATCTGAAAGGAATGCTTATAGCTACTAGCAACAGGAATTCAGTGTGTTTTTTAAATTTTTTTTTTATTTTGCGGTACGCGGGCCTCTCACTGCTGTGGCCTCTCCCGTTGTGGAGCACAGGCTCTGGACGCGCAGGCCCAGCAGCCATGGCTCATGGGCCCAGCCGCTCCGCAGCATGTGGGATCCTCCCGGACCGGGGCACGAACCCGTGTCCCCTGCATCGGCAGGCGGACTTTCAACCACTGCGCCACCAGGGAAGCCCGAGTGTGTTTTTAATCAAATTTTTATTTTTCTATAAAAAGTCTGGAGGAATGATGTTTTTATACATGCTGCAACATGGATGAACCTTGAAAA
The DNA here is from genome assembly GCF_000442215.2 of Lipotes vexillifer. Taxonomy (NCBI): domain Eukaryota; kingdom Metazoa; phylum Chordata; class Mammalia; order Artiodactyla; family Lipotidae; genus Lipotes; species Lipotes vexillifer. The sequence continues at coordinate 93,822 of NW_006790887.1, read as the reverse complement.
CATGCTAAGTGAAAGAAGCCAGACACAAAATGTCAGATATTGTATGATTCCTTTATATGAAATATCCAGAATAGGCAAATCCCTAGAAACAGAAGTCAGATTAGTGGTTGTGAGGGGCTGGGGCAGTGGGTGGCAGAATATGGGGCACATGGGGGCGTAGAGCATTCAATATGGTAACATATTTATTTATTAGAGCATTCCTAATACTTAAGAAATTCACATTTATTATTATATGTTTGGGTTTACTTTTTCATTCATGGTGAATTAAATTCTTTCAACTAGTGTTTTATTTTTCCTTGCATATTCAGTTTTAAAAAGTGTCGTTTGGGCTTCCCTGGTGGCGCAGTGGTTGAGAGTCCGCCTGCCGATGCAGGGCACACGGGTTCATGCCCCGGTCCGGGAAGATCCCACATGCCGCGGAGCGGGTAGGCCCGTGAGCCATGGCCGCTGAGCCTGCGCGTCCGGAGCCTGTGCTCCGCAACGGTAGAGGCCACAACAGTGAGAGGCCTGCGTACCGCAAAAAAAAAAAAAAAAAAAAAAAAAAAAAGTGTCGTTTGGTTCTGTGTTTTTGGTGCATAAAGATTATTTCCTCATTGTGGATTATACCATTGTTCACAAAGTGCCCCAATTTGTCTTAGCACTTTTTGTCTTAAATTCAGCCTTGTCTGAGAGGAAAAAAAATGTGACAGCCTAACTTTCTTTGTTGTTAGCATCTGCTTGGTATGTCTTTATTTATCCTTTTGCTTTCAACCATCCCAAGTCACTTCATTTTAGCTATATCTGTGTCTGAGAGAGCTATATCTATGTCTGTGAGAGTTTTCTTTTGACAGTTTTATTTACAATTATGATTTTAATATGTTTCATCTTTATTATCTTATTTTTGTAACTATTTGTGTTTTCTTTTTAAAATTTATTTATTTATTTATGGCTGTGTTGGGTCTTCGTTTCTGTGTGAGGGCTTTCTCTAGTTGTGGCAGGCGGGGGCCACTCTTCATCGCGTCTCTCACTATCGCGGCCTCTCTTGTTGCGGAGCACAGGCTCCAGATGCGCAGGCTCAGTAATTGTGGCTCACGGGCCCAGTTGCTCTGAGGCATGTGGGATCTTCCCAGACCAGGGCTTGAACCTGTGTCCGCTGTGTTGGCAGGCAGATTCTCAACCACAGTGCCACCAGGGAAAGCCCTATTTGTGTTTTCTTGTGTTTTACTACATAGTCTGGCTCTTAGGGTAATTTGAAAGAATTATAATTTTAATTTTAGTTATTTTGTGGTTCACTTGTAACTTGATACTCAACATCTCAAATTTTTGATTTAGCAACTTTAAAATAAAGCCAGGTTTATTGGCTCTGCTGTGGAGTGAGATTATTGGCTCAGTTATAGTTGACTTGTCTTCTCTCCCAGGATTTTGTTAGAAACGTGTTACTGGTAGCTTTCCTTAGGCCATTTGTACCCATCACTCTTCTAATATTTACTCCCCGTGGTCATCTTAAACTAGCTGAAGCCCATCAGCCTTAAGTGAAAAGCTTGTAATACAGTTTGATTATAAGGCATTAGTTTGAATTTAGGTTTAAGTCTTATACCTGGAATTTAAGAATATTTGCTTTTAACAACATATTTTAGATATATTTTAGGTTTTTTCCGACCTCTGAAAGTAGAGCGTCCTAGGAAACCTTTCCTGAGCTGAAATGGCACAAAGTAGAGAAGCAGTTACTTTAGGACCCGTCTTGCTCACAGATACACAAAATCAATCGAGATGAAGCACAGGTGCTCACAGATACGGTTCACAGCTGTAGCAGCTTGATGCTGAGATGCTGAGTGTGGTTCCAGGAAGGAGCTTGGCGGGCCGCTCTCACTGCTGGGGTGGGCGCTGCCTCTGTAACGCTTGCTGCAAAACACTGAGCTGAATGAGATTTTCGCTTTTCGCCTTTTTTTGGTAAAAGCGAAAATCCTCTTTGGATTTTGTTTGGGTACCAAAAACAGGTACTGAAGTGGGTCTTTCTAAAAAGTGAAGTGGTGTAAAGCAAACTTTAGAAATACCTGTATTAGGTTACTTGTGACTGGGTAACTTAGCTCCCAAAGGCCTGGCCATTCTTGATCAGCATCAGGACTAAAGCCGTGTGGCCCCCAGTGAGGGCTGCAGCACCTGCTTTGGGTCAGCTGGCACAGAGGACATGCCCCCTGTGCTTCTGCTTATGGGCTCTGGTAGCCTTGTTCTTCCTTCCCTGACCAGGAGAGAAAAGCTCAGTCTTTTCAGAGAACCGTGAGAGCCCATCGTCTCCCTTTTTATCAGCTGTACCTCACCTTTAGTGGTGGCGAGCTGGAATGACTTCCTTTTTTTTTTGGTTAGGAATTTCCTTTTGCCTCCACTGAATGTAGGAGAATAGGAGGCATCATTATGCTTGTTTTCGTCGTGGGTCTGTCTCTCTGATACCGACGTGCTCATGTAGAGAAGGAGCACACCTGCTCCTACCCCCCGTCTTTGGAACTAGAAAAATGGCCTAACTAGTTCCGTGATTTTTGTGTTGTTGTTCCAGTCTGGTATAGTTGTATGTTTATTTTCATAGTGGGTAGCTCTTATTTCCAAATTAGTAATACTTACACTTGTCTTTATAATTGTTAGCCTTCTACTCTTAGATGGATTGCTTTCCATTAGTCTTTTCCATCCCATGCCATGCATTTTGGTTCCTTGATTTCCGTTTGTCCGTTAACTTTCATGCCTTCTCATCTACCACTTCTGCACAAACTCCTTGGAACTCCTGAAGCTACTCTTCTCCACCTTTAATTACGAATTAAAAAAATCCTAAAACATGCTTTAGTCACAACTTTATATTCTTCCAGCTTCCTTGGTCAAGTCCTTTTATTGCAGCTGCTTCTCTACCAGGAACCTCAGTTGATTGGCATGTCCACTCCTGTCCATCACTTGGGTTCACTTTTCTCCCAATCCACTTAGGTTTCATGGCCCATTATTTCACTCACTCTTGCTAGTACCCTAAACCAGTGGTTTTCAAATGGTGGTCTGGGGATTTCCGGGGGTTGGTGGTTCAAACGCTGGGAGCAGATGAGGTTAACTATAAAGAGCTTGTGGAATGAGAATAGATTTCTGGCTCCGCTCAGAAATCATAGAGAAGAATAATGTTTAAAGGCTGGCAGGAAAAGGGAAGCTAGTGATGGAGTCTGGGAGAATAAACGGAGGAAGAGGAAGATTGCTGACATGCAAGTTGCTGCTTAGAGGGCAAATGAAATCATGAAAGTGTAATTTGGCTGTTGGGACATCACTGACCACTGCCAGAAGCACTTTGAGTGGGTCAGTGGGCGTGAAGTCAGATAAGTGGTTGGAAGAGTGAGTGAGTGAGTGAGTGCTGGTGAAAAGTGGAAGTCCACAAGTGTAGGCTGTAAAGGGGAGGAGAGAGAATAGGTTATTTGTTAGAATCATCAAGCCTGTGCTAGTTCTTGGGGACTCAACCTACATCTGCCTCAGCATCTAAGAATCAAGCTCTTGTGTTGTGTTGTATAGCATCATCAGCCTCCCTGCATTGCTTAGTCTTGGCTTGAGCTTGCCTGAAACTTTAAAGGCCGTTTCATTTCCCGTTGCCCCTCACTTCTGTTGCGTTTCTCAAATCCATTTATTCTCCCATTCTCCTTCGTGACTTACATACTTCTCGCCCCACCCTCATGTGTACTCATTTGATGAACTTCTCTTTCACTGAGAAAATAGAAGCCATCAAAAGATAATGTCTTTGTGCTTCTACCACCATCTACTTACCCACCTGCAGAGAGACTCAAATGTTCTCTCAGTTCCTGCTTTTCCTCCTCCTCCTTCTTTTTACTTTGGATACATTTTTGTATGTAGCCCCTCAGCTTGAGCACATTTCTTCAGCAATTCTCCCTTTCTTTCTTGCATCAGAAGTAAGTACTGGGTTATTTCAACAACTGTATAACTTTTCTCATCTTAAAAAAACCCCTCTCAGCTATCCCTTTTACATTTCCTTTGCTGCCCTTTATCATAAAACTCCTGGTAAGAACTGTCTACTTTCATTTTGCTCCAAGTTTTCTCCTCGCTTAATCCATTTCAGTCAGGTTTTTCCCTCCACCCTTCCAGAAAAACAGCTCTTGTCAAGGTCACCGATGACCTCCATGTTGCTAAATCCAGTTGTCAGTTCTCAGCGATCATCTTACTTGGCCTTTCAGCAGCATTTGACGTGGTAGATAATTCCCTTTTCCTAGATAAACTTTCTTCACTTGGCTTTCAGTACGTCGGTCTCTTCTTTGCTGCTGCTTCTCAGTCAGCTTTTGCTGATTCCTTCTCTAGAGTTGGCTTCTAAATATTTGAGAGCCCAGAACTCTGTTCTCAGACTTCTCTTCTCTGGCTATACTCACCACCTACAGTGGAAATCTCATCTAGTCTCAAGGCTTTAAATACCATCTATCTGCTGATGACTCTTCTTTTTTTTCCCCCTAGCCTTGTTCCTTCCCCTGAGCTGTATACATTTTTATATCCAACTGCCCATTCAACCTCTCCACCTGAGTGAATAATATATGTTTCAAATTCAGCAATGTAAACTTCTATTCTTATTTCTACCCCAAAACTACTCCTCTTTTGATCTTCCCTGACTCAGGAAATGGCAACTCTGTCTTTCCAGTTTCTCAAACCAAGAACCTTATGTTTATCCCTACAAGTCCTGTCAAGTCTGCTTTCAAAACATACCCAGAACTTGATAACTTCTTAACACCTCCATAGCACAGGTCTAAGTGACCTCTCCTCTATATTACTGCAGCGAGTCCTAACTGGTCTCCCTGCTTCCGTCATTTCCTTTTTCTAATTTATTTTCCACACTGTAACTAGAGTGAGCCTTTTGCAGTATGTCAGATCATATCACTACTCTGCTCAGTGGATATTTACTGCCTAGTCCATGATCATTCTCAGTCATATGGCTGCCAACCCTTCTTCAGAAATCCATGCATAGGGGTGATCCCGAGGCTTTATCATCACCTGGAATGGTTTCATTTGAGAGTCTTCAAAATATTTCTACCATGGTCCACAGCTCCATTAGGCCTTTATCTAAAGCACACTTGATCTTTGACTATACTGAGATCTCCCATTCCTTCACCCATCCTTTTTTGCCTGCCATCCCCTAGATCTGATAGAAATTATAAGGAATTTAATATTAAAAAAGTATCTTGTTCAACTGCTGTTCGTTTTGATATGTGGTTTAATTATTGAATAGTCGCCCCCCACCCCCACCTTGATTTGTGAGGCCTCGTTTATGTACAACCACCTCACATGAATTTTTCTATGATAGAATCTGTTTCATTGATCTGTCAAGTTTTGGTGTCAGCACACTCTTTAAATGTTATTGAAGCTTTATATTAATAGTATGTTTTAATATTTAGTAAGGTTAGTAGCCTCTCATTGACTTTATTTTTCAAAATTGTTGGTGATGGTCTGTTTCTTTACAGTTCCACATGATTTTGAAAACAACGTGGTCAAGTTATGAAAAGCAAAATGTCCATTGGGCTTTTTTTTCTGGAATGGTTTTAAACTGGGCTGACTAGTTTGTATAAGTTAATATTTCATAGCACTTTTTATTAGCTAAAATTTTTACTTTGTAATAGATTAAATTCTTTTTCCCTGTGAATGCCAAAGATGTATCTTCTGTTACTTAAAAGGATATGCAAAAAATGTAAATGATTGTTAAATTTGTTTTGTTTCAGATCTGTTTCCTTCTCTTTGCCATTCTCTACATTGTCTCCTACTTCATCATCACAAGATACAAGAGAAAATCAGGTTAGTAGACACATTGTTATTAAAGGTTTGATTCTAATGCCAAGTGGTCTAGGCATGGTCCATGGCTATATGGTGCCCATCGACATAGTTAGTATATTCAGTATGCCTGTGATTGAAGCAAGCAGTTGCCTGGTACTAAGAGCCCTAAAAATAACCTCCAGGGAATCTGACTACTCGCAGGGTCATCTTCTTAGACCCGAGCCCTTTTTTATCACCATTCTTATGTTCAACTAAGAATAGTCCAGGGCTCTTTACTTTCTGGGAAATTCCAGAGTTTATGAGGATATTTGGTTCCTTGTGACTGGCTCTGAATTTGAACATACCCCTCATCACCCCCACCCAGTTCTTTCTCTATCAGAATATCTTTTCTTTTTCTGAAGCGGTATAGAATTTAGAGTCTCCATAATACCATTTAGCATTCAATTACATATTATATTATCCTTTTATTATTTCATATGTATCCTTATCTCACCAGAGGGACCACTGTATCTTTTCTTTTTTTTAATGAATTTTGTGCTGATTAATTCACAGATTTTTATGCCAGAGTTTTATTAGTAACTAACCAGTTACTTTACTGACCTCTGTTAAATCTCAGCTATTTCCTAGAAATCACAAGATTTCCACCTGTGATGCTGGGCTAATAGTAGGTGCCATGTGAATATTTAAGGATTCCATATATTAAAGCTTCCTTATGTTATTTTAAACTTGTCAGAATTTTAAAAGAAATCAGGAAATAGTGCTTGCTCTAGTGCACTACTTGGCTCTGTGACTGCACTGAAATACTCCTTGGATTCTATAATCTCTCAAAATTTTGAAGACCTGGGATCCAAGACAGTATCTTAGCTGTTTTAAAAGATGCTCTGGCACCAGGTTTCATAGATTATGGACACAGAAGGAGGGAGAGATAGAGAATGAATGAATAATGCATTGTTTTAGGGGAAATCAGGGGATGATGAGCAGGAAAATAGGGTATTTATTAGATGCTTTGTAGAGTAATCATGGGAGAGGGTAATGAGGACCCTGGACCTGGTTGGTAGAGGGTCAGCAATAAAATTGAAATGGATATGAAGCTATTAAAACAATCTTCAAGATATGTTGGTTTATTGGATGTGGGTACAACAGTATAAAAGTTAATTGTGACTATGTTATTTTGTGGTCTCTTTGGTCGTAAAACTATTTTGGGCAGTCAGTAATTAAGAATGGAAATGGTCTAAGAGAATGGCCCAAATATGCCATTGTCACTGAAACAGGTGGGCGCTCAGAATTCCATAGACCTACGCGGAGAGCCTTTGAGGACAACCCCAGTTAGGCACTGACGAGAAGGAGGGGCCGGGGTGTTGTGTAATATTTTTGTAATTGGATCATAGTTTCCTTAGCTGGTAAGATTACGTGGGAGGACAAAAAAGATGGCCAACAGCCATGAGAGAGGGAGAGGGTAGGGTGAGGGAGCACAGGAGCAAGGGCCATCTTGCTCCTACTTACAAAGACACAGAACTTGATATATTTCTGTCTGTAACTTGAATGAAATGATGAAGTATCAAGGCAGTGGTATCCAAGGTGGTTGGGATGATCCAAGAAAGTCCTCATTATTACCATTACTAACAATAGACGCAAGTTACAGAAAACTATATGAGTTCTAAAATTCTGAATTTTAATTTTATAGTAAAAATTTTTTTTGGCTATTATCAACCAGAAAATTTCATTCATTAGCAATTTCACTGACATTGTATAACAATAAACTTGATAGTGGTTCTGGGGTTCTACTGAGTTTTATTTCCTTGAGCACTAAATATTTTGGAAGATCTTAATTTACATATGGGAGTTTTGTTAATCAGGATTTTTTTTTCTCTCTTTTTGCGGTACGTGGGCCTCTCACTGCTGTGGCCTCTCCCGTCGCGGAGCACAGGCTCCGGATGCGCAGGCTCAGCGGCCATGGCTCACGGGCCCAGCCGCTCCGCGACATGTGGGATCTTCCTGGACCGGGGCACGAACCCGCGTCCCCCGCATCGGCAGGCGGACTCTCAACCACTGCGCCACCAGGGAAGCCCCAGGATTTTTTGATCAATCAAAACATTCTGTTCTTTAACATATTCTATCCTATCTGATTTAATGAGATTTAGATTTTGATCTGTGCTGAAATAAACACAGTGCTTTTTGAAAATAATTTCTATTCAATAATTGCTTCTTCAAGTTTATATTTTTGTTCATGCTTTTATTAAATTAATGAAACATTTTGTTGGAAGATAAAAGAATATTAATACCTTGAACATTTTTGCAGATGAGCAAGAAGATGAAGATGCGATAGTCAACAGGATTTCGTATGTATTTTAATGTTCAGTTGTCTTGTTTCTCATTCTAAAGTCATACGTTTTCAAAACTTAATTTTGCCTTTTGGGCAGAAATATGGAAAAAATTCACTTAAAGTATTACAGCACCTTTATCAAATGTTAGTCCTATCCTTGGAAAGCACATATAAGCAAATACATGGATAATTGAGAATTGATTATCTCCTGTTAAAATTTGCTTATTTAAGGAGCCAACAGATTTAATCTTCAGAGGATTTAACCAGGAAATGGGCTTAAGATTGGGAAAATTGCTGGGCCAAAGAAAGAAAGAAAGCAAGCTCTGGGCTGTTTGAATGGCCTTGGGACAGGGAGCAGACATCTCTTCTGGTTAATTGAACACTTACCTACTGTGAGCAGGGAGATGGGCCCAGACGGTCCTCTTAGTTTTTTTATAGCTCTCTTTCTGCTTGTGTGTGTGCTGATGGTAGAGCCCAACTAAAGGGCAGACGTGAGTTCTCTCCCAGCCCTCCGGGTGTGACGTCCTGGTGAGACGTGCACCCCCCGGTTTAGTCTGCATATTCCGCTTCTGGTGGTAAATCCACTTAAATGTGTTTGTCATTCAATAATTTGTAAAAAGACGAGAACACATCCCATTGGATTTTACACTTGCATTGTGTTTTATGAAAATATGGCAGTTTCCTTGTGGTGGTGCCGGGGAGCGGCCTCACCTGCTTTACATGGCAGCTGGCGTGGCCTGTCTGAGGGGTTTGGGTTTCTCCCAGCAGGTGGTTTTTGCATCATGGTGATGCGCACAGATATCCCCTTCCCGAAGGTAGATGTGTGTGCCCTTATAAATTCAGGAAGGGGAAATGTGGAGGAGGAGGTCACCTGGGAGCGCGGCTCTGACCTAGCCTGTCCCCCTAGCTGCCCCACCCACTGGTCTGTTTGTCTCCCGCTGCCTTTCTTCCCTTCTGTGGTGGAGTGAGTGAGAACCGAGGAGTCAGGCAGAGCTGGGTTCACATTCTGAACTCAAGATTAACTTGAGTTCAGAAGAGATTGAGAAAGATTCCGTTCCTCCATATGTGAGCTCGAGCTACCACCTGCTTTGTAGCATGTTGTGTGGATTAATAACATACACACGAAAGAAGGCGGGGGGTGCTCGGTGCCGGCGGGTGTGGGCCCAGGGTAGTTGTACTTCTCCCCCAAGCCTCTTTCCTTGCCCGCCCTCCTCCCACTGAAGAGCAAGGAGCAGAATGAGATGCTGTGCTTAAAGGAGGAGACACAGTGGCCCGGGCTTCTCAAAGAGTTCAGACATGTCCCCAAGAGTAGGTGATGGCCAGCACCATCTGGCCACCTGAGGGAGGGAGGGTTCCCCGCAGCTTATTGCAGCCCCGCGTCAGGCTGAGGAGTCTTTCCCTGGCCCCTCTCACCTCCCTTTAAACCCACCTTCGCTTTCTCTTTTGCTCCTTAAACGCCTTCGTTCTGTCCTCTGTTTGTATCCACTCATGCCCCCAAATTCACTCTCTCTGTTCTTTTCAACCCTAAATTACATTTTCTCTCAGCTGGTTGTTTGAATTTTTAAAATTTATTTATTTATTTTTGGCTGTGTTGGGTCTTCGTTGCTGCGCGCGGGCTTTCTCTAGTTGCGGCGAGCGGGGGCTACTCTTGGTTGCAGTGCGCGGGCCTCTCATGGCAGTGGCTTCTCTCATTGTGGAGCACGGGCTCTAGGCGCGCGGGCTTCAGTAGTTGTGGTGCAAGGGCTCAGTAGTAGTTGTGGCTCACGGGCTTAGTTGATCCGTGGCATGTGGGGTCTTCCCAGACCAGGGCTCGAACCTGTGTCCCCCGCATTGGCAGGCGGATTCTTAACCACTGCACCACGAGGGAAGTCCCTAGAAGGTTTTTGACGTAACATCCAGTATTATATTTACAGTGACCATATATATTTAGGATTTTCTGGGTCACTTTTGATTTCAAAACTTCATCTGTTTCCCCTCATAAGCTTACTCATTGGTCAGATTACATCTCCCAGCTTTAGACCTGGAAGCCATGGTTAGCCTTCACTGCTGCGTGCGAGTCAGTGTCATGAGCACCAAGAGAGGAGGGACTGACTTTACTGAGAGGAGCGAGAAGGGAGCCGCTGAGGAGTGCTTAACGGGGCAGATGACGCAGAGGGGACCCGAGGGAGAGGGCCGACTGTGCCCAGGACACGGAGCCAGAAAACCCATTCATGTTGGGGGTACAAGGAGGTTAGGTAAGCCTGCCTGTATGTGGGAATCTGTCATGGCCAGAGGAGCCTGGAAGGGCAAATTGGGAGAGCTGTGCGGAACCTGGAATGGGGAGATCGTGGATGTGGTCTTAATTTTCATGTTGGAAGAAGGAAGGAATGGTAGCGACAGACTTATGAGGACAGAAACGAAGGTTGCTTGAGGCACTGGTGGGTAAGTGCTGGAGATGGCAGTGGGCCTGGGGTGAGGGTGTGTCTCTGCGTTTCCCAGGAAATGTGTTGTCCATTCAGCAAAACCTGTTTGTAAGGCTTTTTCTGTGTCTGAACTGAATTGTATTTTTGGTGTGTATCATATGGTCTACATTAAAAAATTTACTAGTGATTTGCTGACCACGGGAGGTTTCATGGTTATTTTCAGCTTTTAAGTAGGAAAACGCTTCTTTTGGTTGCCACAAGATGGCATTGGCCTCAAAGTTACTTTATTAGATGTGTATTTTGAGCGTTTAGTATCATTTTTTCTTATATCTTCTTACATGTATTTTCACGTTCTTTCTACATTAAATTTAATGGAATGAATATTAAATTAAGGTTTCATCTCTAATGTCAGTGAGGTTCCCTTTTCCTTTGCCATTTTAGTCTTTTAAAATAATCTTTAAAAAATTAGGTATAGGGCTTCCCTGGTGGCGCAGTGGTTGAGAGTCCGCCTACCGATGCAGGGGACACGGGTTCGTGCCCCGGTCCGGGAAGATCCCACATGCCGCGGAGTATGGGCCCGTGAGCCATGGCCGCTGAGCCTGCGCGTCCGGAGCCCGTGCTCCTGCAATGGGAGAGGCCACAGCAGTGAGAGGCCCGCATACACACCCCCCCCAAAAAAAAAATTAGGTATAAAATTTTAAACATTTCAGATGTGTAACTGAGAAAGAGAAAGCCCCCTGTAGTCCCACTCTCCTAGGAATTGTTATATATTATGCTAGATTTTTTTTTTTTGCGATACGTGGGCCTCTCACTGTTGTGGCCTCTCCCGTTGCGGAGCACAGGCTCCGGACGCGCAGGCCCAGCGGCCATGGCTCACGGGCCCAGCTGCTCCGCGGCATGTGGGATCTTCCCGGACCGGGGCACGAACCCGTGTCCCCTGCATCGGCAGGTGGACTCTCAACCACTGTGCCACCAGGGAAGCCCTATGCTAGATTTTTTAATGTACCTCTATTTTCCTGTGTGTAAATATGCACTTTGTGGGGCGGGGGGCGGAGGGAGAGCATGTTTTATATTTATTGTCCATGCTTTTCTTCGTGTTTTTATTTTTAATTTATTTTAGACATCTTTCCATATTAGTACGTATTAGAGATATCTTATTTCAAAAAATGACAAAATTGTGTTTTAAATATTGTTTAATGTATAATTCTAATAGTTGCCTACAGTTTACTATATAGTTTATTTAACCTTTACCCATTTTAAGAGATGGTAGACCAATAGGTTTGTAAGTTTCTTCTTCCTGAAATAACCATTTTCACGTAATTCTTTTTTCATACTGTGTTCACAAGCATTTTTTCAACTGAACTGGTTTTTGCGTTACTGTTAGCATATATTGCCATAGTTGTTAATTAAATGCAATTGTGAAATAAATACTTAAATTTAAAAGAGGAATGAGACTACAATTTATTCTTCGTAAAATGTGCGAAGTATCCTGTCTCTAGTTTATGTCTGCTTTAGGCCGACTCTTTAGACTTAATGATTTTTTCACAGAGTAAGTTTTAGAGTTGGTCTGGTTTAACTTCCAGGACCATACGTATATCACTTGTCTTCCAACTACATATACTCAATGAAATGCATATGTAATCCTTTTTGGATTTAAAAAATTTAAGAGTTTTGATTCTATTCTTTCTGAATTACTCCCATATTCTTTGCGTTTTCCAACCACTGGTGACAATGATGCTCTTCTCTTCCAGGTTGTTTCTGAGCACGTTCACTCTAGCAGTTTCAGCTGGGGCAGTTTTGCTTTTACCCTTCTCAATAATCAGCAATGAAATCCTGCTTTCTTTTCCTCAAAACTACTATATTCAGTGGCTAAATGGCTCCCTGATTCATGGTTAGTATATATTGCTTAATGTAATCACAATTAATGTTTTAATTTTCTACTGTACTATATTTAAAATTTTTCCTTTTCTTAGTTTCTTTAATAATTGGCATCTTCCTTCAGTAAACCATTTGAGTCTTTAATAAAATCAGAAAACCAGATTTTACTTACTATTCCTATTCATAGTTAGTTGTTAGATGCTTTTCTATAAGAAGCAGTTTTTATACTGACTGTGATTTCGATAAATACAGTTTCATTTAAATATTTAGGAAGAGAATTTTGGTTTATCTGGATATGTCAGAAGAACTCAGCCTCCATTTAGGATCTAAAAAAAACCCCACCATAGTTTCTATTTTATTTATTTGCTGTTAGTCATTTCATTTATTTATTTCTTTAGTCATTTCAAAATGCATGATAGAAGGGGGAAAACTCTTTTGTCATGGACAAACTTTAAAATGAATGTGGTTTAAAAAAGTGATGACTTATTTTGGCAACATGGTATATTGCCTTGAAGCAAAATAGACCTGAATTCCAATCTTGGCTCTGTCATTTTCTGGACATTTTTAGTGAGGTAGGACATTTTAATTTTAATTTATAAAATAAATTTAAAAATCTAATACACATATCTTTTTTATGTGTTTCATTGTCCTTTGCCCACTTTTTTTCATATTGAAATATCTCTTTATATGTGAAATGCATCAGCTATTTATCAGATTTTTGTAAATATGTTTTTCTAGTTGTTAGTTTACTTTTTAATTTTGTTTTGTTTTGGTTACAGAATTTTTGCGTTTTTATGTTGTCCAGTTTTTTTCTTCCTTTGATTTCTCTCTTTTTGTGTTTAGGAGATCCTTTCCCTTCCTGAGATGTGACAAATACTCCTTTTTTTTCTTGTTCTTTTCAAAATGGTTTTGTTTACACTTAACTGTTTAATCCATCTGGAGTCTATACAGATAGCTACCTTTTTTCTTACCCATTTTTGTGTGTTTAAAGAAATAAATGTTTGCTGTAGAAAATTTGGAAAACAAAATTTACAGTGAAGAAAATTAATATTACTCACAATCCTACAACCCAGAGAACTACTGTGGATACTGTGACCTAAACCCTTCAATGTTGTGTGAGTGCACATGTGAACACATAACCAAATAAATAATGAAATGGAGCCCTACTGTACTCACTGTCGATTTGTCTTTGCACCCGTCATCATATAGTGGGGAGGTTTCCATGCCTAAAGTACTTTTCTGTGCTATTTACAATATTGCCTAGAGCCATTATAATCATGAATTATCCCCAGTCTTTTAGTTTAATAAGCTACATTGTACATCTTTACAAATAAATGTTTGTCTTTAGGACAGATTTCTGCAGTTTACTTTCCCAGTAGGCATACTTTAAAGATTTTTGAAAAGATATTTCCCAGTTATTCCTCAGAAAAACTGTCTGATTTTTGCTAGCAGTTCCTAGCAGTTCCACTTTCATGTAGCGTGTGAGCGCCTCTATTCCCACAATGTATCTTCACCAATTTGGGGTGTTAGTTAAAAAAAACCTACCAATTCAATAGATGAGAAATTTCCGTTTTTAAATTTACATTTCTTTAATTACTAGTGAGGCCATGTGGACATTTACAAAGCACATTTATGGGTCATTTGTATTTAATTTTTAGTAAATTGCCTCCCTGTATTTCTTTGCCCATTTTTGCAGTGTTTTTAAGTATTAGCTATCAGGTTAATTGCAAACATTTCCTTCCCAATTGTCCTTTAATACTGCTTATCCTGTTTCTTGACAAGAAGAATTTTAACATATTAGTCTGTCACATACTTTACACTGGGCTTGTGGTTTCTTTCAGGCTTCAGAGTCATTGATGCTCTGAAGACCCAATGAATTCAGTAAACTTAGGACTAATTATTAAGTAAATAAAGAGAAATTACTGCATTTTTGTTGCTTAGCAATTGAAAAACTCAAGCAAATTAAGGTTTTTACTGAAATTGATGCAAAAAGAAAGCCATCTGCTGAAAAGTCACTATGAAAGGCAGGAGACAACCTGGAAAGTAATGGTGAGTTGAAAAATATATTTATCAGGATTTTTCTGGTGAATTATTTTTAGGTGACAGTGCTGTGTGTTATTATTAACCGATACATAGATAATATATGATTTACAAGTGTTTTTTGCATATGTTGTCTGAAACGTTTGTCGAAGACTATTCCCTCTGGCCCTAGCTTTCTGTAAGGCTGTGGGTTCTGTGGGCACACAGTTTTGAGGGTTGAGCTCCAGGTGTTTTCACTAGCAGTGCAGGCGGTCTCAGGCCAGGCTAACTAGTATTATGAGTGAACTGGCCTTTGTTTCCAGTTTTACTAAATAGAAATTGTATGATATACTTAATGACCTTCAAATACTCTAAATCAGAGCCATTTCTTTTATTCTGTTTATGGACTGGAAGTGAGAGCTACCAGTATATGACATGCTATCTATTTAATGCTGGAGGCATTAACCTTGGACGTAAATGTATTTGTTTGTGTTGGTTGTCTTTCTCATTATAATGTTAAGGGGTGTAAGCTCAGGCATTGTACCTTGTTTATAAATCAGGGCTTGGAACAGTGCTTCTCACATAGTGGTAGCCCAGTAAACATCTGTTGAGTGAGTAGATAAACTATAAACAATAACTTTAACCTCCAGGGGACCACACCAGCTGAAAGTTGGGGAGCTAGAGGAAGAGCCCTCTGTTATATCATTGCTTCTAGATGTATTCTCAGAAATTGGTCTTGGGAAGCCTCAGCCATCAGCTCTGGACATTGTTCTCCAGGGTTTTATGACCCCTGACTTTGTTTCTGCTTCTGATGTTTTGGTAGATCTTGTAACCTTTGCTGCATGTAGTGAATTTCATAAAGCTTCCTGTTTATCTTTCTCTTCTGAATTCATAGTTTTTTTTTTTAACCTTGTGGGTGACATCCAAGGGAGTGTTTATTTCCTTAGATTGTCTTGGGGTTGAAGATTTGTCAACCTCAGATATGCTTGCTTCTTTGCTTTTAAAAAATTATAACAATTAATGGGGCCAAACTGTCATAAGGGAGACCCAGGAGAGCCCATGGGATAGTTCTAGTATGAGTTTGAAGGCCTCAGTGGTGACAGTAGCCAGGTCAGCTTTGGAGAGTGTAAGTCTGTGTCGCTGAGCCTATGTATAACCTCCATCCCTGTCACCATGGCCACTTTTTTCATGAGCTCATTGGGTGATTACAGGGGTGGCTTGGGAAAGGGGTTGACTGGTATCTGTAGAACTAGGATAAGCTAATTCTATCCACTTTAATATTAAAATCCTCTGCTGAGGTCCCCCTTTAATGAGCAGTTGCATGGGATACAAATATCTTCACCTTTTTCTTTTTTCCCATTTTGAGTGGTCTGTCTGCATACCTCTTCTCCAAATTTCCTCGTTACCAATATTCCAATCATGTTCCTTCCAAGTCCCCAGCCATCCAGCCAAGCCATTGGCCAATATGAATATATAATTGCATGTCTGGCCATTTTTCCAAGCAAAGTGAACAGTCAGGTACACTGCCCAAAGTCCTGTCCACCGGGAGGATTCCCGTTCACCACTGTCCTTTGGAGATGTCCCAAGGAGGGCTGTAGTGCTGCAGCTGTCCACTTGGGGGCGGTGTCTGCATATTGTGCAGAACCGTCTGTGAGTCAGGCCCAGACTTCTCTTCCTCTGCCAGCTGATCCGGAGGAATCCCCACGAGGCCAGGGGAGATAAAGCAGAGCAGCAGGAGTGGGGACCGTGGGCATCTGGGCCACTTCTTCATGTGACTTACTTGTGCCTGCGGACCCGCTTGGGTGTGATCATGTATATACCACCTCCATCTGACTTTGGAATGTTGCTGTGCACGCCCACATTATGGCTTGGTGGGCCGGATAAAGATAACACCATCTCATGATGGGCAGCTCAGGTCGCATGGTAGCTTGGTGGCCCATGGTCAAGTCTCTGCTAAGGCCCAACAGCAAACCAATAGCTGTTTCTCAGAAGGAAGGTAGTTATCTGCAGGGGATGGCAGGGCTTTGCTCTGAAATCCTAAGAGCCTTTGCTGTGATTCACCTCTAGGGGCTGCCAAAGGCTCTGAACTGCATACTGTCTGCTGCCTATGCTTCCTGCACCATTGGATCTGCTGGATCATAAGGCCAAGGGCGGAGCAGCTTGCATAGCTGCCTGGAGCTGCAGAGCTACAAAGCCTTCTCTTGTTCTGGGCCCCACTCAAAACCAGCAGCTTTTTGGGTCACTCAGTAAATGGGCTAGAGTAACACAACCAAGTGAGGAATATGTTGCCTCCCAAATTCAAAGACGCCCACTGAGCATTGTGCCTCTGTTTTGGTTGTAGGAGAGGCCAGATGCAGCAGTCCTTAGAAGGGATATCTTGACATGGCCCACACCGTGGACCCCTAGAAAATTCACTGAAGTAGAAGGCTCCAGAATTTTTGTTAGATTTATTTCCCACCCTCTGATATGAAAATGTCTCACCGATTAGAGTGGCGGCTACTTCCCACTCGCTCGGTCTCATTAGCGTACTGTCGTCAGTGGAGTGGAGCGACGTGCAGTCTTCTGGAAGGGAATGGTGATCAAGATCCCTGCAAACTAAATTGTGACATAGGTCCAGAGGGGTGGTATATCCCTGAGTTAGGGCAGTGAAAGTGTATTGCTTGCCTGGCCAGCTGGAAGCAAAATGCTTCTGGTGGGCCTTATGGAGAGGGATGGAGAAAAAAAGCATTTGTCACATCAGTCGCCGCATACCAGGTACCAGGAGATGTGTTCATTTACCCTAGCAACGAAACCAAGTCTGCTACAGCAGCTACAATTAGAGTCACCACCTGGTTAAGCTTACGAGAATCCACTGTCATTCTCCAGGATCCTCTTTCTTGGGGATGTGGGAATCACTACCCCTCATCTTTCAAGTCCTTGATGGCTGCACTAATCCCTGCATTACCTTCAGGAATGTGGGATTTCTTTTGGGTTACTATTTTCCTAGTTAGAGGCAGTTCTAGTGGCCTCTGTTTGGCCTTTCTTACTATAATAGCCCTTTCTCCACAGGTCAGGGAACCATTGTGGGGATTCTGCCTGCTTTTGAGCGTATCCATTCCAATTGTGCATTCCAGAGCTGGGGAAAGAACCACAGAACAGGTTCAGGGACCCACTGTGAGACGTGTGAGACCTGACCTGAAACTCTCCTGACCACCTGACCTCCACAAGCCCCTGCTCTGACTGGGGTGATGTTTTGGGTCCCCTGGAGATAGTGTCAGTTCAGAGCCAGATATGTTTTGTGAACTTGTGCTAAAGTCTTTGAGGACTGGGAACATGTCTTAAATTCTCTTAATCTCCCATGAGGCACCTGTCCCAGTTCTTGCACACTGAAAATGTTCAATAACGATTCATTGATTGGATGAGTAATAGTTATTAATTGTATCATTAGGAATACTTTGGTAAAAGTAGACTTAATTTGAAAAGCAATTTAATGGCTTATTCTAAAAATTATTAATATGGAACGATTGTGCCGCTAACGTGTGACTCACATGAGGATTAGAGGCTAAAATATGTGTCAATAATGCTTTAGTATGTGTAAATATATTCAGTTTGGCTTAAGTACAGTGTTTGGATCTTGGACATGTGTTTGAAATGTTATGTGTTAACTATATTACCTTGGAATGCCACTTCACTTCTCTGGGCTAGAATTAATAAATTACATTAATAAATAATAATATAGTTTATTATAGGATGATACAAAAGGGGCAGATATGGCAAATTAAAATGATGGCTAAAATTTGTATTGTTATTTTTATTATAATTTATTATTAGAATTAAAATAGAAAAAGCATAAAAAATTGACAGAAAAAGGAAAGTATCTCTTTGTATTCACTTTCTGTATCTTGACTACTGTTAAAAAAACATGAAACTCTTTAGTTCCATAAATTAAAAAATCATGATTCACCTGCTTAATGGGTTTTCCTTTTTGAGTGATGAGAATGTTTTGGAACTAGATAAAGGTAGTGGTTGCACAACATTGCGAATGCACTAATGCCACTGAATTATTCATCTTAAAATGGTAATTTTATGTATGTGAGTTTAAAATTAATATAAAAATGAAACATCGATACATCTTGGGGTGTAATTAAGTTGTAGCCTTAAATAAAATAAGGAAATAATTCTTCAGTTTTTGAGGTATTTTCTCTCAGTGGGGCCCAGTTTTTGCTAAGTTATCCATACTCACTTGTGACCAGACAGAGACACACATTTAGAACATGATTGCCCGTTTTAAGATTCAGCCTGTTAAAAGATAACCACAGTGAATCTGACTTGACTTTGCAAGGTATGTGTGCTTTATTTTGATTTGTCAACATGAATAGCTAAAATATGTTGTTTTAGACATGATGAAGGAACAGTACAAAATCCATCTTTGTTTTATACATTTTCAAGTCCCACAGAAGGTCAGAAAATTCAAACTTTTAGATTATAAGCAATTAAACTTAAAAAAATGAAAAATAAGTATTATGTTTACTTATGTATAAATATTAAATCAAAAGTTCTTACGATACTTTAAGGTACCATTGTTAATTAAATGTTACTAACAATTTCTAGTTAATTGGTCTCAATAGTTCAGTGGTTTGTTATAATGTGCATCACTATAGTTACTGCATATTTATTGTTTATAATAGTAAAAATAAAAAACAGTCTACGTAGGAAATTTGCTTAAATTTTGGTAGATCCGAACAGTGGAATGCTTTTTTGACCATTATAGATGATGATAATGTAGATGATTATTTGTTGATATAGAAAAATGTCGAAAAAAATGTTTTTCTCTGGGTGGTGGGATTATATGATATAAAAAATTTATATTTATAAACGAAGTTTGTTTTGGTGCTTGCCTTGTATAATATTTCTATAGTAGATGTGTACTGCTTTTTTGTTATAAGAAACAACTTAAAAAGTTTAATAGCTTATTGCTAAAATCGTTCTTTTTGGTTTTTTTCCCTTCTAAGTGCATAACCAAAAGCTATTTTAATTCTGAAGTTCTCACAATACTCACTATTCAAAAGCAAACTTGCAGTCTTTCCTTTAAAGCTTATGCTTTCTTCATAGCATTTTTTAAATTATATGTCACTTTTTGACAGTTGGATTAGATCCTTAATTCCAGTGAAATATTGGTTTTAACTTAGTTTTGTTATTTTGGAAATTATTGAATATGGCTGAACTTGGATAAATTTTCTTATTTAAGTTCATGAAGTTTTTTGTCTGTGTGGTTAAAAAGTGCTAGATTATTTGCTTCATAGTGTTGTATATTGTATTGAAATATTTTGTGATTCCAGCAGATGGAGCTAGAAGGTAATGCATCCGTTGGTGATCTGGCAATTCAGTTTGGTTTGCTTGGGTTTTAGACTAATTATTCTGGGATTATTAAATAACTTTTAAGTTTACATACCTCTTTTGGGGATAGACATTAAATATCTTTCAAAAAGATTGTCATTGAAACTGATTTAGATAAACTACAAGGTTTCTGAATTTTTAGGGTTCTACTACCATGTCAGAGAGCACATAATTTTAGCTTTCTGAAGTAGAGAAATTTAGCTAACATTTCTTTTTATTTTACAAATTAATATGTAATAATATACAATAAAAGTGGTGGTACTATGTATGTATGTGTATTAGCTCTAATTTTTAATTTTGGAATGTTTTATCAAAATTGTAGAATATTCTTAAGGGATATTTATGTGTGTATGTCTGATGTATGTTTGCAAAATGCTGGAAACTTACTAAGTTTTACACAGTTTCCAAGAATAAAATGGCAACTTAGGAGTGTACAGTAGCTTTATTATTTTTCTATATATTAAATGTTCTTCTCATAGTAACTTTAACTTTCTTATATGTTGCAAATTTGATAATTAAATTAGCATAAGCTGAGTCTGAAGCTTTCACACATATTCTGGCTAATAAAACTTAATTTTTTGAATTGAATTATTTAGACTGATAAAAAGCTGGTTATTTACATAGATGATTATACTGTTAAGTAGTATGTTAACTCTTAAATTCTTTGTGTTAAGTGAATTTTTCTTGCAAAAGTAAATATGGTGGAGGTTATATCTCTTTTTGCAATTGTGGTTGATAAGACCAT
Organism: Lipotes vexillifer; assembly: GCF_000442215.2. Taxonomy (NCBI): domain Eukaryota; kingdom Metazoa; phylum Chordata; class Mammalia; order Artiodactyla; family Lipotidae; genus Lipotes; species Lipotes vexillifer. Next base: position 73,319 of record NW_006790887.1, on the reverse strand, counting down.
CAGCAGTAATGTTGAATCTCCTGGAAAAAGGGAAGTGGGGAAAATCAAAAAAATTTTTAAATTGTATGTATTATATATAAAGTTCAGTATATAAAAGAAGGTATGTAATTTCATTGCAAACTTAAATGAGTTGTTATTCAGAATCCTTGTGATCATCCTGATCATTTTCTTCACTTGTTCAGCAGATTGCTGTTTGATAATATCTGTTGATAAAGATTTCTCTATATAAATTTTCATAACTATCTTCATTTTAAGTAGGTTGGTTAGTCAGAATAGCTATGTTTACTGATTTGTGATCTTTTGCCTAAGGCAGACTTTTGTTTTTTAACTTTTGATTTCCAGAGAAGAATTTGAATTTGTATTTTTCGCTACATGAAAGGGACACATATGATTAGAAAGATAAATTCTGGAAGTATGTATATTTAGAGCTCAATAACAGTAATAAAGTCTGTTTTTTACCATGGATGATAATTGATTGTTTCAAATTACAAAACCTAAGTAAATTTTTTTACTCCAATTATAAAATTATAATGAAGCATTCAAGGGTTTATATTCATGGTTGCAACTATTTGAGAGCAATCTTTGAAGCCCCCTACCACACGATAACTTGTGATTTTGCAGAGGCTAGAATATGAATTGTGCTTAGTGAGGCTAGAAAATAAATAGGCTGAGATCTGTGGCTGATGAGGGGCCCAGCTAACATCTCCACCTCAATTAAGCTTTGCCGTTCTCTGCCTTTTCTTAGGCATTTTGTGGGGAAGTTATATGACATAGTGAGGTAAAGGATTTTGAGTTTTACAAAGGAGTTTAAATTTGTGTCTTTATGTGCTCCTTATAGAAAACTTAGAATATGTAGGCCAGTGGGAAGAAAAAATCATCCATAATTCTACTACATTCACACTGTTAATAATTTGGTATATTTCTTTGCAATTTATTTTCTGTGCCTATTTTTTGTCATTGTTGTTCTCATATATTTTTCATGTCATATAAGTATACAGATTGTTGTTATGTAAGTTCTTTTTGGTGTAATTAATGAGAATCATTCTTTAAGGAAAGGGCTGAGACCTAATTTTAGCTGTAATTCATATCACTTTTTTGTCTATCTGGTCTGATTGCTGATGTGCATTGGAGTTTTACAGGGTTTTGGACCATTTGCATGATGTTGAGACAGGGCAGGGAGAGGCACTGACATTAATTTAACATTTTGGTATGTTATTTCTCTTCTGTTCACACGTGATCTATGAGTTATGTTATAGCCCATTTTATACATGAGGAAGCAGGACGACAGAGCTGAAGTCCCTTTTCCAGGTCACGTATAGCTGATAGTTGCGAACCCAGGCTGATCAGACATAAAGTGCCCCTCACTTAGACATCTGCTGCCACATCTTCACAGTGTGAATCCCTTGTTGTGCATTAAGTACACAGAATACATTCAATATTTTATTGCAGTTGGATTTGTTAAAACCTTTCTGTATTTGGAAGATGTTTTGGTATTGTAAGGCTTGGGTGTGCATGTACACAAAAATATAAGCAAATACAGATGTGTTCGTTCTGTTTAAGTGTCTTACAAACTGGTCAGAAGCTCAACTAAGCGTTTTGTTCTACACGGACGGGTAGAATTAGTGGGCTGTCATATTCTCAGTTTAAACATTCCCCTTAGTAAAATCTTATGAAACTGATGTTCGTTTTTTGGCAAACAAACAAAAGGCCCTCAGCTTAGGGTCTCATGGGCTGGAATTAAGGTTTTCACAGATTTGTTTTCTTTATTGGAGGCTCTGGGGAAGAATTTGCTTCGAAGTTCATTCAGGTTGTTGGCTGAATTTGGTTCTTTGTGGTTGTAAGACTGAGGCCCCCATTTCCTTGCTAGCTGTTAGTCAGGTGCCAATCTTTGCCCTATAGGCTGTCTGCCTCTTTTCTCAGGTTTTCCATGTGATGCCCCCTCCAGCAAAGTGTCAAGTTCCTCCCTGTCTTACCCTTCTGCTGCATCTCTGACTCCTCTTAGAGAAAATTCTCTGCTTTTAAGGGCTCCTTTGGTTAGGTTGTACCCACCTGGCTAATCCAAGATGGTTTCCCCCTCTCTCTTTATTAAGGTCCATAGCCTTAATTATATCTGCAACATCCTTTTTTGCCATGTATATTGGGTTGAAAAGTGTTTTCCCCAAATTCGTGTCCATTTAGAACCTCAAAACGTAACCTTATTTGGAAATAATATCTTTGCTGATATAATTAGTAAAATAAGGTCATAATGGATTAAGGTGGGCCCTAGTCCAATAACTAGTATCCTTATAAGAAGATAAAACAGAGACATACACAGGGGAGGAATGTGAAGACAAAGGCAGAGATTGGAGTGATGAATCTACAAGCCCAGGAATCCCAGAGGTTACAGGCAGCCACCTCTAAGGAAGGATTCTTCCCTAGAACCTCCAGAAGGAGTATGGTCCTGCTGGCACCTTGATTTTGGACTTCTAGCCTCCACAACTGTGAGAGAATAAATTTCTGTTGTTGGAAGGCACCCAGTTTGTGGTACTTTGCTACAGAAGTCCCAGAAAACTAATACACCTTGTAACATATTCACTAATATACTGTATAACAATTCCAGGGATTAAGGTATGGATGTCTTGGGGGTTCACTCTGCCTACCATGAGACTTCAGCTGAGTACAAAGCAGGAAAATACAACCCACAATGAAGAGAAAAATCAGTCAAAACTTACAGTTGCCGCAGATTCAGAATTAGTAGACAAGAGCATTGAAACATTGCTTGTAAGTATTTCATATGTTCCAGAAGCTGGAGGGAAGACTGAACATAACTGAACATATTGAGACATAAAAGATGTAAAAAAAAGAACCAGGGCTTCCCTGGTGGCGCAGTCGTTGTTAGTCCGCCTGCTGATGCAGGGGACGCGGGTTCGTGCCCCGGTCCGGGAAGATCCCACATGCAGCTGAGCGGCTGGGCCCATGAGCCATGGCCGCTGGGCCTGCGCGTCCGGAGCCTGTGCTCCGCAACAGGAGAGGCCTGCGTACCGCAAAAAAAGAAAGAAAGAAAGAAAGAAAGAAAGAAAGAAAGAACCAAATAAACTTCTAGAGATGAAACCTGTAATACCTGACATGAAAATATATTGGATGGGATAAAAGCAAATTAGATATTTTTACAGAAGAGATTAGTGAACTCTGAGACATAGCAATAGAAAACAGTCTAAAAAAGAAACAAAAAAATGACTGAAAAACTGACCAGGGCATCAGTGATATAATTGATGTTCCTAAAAGACAGAGGGTTAAGAAAAATATTTGAAAAACGGATGGCAGAAAGATTTCAAGATTAGATGAAAACTGTAAACCCTCTTATCCAAGAAGCTCAACTAGCCCTAGTTACAGGAGACCTGCCAAGATACATCATCAGATTGGTCAAAACCAGTGATATGGAGAAATCTTAAAAGCATTCAGAGAAAAAGACATAAAGTACAGAGGAGCAATCATGCGAATTCCAGCATATTTCTTGTGGGAAAAAAATGCAAGCCAGATGGCAGGGTAGCAACATCTTTAAAGTACCGAAAAAAGAAAGCCCCACCAACCTAGTTCTATATCCAGTGAAAATATTTTTCCAAAACAAAGTCAAAATAAAGACAGTGTCAGATATACAAAAGGTGAAAGTTCATCACCACAGACCTATACTACCAAAAATAAGGGACATCCTTTAGGCAGAGGCAAATTGGTAGAAGATAGAAATCTGGATCTGTGAAACAGAATGAAGATCACTAGAAGTGGCGAATTTGAGGGTAAATATAAAGGAGTATTTCTATATCATATAAATCTTATTAAAAGAGAATTGGCTCTTTAAATAAAAAACAGTAACAGTAAATTGTGCGTTTTATAATGTGCAAGTAAAAGCGCATGACAACAATAATGCAAGGGCAGGAGGAAAGAAATGGCAATAGACTGTTGTAAGGTTCTTAGGCTGTACATGAAGTATTGTAATACCTTTTTTTTTTTTTTTTTTGCGGAACGCGGGCCTCTCACTGCTGTGGCTTTTTCCCCGTGGGGGCACAG
>NW_006790887.1:52959-68548 GCF_000442215.2 Lipotes vexillifer | reverse complement strand
TTTGGGCTGTACATAAAGTTTTGTAATCCCTTTTTTTTTTTTTTTTTTTGCGGTACGCGGGCCTCTCACTGCTGTGGCTTCTCCCGTTGAGGAGCACAGGCTCCAGACGCGCAGGCTCAGTGGCCGTGGCTCACGGGCCCAGCCGCTCCACGGCATGTGGGATCCTTCCGGACCGGGGCACGAACCCGTGTCCCCTGCATCGGCAGGCGGACTCTCAACCACTGCGCCACCAGGGAAGCCCTTGTAGTACCTCTTGAAGGCAGATTATGTTGAGTTAAAGGTGTATATGATAAACCCCAAACAACCCTAGAGTAGCTCAGAGGAGATAGTAAGCAAACAAAAGAAATAGAATGGAGTCATAACAATAGTTAATCCAAAGGGTCACAGAAAAAGAAGGCAAAGAGAAGACACAACAATGGGGCAAGTGGAAGACAAAGAGCAGATTGATATACTGAAGCCTGATCATATCAATAAACATCAGTGGTCTAAACATTCCAGTTAAAAGGCAGAGATTATCAGATTGAATAAAAAAGAAAGCCAAGTATATGCTCCCTATAAGAAACTCACTTTAAATGTAAACACACACATAGGTTAACAGCAATAGGAGCAAAAAGATTTACTCTACTAATTCTAATGAAAAGGAAGATGGTATAGGTATATTATTACCAGAAAAGGGTAAGGAATGTTATCAGGCATAAAGAAGATCATTTCATAATGATGAAGGGTTCATTCATCAAAAGAACATAGTAATAAACGTTACCTATTATCTATCTATCTACCTAAAAAATACCAATTTATTAAATACCTATTAAATACATGAAGCAAAAACTTACAGAAATGAAGGGATTAATAGTCAAAATCACAATTCAGACATATCACTATCCCCTTTTCAGTAATTGATAGAACAAGTAGCCAGGAAAAATTTAAGGATTTTTAACACTTAACTAACTTGGCCTAATTTGTATTTATGGAACACTCAGCCCAACAATAGTGAAATACACATTCTTTTCAAGTACTCTGGGAACATTTACCAAGAAAACCATATTCTGTGCCATGAAACAAGTCTCAGTATTTTAAGTCATATAAGATATGCTCTCTAACAACAGTGAAGTTAAATGGCAAATCAGTGACAGCAGCATATCTAGAAAATCCCTCAAGTATTTGGTATCTAAATAACATACTTCACAATAACTCTTAGGCCAGAGAAGAAATCAAAAGGGAAATTTGAAAGTACTTTGAACTCAATGAAAATGAAAATAAAACATTCCAAAATTTATAGCACAAAGATACCTGTTGTAGAAAAGAAAAAAAGATCTTAAATTAATTCCTACAGCTTCCACCATAAGAAACAAGAAAAGAGAGAGCAAATGAATCCCAAAGAGGATGGGAAATAAAAAAAGATGAGAGGAGAAAGGAACAAAGTAAAAAACAGAAAATGTAGAGAAAACCAATGAGAGGATCAATAATATTGATAAGGCTTTAGCCAGATTGATCAGAAAAAAAAAGATACCAGTTATCAATATCAGGAATGAGAGATGTGATATCACTACAGATTCTACAGCTGTTAAAAGCATATAGTGCATATTATGAACACCTTTATGCCAATAAATTCAAGAACTTAGAGAAATGGAAAAATTCCTTGAAAGGCAAAAACTACTGAAACCCTCTCAGACATTGTGGAAATGTTGCAAACATTCTCACAAAACTCTAGGCTAAGAAGACTTCATTTTCAGTCCTCCCAAATATTTAAGGAAGAAATAATGCCAATTCTACACAGACTTTTTAAGAAAATTGAAAATGAGGGAATACTTCCTAAGTCTGAGGCCAGCATTACCCTGATACCAAAACCAGACATACATGAAAACTATTGAAGAATATCCCTCATGAATATAGATGCATAAATTTTAAACAAAATTTTAGCAAATCAAATATAACAATAAATAAAAAGGGTAATACATCATGACTTTTGACAAAATCAATGAATTTAATTTACCATATGCACATACTAAAAAAAAATTCATATGGTCATCATAATATACACAGAAAAAGCATATGACAAAATTCAATGTCCATTCCTGATAAAATCTCTCAGCAAATTAGGCATGAAAGGGAGTTCCCTCATCTTAATAAAGAGCATCTATAAAAACCCTACAGGTAACATCATACTTAATAGTGAAAAGCTGAATGCTTTTTATCCTGAGATCCCCTCTTACCACTTCTATTCAACATGGTTCTGGTGATTTTTAAAGAATAAAGGACATTGAGATTGGAAAGGAAAAAGTAAAACTGTCTCTGTTAACAGATTATATGACTATATAGAAATTCTGATGGAATCTATTATAGGAAAGCTATTAGAACTAATAAGTGAATTTTGCAAGGTTGCAAAGATACAAGATCAATATATAAAACTCCATTGCATTTCTGTATGCTAGCAATGGATAACTGGAAATTGATATAAAAACCAGTGCCGTTTATATACGGTAGAATCAGAAATATGAAATGCTTAGGGATGTGCGAGACCTGTATACTGTAAACTAGGAAACACTGCTGAGGAAAATTAAAGCATACTGTAATAAATGGAGAGAAGTGCCATGTTCATAGATTAGAAGACAGTCCTGTAAAGATGTTAGTTCTTCCCAAATTGATCTATAGATTCAACACAATCTTAGTCAAAATACCAGGATGAGTTTTTTGTAGAAATTGAAAAGCTGATCTAAGATTTTAGATGGGAATTCAAACGACTTGTATTAGCCAAAACAACTTTGAAAGAGAACAAAATTGGAGGACTGACTACCCAACTCAAAGATTATTTTAAGGCCAGAGTAATTGATACCGTGCTGTATGCATTAGCAGGAAGATAGATAGAGCAACTCAACAGAATAGAGAGTCCAGGAATATATCCAAACATATTGTAAATTTGTTTTTAACAAAGGTGCAAAGGCTATTTGGCGGAAAAGGCTATTTTCAACAAATGGTACTGGAGCAATTGGATAATCGTAGGTAGAAAATGAACTTAAATCCATATCTGGCTCCATATACAGAAAGTAATTTGAAAGAATCGTAGATCTAAATGTAAGTCCTAAAACTGTAACACTTGTAAAAAGGAAATGTAGGAGAAAGTCTTTGACACTGGGCTAGATCATAATTTCTTGGGTAAGATAGCTAAAGCATGATCTGTAAAGAAAACATTGATAGCTTGGACTTCGTCAACATTAAGAAATTTTGTTCTTTGAAAGATACTGTTAAGAGGATGAAAAAACAATTCACGAAGTAGGAGAAAATATCTGTAAATCATATGCCTGATAAAAGACTTGTATTCAGAGTATATAAAGTATACTCAGTAAGTAAACAGACAACCCAGTGAAACAATGGGCAACAGATTTGAAGAGACATTTTAGCAAAGAAGGTGTAAATGGATGGCAGATAAGTTCACGAGAAGATGGTCACGTATTCATTTATTGGGGAAATGCAAATTAAAGCAGTAATGAGATACCGCTGTACACCTATTGGAATGGCTGAAACTGAAAAGACTGCCTGTACCATTGTTTGTCAAAATGTGGATGAGATTTGAATTCTGCTGGTAGGAATGTGAAATTATACACCCACTTTGGAAAATATTTTGGCAGTTTCTTAAAATGTTAAACGTACACCTACTATATGACCCAGACATTGCATGCCCACATATTTACCCCAAAGACATGAAAGCCTGTGTCCATACGAAGACTCATATGTGAGTGTTGATAACAACTTTAGTTGTGAGAGCCACAACCCAGATAGCAGTTTGCCTATGGATGAATGCAGTGTAGTAACTGGATTCAATCTGATACAAAGGGATAGACTACTGATACTGCCCCAGTGTTGAAAAATCTCAGAAGGATTGTGCTAGGTGACAGAAGCCAGACAAAAACAGGAGTACATACTACACCTACCATTTATAGAAAATTTTAGAAAATACAGTCTTTTATAAAGTATAGAATCTGGCTGATGGAGAATGGGGTGGGATAGGGAGTGGCAAGAGACACTGGTTATAAAATGGTGTGAGGAAACTTGGGGGGAATGAATATATTATGTTGGTTATGGTGACATAACTGCCACATTTTATGAAATTGTACAATTTGTGTGTAGTTTATATCAATTACATAACTCAACAAATTTTTTAGAAACTAATATTTTTACTTTTTATATATGTCGTGATTTTCTGCAAAGTGAACATGGGTTCTCAGAAAGTATGGTACTTTGGTACAGGGGCTAATTAGCACTGTGTGTTGGTAGCCTCTGGAGGTGTTACTGTTATTAAAAGCAAAAAGTCATTAAGTGCTTGTTTTGTGACAGGCGTGATGATGGTTGTTCATGTATTATTTCACTGAATTCTCAGCACCACCTACAGACATGATCCTCAGCCTCATTGTATAGATGAAGAACCTGTGGCTTAGAAGTGTTGTCACATGGAAGTGCAGATGGGGCTCGAACCCAGGTCTGTGTGAAAGCCCCATGTGTGCATTTGGCCACCATCCTGTGTGTTCTTCCTGGTTATTAACACGATACAACAATTGGCTGTAATTATAACCTGTTTGAATGAAGAAAAGGGTTAAGATGTTTAGCGTCTTTTTTTTAGAGACTGAAAAGTGGAAAAGTATTTTAGAACATTTTTTATTTTTATTTTTATTTTTTTTGCGGTACGTGGGCCTCTCACTGTTGTGGCCTCTCCCGTTACGGAGCACAGGCTCCGGACGCGCAGGCTCAGCGGCCATGGCTCACGGGCCCAGCCGCTCCGTGGCATGTGGGATCTTCCCGCACCGGGGCATGAACCCGTGTCCCCTGCATCGGCAGGCGGACTCTCAACCGCTGCGCCAGCCGGGAAGCCCTGCATTCATTCTTTTTGTTTGTATTCCATGCTGTTCCAAAAAGGATTTAGGGTAGTTATGAAACACATATGTTAATTTGTAACTAAGGCAATTGAGAACTAGTTTCCTTGGTTCCCTGAGAGCTCAGTGTGTAGTCTCCATGTGTCTGGAAAGGAAGCTCTGTGAGGGCAGGTTTGTGCTCTGTTGTTACTACATCTCCAGTGCATGGAACAGTGCCTTGTAAATAAGGGTGTTGAAAGAACATGAGTTGCCTGTTTTCAGAAGCATTGGATCATAATTGTATGTAGTACATTGAATTTATATTTAGCATAATTTTTATATTTGATTCTTGATTTTGTAAATTTTAATGAAGATTGTAGCCAACAGTTTTAAAGTTAAGTGTTTTACCTATAAAAAGTGAGATGTTGGTCCAAATATTATCCCAGTGACATACCTAAAGTTCTGTATTTTTAAAAATCTAGTCTTATTATCACCTAAGTTGCTTTTTATTGTGATTTTATGATTGCAGAATGTGCCAGAAAGGAAAAAGGGGATGTGAGCTTGCTTGCCCCTCTTACATTTTCTATACCACTTGGAGTTGCTTTACTAAAACTTCTACGATGCAGTGGTTTTTAAAAATCCCAGGAATTAGTGCAGCTACTTGCAGGCTCTGCAGCCGTGGCACGTTTTATATAAGCAGCCTCTGTCATTTTGGGGGATTGCTGTGAAGAGTAAATGAGTTTGTATAATATCTGTAAATCACTTAGAATAGTGCTTGGCACATAAGGGCTCAATAAATGCTAATTATTACATTTCGGGTTTTTATGAGGCTTAAATTAAACAAGATTATTCATGTAAAATGTTTAGTAGAGTATCTGGCATTTATTAAGTGCTCGATAAATGCTACTGGCTCTAATTTAAATATTCAGGTGCCAATATGTCTGAAGAGGCTGTGTCTTTGGATCTCTGCGTATGTCATATGTTTAGTGAATTTATTTTAGAACATGAGGAAAAATTATTAGTTTCTGTATTGGCTTTTCCCAATAGGTACAAGTTACAAAGTTATAAAAATTTTATAGAAATATGTAATTATTTTTCTGATTTCTAAGTTTAGGTCATTTGTTAGGCCTCTCTATTCAAGTTTATGTTTATTTTTACTATTAAAAAGTACAGAGCTTTGACTGATATTACAATTTAGCACAGTAATTGTCTTTGACAAGATTGTCATGTGTAAACTCATCTTTCTTGTCTTGTTACCCTTCTCACAGGTTTGTGGAACCTTGCTTCTCTCTTTTCCAACCTTTGTCTATTTGTGTTGATGCCCTTTGCCTTTTTCTTTCTGGAATCAGAAGGTTTTGCTGGCCTGAAAAGGGTAAGTGAATCATGTTTGAGAATTAAATTTCTTTTTTTTTTTTTTTTTTTGCGGTACGCGGGCTGCGGGCCTCTCACTGCTGTGGCCTCTCCCGTTGCGGAGCACAGGCTCCGGACGCTCAGGCTCAGTGGCCGTGGCTCACGGGCCCAGCTGCTTCGCAGCATGTGGGATCTTCCTGGACTGGGGCACGAACCCGTGTCCCCTGCATCGGCAGGCGGACTCTCAACCATTGCGCCACCAGGGAAGCCCTAGAATTAAATTTCTTAAATGAAGAAGTAAATATCATTCATGTTGAACTAGAAAAAATAGGCTTAAACAACCATTTTATTGGAATGTAAGAGGTTTAATTAATAATAATGTCTTGTTAATATTAATAATATTTTTACAATAGTGGTAACAATGTTACATATTGAGTTATTTTACATGTCTACAGGGAGGAAGTCATCTTTTGACCTTTGAATGATTTTATACTATGTGCAAAGTTGGTGGAGTGTTCTTTTGTAGAATGAATAAACCTGATACAATAGCTATTATTCCTTTCTTATTCCCAGGATCCTGTGACTTACTGATATTAGGTGAATGTGGGAGCGTGAGAAGTGGGCAAAACAGAACAGTCTGCATGAGCATCTTAAACAGTTAATCCAGACCTTGTCAATGGTAGTAACTCCCTCTGTCCTTGAATAGAGCATTTTAAAAGTGAAGGGAACAGCATTTCCATTTATAGCTTGTGGAGCTGTTTGCTATAAAAGCTTGGAATATAATGCGAAGATTTCAGTAGTTAGTACTTTTGGGATGACTTTTAAACCTGACAAAATGAGTTCTAGTGTTACAGTTTATAGACACATTGTACCTTTCTAATTTTTAGTTATGGTTATTCATATTCATATTGTGATAGATGGTTGGTTTCATATTTAGTGAATGTACTGAGATCAGAATGGATGGTTGGGTATGGCGGTCAAACGTACATTGAGAAAACTTGCTTTTTTTTTTTTTTTTTTTTTTTAAGAAGATGTTGGGGTTAGGAGTTTATTAGTTAATTAATTTATTTTTGCTGTGTTGGATCTTCGTTTCTGTGTGAGGGCTTTCTCTAGTTGTGGCAAGCAGGGGCCACTCTTCATCGCGGTGCGCGGGCCTCTCACTACCGCGGCCTCTCTTGTTGCGGAGCACAGGCTCCAGATGCGCAGGCTCCGTAGTTGTGGCTCACGGGCCTAGTTGCTCCGCAGCATGTGGGATCCTCCCAGACCAGGGCTCGAACCCGTGTCCCCTGCATTAGCAGGCAGATTCTCAACCACTGTGCCACCAGGGAAGCCCCGAGAAAACTGGCTTTTATCTATTAGGTTTGTTTTTTATAATGACATATGTTAATTATTTAAGTCATCCATGTAATGGGAAAGACTTGCATAGTTTCAGTTTAAAAAACTCTTTGTTGATAATTTCTTGAAGAATGATAGGAAGTTTTGCTGCTGAAAGGGACTTAGTTCAAACCCTCCTTTTATAAGGAGGAAATGGAGATCCAAAGATAATGTTATTAAATTGTCTAAGAGCCACATATGTACCACTGCAAAACTAGGACTAAAACCCAGGGCTTGCTTCTAACCTCCCCAGAGTGTGCACATTCTTTACCGGTCAACACTGTGGAGAGCCAGTTAGAGCCAGCCAGGCAGGTGACAGGCCGGGCACCGACGAGGGAGGAGAAGGGACCACAGCGCGGGCAGAGGAAGGGGCAAGGCAGGCTTTGCGTGGGGACGCCAGGCAGTAGGAGAACAAGGGGGGTGTGGCCTGGACGCCCAGACAGAGCTCAGGAGAGTGGAAGGTAAAGCATGGCGTCAGAGCGGGGTCGGAAAGGAAGAGCACGGAGAAGAAGCAGGGTCATCAGAGACGCTCGAGAAAGCAATTTCTGTGGAATTTTGGAGGCTTTTGGCAGATAGTCACACATTTGACAGAGTTTTACTAGGCACTTACTAAGTTATAATTACTGTGCTGTTAAAGGAGCTTGCTGGGTACAGAAGTGAAAAGACAGGTTCTTGCCTTCAAGGGATTAAGAGAGGATGACCTCAGAGATGAAAACAAGTAGCATGTGGTGGATGAACTTTTATACAGTGAGCGGCTGTGAGGGGAGGTCTTGATTTGCCTGGAGAATTGGGGAAGCTTCAGGGAGGGGTTAGCCTGCACTTGAGCTGAGACTTGCAGGTGAGCATTCGAGGCTTGAGCAAAGGCCTGAATTCTGCCTGAATTGAGGGAGTGGCTGGCTGGTGCTTAGCTGTAGAATGGAGAATGGCGAGAGACCTCTTGTCAGGATCAGATCCTGGAGGCTTGAGTCCTCTGCCACATTGTTTGGGTTTTATGCTGTAGACAACAGGGAGTTGGCAGAAGATTTTTGAAAAGAAATTTTGCATCTACTGTTTTATTTAAGCATATTTAGAGATAAATACTCGTCAGAATTTCAACATATGTCACTAGGGAAAGGAGTACATGCACCACACAATGCGAGACACAGTTTGGTAGAGATGTCACCATACTGAATCAGTCATGCACCTGGCTCTGTTAAACAGAGCGTTTCAACATATGTCACTAAAGTTGCCATGTTGATGTTTGCTTTAAACATGCACGGTGCTCCCCTCTCCCTAGTTCTGTCTCATGTGTTATCTTATCAGGTACAAAAGCAACTGGTAAAGCTCAGTGTTAAATATATTTTCATGTTTGGTATTAAAGGTGTGCTACCTAGTTTATGCTTTTCATAAAAATCTAGTTATTAGTTAAATTATTTTAAAAAGCAGTGTGCAATATGGACAAACCCCTTTGTCTCCAAATTATTTCCCTCCCTTCCTGTGAACTAACCAACTAGAAAAGGGACTTGGCAGAATCTGTTGGAGCACAGTTAGCTCCATCTCTAGAATTAAAAACAACGGACACAAGAACCCAGTGTTCTCCTGTTCCCCCTTGTAGACTAGGGTCAAAGGGGAGAATCAGCTTGAGGAGGGGTATAAGAAGGTAAGTAAAAATATTTTGCACTTACAATTGTACGGCACTTCTTCCTCTAAACTGTTTACTTCTGGTCTCTTTATACATGATTAGAAGAATGCCTTTTCTAAGCACATCTCTGACTGTGTCAGCCTCCTCAAGGTCACCAGCTACATTTCATGGTCTCAAAGGGGACTGATGTGTTGAGTGATTGTAGGGTGCAGTCGACATGACCAATCCAGTTAATTCCCAAACACGGCAAAGGATTTTTAAAAAATATATTTATTTATTTTTGCCGGGTCTTAGTTGCGGCATGTGGGATCTAGTTCCCTGACCAGGGATCGAACCCAGGCCCCCTGCCCATTGGGAGTGCAGAGTCTTACCAGGGAAGTCCCCACAGTGAAGAATTTAAAAAGAGGGGCAGAAGGCAGAGCTCAGGATGGTTACTGTTTCTTAGAATCTGGTAGCTTGGGGATGAATGGGAGTTGCAGAAACCAAATTAAAGTGTTTTGTCTTTAATGCTGTTAAAGGAAGGAGGGAGATGGGGTTGTGGCTTGGAGGAGAAGAGGTGGAATAATTCTATTAGTATATTGCTGAGGGAGGGGCCAATGGAAGAGAGACTGCAGGTACTAAGGTGAGAAAATTTGTCTTCAGTGTCAGACTGCCTGGGCTAGTTACATCATCTAAACCTCAGGTTTTCTTTCTGTAAAATGGGTATAGTAATGATAGTTACCTTACTGTTTCATTTGGAGGATTAAATGAGAGGTGATTATTCATGTAAAGCATTTAGCCCAGGATTTAGCTCAGTAAATGTTAGGTATTATTGTCACTATCCTAGAGCTTCATGCATTTGACTGATAAGTATTCTAGGAAACATCAGCGTTATATGGATAGATCATTAGAAAGCAAGTAAATAGAGTCAGCTCTTAATTATTCATGTATTATTATCTTAGGCGGTCTTAAGATTCCAAATTATTTTTCCCATTTTGAAATGGCATGTACTAAAGCAGAATCAAAACTGCCTAAAGAGAAGGTGCATCTACAGGGAACTATATTTAATATCCTGGGATAAACCATGATGGAAAAGAATATGAAACAGAATATGTATGTATAACTGAGTCACTTTGCTGTACAGCAGAAATGAACACAACATTGTAAATCAAGTATACTTCAATAAAATTAAAAAAAAGAGACAGAGAAGGTGCTTGTAGACCCTATTAGAAATGTTTAGAGAGCTTTAAAATCAGGGTAATCATGGCATGTTATTTTACAATATTCACCTTTTTCAGTTACATGGAATTTGCAAGGGTTATTATTAGCATTGTATATTTAAGTCTAAATGTGTTAGGTATGTGTTTGAGCCTTGCAGTATTATGCCTTTCTGTTATATAAGATCTGGTATTTACTTGCACAGGTTCCGAACAGTGTTTGGTGAGATCTGTAGCGCTTTCCACAGGGCTATAGGTTGTATCGCAGTTAGGAACTCTGCTGCTCTGATGAAGGGGGTTGGTCGCTGACATCTTTGACACAGCTGGCTGACAAACATGTATATATTTGTGTGTATCCCTTTAAAACCTTTTGCTCATTGGTTACATTTGACATATCTACTTCCAAGGCAACATTGAGGAGAGCTTAGAAAACACTTCTAATTGGTAGATTTCAGCACAATAATTTGAGTAAGGACAAACTTGTAATATGGTTAAGTTAAATTTCCTTTTTTTTCCTTTGGCCACTTCCTGGTGTTGTTTTACTATGTTGAAGTCTGGTGGAGCCCCTAAATGGCATATGGTCCCACCAAACTCCCATTGATTGCCCTGGGCAATCGATTTTAAAGCAGCCCCTTGCATATTGTGCCGAGATGTGGAAATTGGCCACTGGCCATGGCGGATGCAGAGCTTGAATTGAAAATCAAATTAAGCAGAATTCTCTACTTAGTTTTTAATTAAACCGCTATGTTAATTCAAACGGGACATTTTAGGCCTGTGGGGTTGACCATGTCCTTTTAAGGGCCTTGAATCGCCTTTCTTCTCTCTCCTTACCATGGCGTATGTTTCTTTTTTATTGGGACCATCTCCTAGCTATTCCCATTCTTTACAATTCTCAAGGGTAGGAGAATGTAAGTGGTCTTGATAAAGCAAGGTATTTTCTTTTTCTTTCTTTCTGTTTTTTTGTTTTTGGTAAGAAGGTACCTTTTATCTTGGAATTCTGTTAGCAGTTAAATTTTTATTTAATCTAGATTATTTATATTATAGGCTGTCACCCGTATATATTGTAGCAAGCATTACATATGTTCATGTGTGTTTGAAGCTGACCCCAAGCTTACATCTTACGTTTCAACTCTGGTGAAGAGGTTGCATCTGGTGGGTTTTGTTTTTGTTTTGTGGTAGACATGTTTTCTCCACAGTTTTTATCTCGGTTGCTTAGTCATACACCAGAGTATGAGAGTCTTGGGGCTGACAGCGCTCCTGTTCTGTTACACTCAGGTCAGCTGTGTGAGTCTCTCTCCCCACTCTGCCTCAGAGGGACCTCTACATTATTTGCGGTGATGCCAGAAGGTGTTTTTCGATTGCGTAATGAACCAGTCTAACCTCTGGCTAGGGTTTAAATGGGAGTTAGAAATGTGTTTGTTTCATACTGTATCTTAACATCTTACTTTGAATTAAAATGTCATAAGAAAAAAAAATGTCATGAGGAAAAAATTCAGCAACTTAATGAAAGTAAATAAAACCCTTCAATGACAGATTATTTCATGAACCAAAGATGTTTCTGGGAGCAACTTTATATTGTGCCTCACATTAATGCCTATCTTTGGTTTGAAGTCATGGTATAACATTTAACATAAGTGACAGCAACATCCTGACCAATTACCTAAGCCATCCAGACACCCCCAGATGTCCAGAACATAGCACACGGTCTGTAGGATTAAGAGGTTAACTCCTAGAACTTCAAACGAAGTGCTTGATAATAAAAGCAAAAAGTACAAAATCTGAGGTGACTTCCTTTCTTAATTAATTAGACTGGCCAGGTGGAAGCCAAGAGCTGGGTGCGGTGCTTGGAAGGCCTATAAAGCTGAGCACCGTGACAGCACAATAGAGGGGGAACAGACATCGTTCTAATATGTTTCTATCCTGTGTCACAGTTTGAAATTGTCCTGGTTTATGTCCCTTTTGGCAAACTTACATAAAAGTGACCTTGTACTGTATTTTATGACCAGATGACTTTTTCCCCCCAGTGGCTAATTTGTATCAGGCCTCCATCTTAAAGAGACACAGAAATGAGTAGGAAGTCCAGCTCCGTCTCAGTGAACTTTCATTGCATTCTTTCATTATTTTTGCTCGTTTTTGCCACTGATCATCCATAAATTGTTGGAAATGAGTGATTAAGGAAGTGCTGCTTAGTGTTAGTGGCACATGCGCATATTTGCATGGTTTTTTGTGGGTGAGAGGAAATCACATACAAAAAGGGAAACTCCTGCTGGGAACCTTTCAAGGAAATTTACCTTGGGTCTCGTTTTGATCTCGGTGTTTATTACAGAAAATGGAGTCATATCTCACTAACTATTGTTATGTGTTAATTTGATTTTCCAACACCTTCAAGAAAAAAATATCAGTAGTTTATTAACAGAATTCCTGTACCCTCTTCCAATTGTGAGGACTAATTTCTTCCATAGAAACAATATAGATAAGAATTATTATTTTCAAAACATTTGATTCTAGTAGTGTTGTTACATGCAAGGTTCCTGTTGGAATTGTGACTCTACTGTAAAAGGCGTGGTTATAATAATGTAAACTGAGCACTTTCAGACATTGAAGCTTGATGTATAGGATGTCAGAGAAAGACAGAGAAAATTATTATTTTGAAGAAAAGGGTACATTTATTCCATTTAAAAATTATTTGAGTTCATAAGGATTTTGAGTTAAAAATCATTTAGTTAATGAAATGACGTTAATTTTATCACTCTTCTCAGTACAGCTGCATGTTGGAGGCGACTAAATTATAACTTCAGTAACAGTGTCAGTTATTGGTAAATAGCACATTGCTCAGTTCCTGCATACTTGGTGATGGTATGATACTCTCTCTCCATTTATCAGAAAAGGAGAGGTTTATACTGTAAGGCTAGATTGTCTCTTTATTTGTGTAAAGAGTTTTGTATAGTGGCAAAACTATAAGCTCTGGCTTTCTGAAGACCTGGACTTAAATCCTGACTCTTCTTTTACCGACCTGGAAGTCCAGGCACGGTTCTTAGTGTCTCCATCTGGAAAATGGGCTGCAGTCCTTACCTCGGCCTCAGGTTACTTCACCAAATCTGTTTGTAAAGCACCAAGACACAGTAGAATTGGCAGTTATTATTAGGGACTTAAATATACCAACTGTGAGCAAGGTGATAATGAAATCAGGAAGATTTGTGTGGTATAACTTTATGTGGTAGCAAAACGATGTAAGAAATTAGAGTGGCGTCAACATAACTTTGTTTATTTACTTTTTGAAATATAAATGGTTTTATCTTGTAACAGTATAGGTTGTAAAAAGAAGGTATTTAATAGGTAGCTGAATATCAAACTTTTTTTTATATGATGATTAAATTACCAACTAATGTCTCATAATTTGTTAAATGAGAAGTTTTGGTAGGGAGGAAATATAAAATCACCAGGTTCATGTTTTAAAGTAATTATACTTTTAATTAAACTGGCTCTAATACTTGAATATTCATAAAACAATTTCATAGGAATAGCCATTGTTATCAATTAGAGTCTCCTTTCTAAAACTTTTTTTGGGGGAGTTGAAAACTACCTACCCTTGGTTGGAATGAACTTTATTTGAAAGTAAAATTAAATGTCAGGTTTAATGCTGACTAGAGAGCTTCTTACACAAGTATGATACATACCCACAGACCTGTAGGACGAGAGCTCACCCAAGAGGCTAGAATTTGGATTGTTAAAATCTATTTATTTGGCATTTAAACTCATATTTATTTGTCTGTAAAATCATTTATTCAGCATGTCACAGTGTTAATCTTCTGATCTCTATGAAATGTATGCCAATATATAGCTGGAACTTGATATATTACTTTACAACCCATTTATTTGGCCCGTTTGTACCAGAAATAAAAGTTGTGTATTTAGACACATCAAAGGCAATAGGATTGTTTGATAGTTTTGACATTAGGTAATATTTTAGGTTGCAGTATATTATGTACTTTTCTTTAAACTTAAGTCATTAATAGTTATACTACTTAAAAATTTATTGGTTTGCACACTTTGTGTTAAGGAAAGGAAATTCTCATCTAGAAAGACAAGTTCTTACTGTTCTAGAGTGATTGACTTTTAAATCAATTGAACTGTTAAAATAATACATAAAATGTATGTTCTTTTAGTTATTAAAAATAAGGTGAGCAGGCAAAAACAAAAAATATGGACACCTGAACAGTAGAAAAAGAATTAAATATAGTGAAATGGTCAATTTAAAGGAAACATTTCCTATTATCTTTCTTGGAACACAAAGAAATTTTAAGTTGTTTTATAGTGCTGGATTTAAATACTTTTATACTTTCATATTTTATTTGGGATTACTTGATATTGTTTCTCTTTACACATTAATTAATGAGTATTAAGTTTTATAAGCAGTCTGTTTTTAAACAGACTTGTGAAGGGCTTAAAAATTTTTTTAAATCCTTTTTGAAATATCAGAAAAACTTATCTGATCTCTTAATGATTTTTGCTTCCTTTTTTTTAATTTCTTTATTGGAGTATAATTGCTTTACAATGGTGTATTAGTTTCTGCTGTATAACATAGTGAATCAGCTATACATATACATATATCCCCATATCTCCTCCCTCTTGCGTCTCCCTCCCACCCTCCCTATCCCACCCCTCTAGGTGCTTCCTTCTTAAATGCCTAGAATTAAACGATATTTCTGATTTTTTTTAGAAGATATTTAATGAAGTACCTTACGTTGTGATAAGAGCTTATTGCATTATGTAACAAATATACTTTAAGTATTCTGAATGAGATTTCTCTTCTCTTTCTGTTATTACCTTAGTTCAGGCTTCATCATTTCTTGGATTATTTAAACCACTGTCCATCTGTGTTTTCTGCTTCCAGTTTCATTCCCACACAAAGTAACCTCCACACTGCCTTCTAGCACTGTTTTCTACATAATGCTATATCTGTAACTCACCTCCATAAAATCTCCAAGGACCAAAACCAAACAGGCACAACAAAACTTAAATGGTAACTGAGTAAGTGATGCCCTAGTTAGGGCAGGGAGGTAGTTACAAGGTGGTACAGTACCATGGATGCATTCAGGCTAGGAGTTGGAACTGAAGCTCCACTGAAAGCCCTCAGCCAAAGGGCAGACTTGCTAAACACACACACACACACACACACACACACACACACACACACACACACA
>NW_006790887.1:17567-51821 GCF_000442215.2 Lipotes vexillifer | reverse complement strand
CACACACACACACACACACACACACACACACACACACACACACACACACACACACACACACACGGAGCCTCTGGGCAGAAGTCTCCCCTGAGAGGTAGTCCACAGGCCTCTACCTCACAGGAGTTGGGGTTCAATATTACTACCTGTATTGTTGGGAGACCCCAAACCAAGAAATTAGCATAAAGGGTTTTTCAGAGTATTATGTTTCATTTTATCATTTCAACCTGATGTATAATATCATTTTAACATAACGTATAATTAAATAAATTTTAAGTGGTTTCAATAAACATATAATTAATGTTGGTTTTAGAAAGTTGATTTAATGTACTTAACATTCATCATATGTATAAAGTTTTGAGCTGGTCCTATTTATGACATAGGCTATTTAATTGTCTTTAACTTAATTGTGTGAGAAAACTCAGGACTTGACAACAAACATATAAGCAGGCCTAAACAAGACCTGATTACATTTTATCCAAGTTTTCTCCATTTTAATCTAACGCTCTTTCTTAGTAATTTGATACTGGTTTAGTTCTGAAAGTGTTTTTATTCCTTCAAAGCCAAGGATGAATAATGTAGTCTGTTCTATTTTAGCTACTTTTTCTGTGAGTTTTTACAAAGATCTGACATTTTAATCTATCTATAGTTAATTTTGTGAGGTGATTAAAAAGAGTGAATCTAAGTAAACTTTTCTGTTATTCAGTTATTCTAAAGAAATGTATACAGTAATATTACTCTTACCTATTATTTTTTAATATTTAAAAATTCTTATGTATAATTACACATCTTTCTGGACTTTTTACAGCTTGTAGTGCCTGGAGTCGCTGCTCTTTTCTTACTTTTCTTATTTTCTTTTAATTTTTTTTTAGTCTATAACTTCCCCTGGACATTTCTCCATAGATTTGATCCCAAGTACTTTCTATCATTTAGGGATTTCTCAGCATTGCTGCTCTGCTGATGGAACTCTTGTCTTCTACCATAATTAATTCGTTCAGTTAATTCCTATTGACCACTTATTGTATTCTAGGTACTGTTGCAGCTGTTAGGGACAGTGCAATTGATGGATTGATTATGTATTTATTATATATTTTTCCTGTTTCCTGTGGTAGAAAATGTATGTGATTATTAATCTGTCATCTTGAACTGATGTACCTGATTCCTCTATCTCTCCACCTGTTAGCTTTACTGGCCCTTTGTCTGGAATTCAGTTATTTGTTAATTTGGGGGCATTCTTTGTTCTTTTTTCCAGACCTGGGAGGCTTTGTGGTCTCTGCTTGAATTGGCTCTGATTTCGTTGACAAGTGTGGGGCGCAGTCTTTTCTTTTGGCCTCTCCTCTTTCGCTTTGTAGCTGTTTTGGCCTCTCATGGCCTTAAGGTTGTTTGTTTAAAGACAATCTTTTCCAATATAGTGTTCAGAAATTCCTTCTCAGGATGCCAAGATGATTTCTACAAGCGTACAAGCCCTTCCTCAGTGTGTCTGTGTATTCCAGGATCTTTTATTTCCCTGTGTCTTTTGCATGAAGTATACTCACGAGGTTGATGGTTTTGGCTGATTCTCCTGTGTATCTTGACTTCTATCGGTTTTTCATTAATATTTTAATTATAATTTAAACAAGTTTAGGGAAAGCCAATTAACCCTACATTGTTTTTTATATCATTCCAGATTACCTGTCAACATTTGTACTTGGATCATTGTGTAATTATAATTAGTGTACATATATTTTTTATGTCCTTCTTGCTTTAATTATTTTGTGTACATAAATTTTCTAGTGCTATGAAAAATTGTCCAAGACTTGGAAATGTGCAAAGAAGATCCTGGGTGTTCTGTCATTGGAGTTCTAGCCATTGTCTAGTGGATGCTGGGGATTTTCTGGTCCTGTAGGGGTTTGCACCTTTGGCTGATTTTCTGTTGACTTGGCTATATCACACCTCCTTAGGGTTAGAGTTAACTTGTAGGAAACTGAGAGCAATGCCAAGTAATTTGTCTGATAGAGATGTAATTGATTTCTTCCCTATGCAAAAGATAGCTCCAAACGTTTCATTTTATTGTCCCACAGGATGTTATCCCATTTTGCATCTATTAGCAAATTGATTTTAATATTTCTGGTTATCTATGTATATGTGTTCAAATTCTCCTTTGACCTCGTTTTATCAGAAATTAAAATCACGTGCTAAAGGATGTGAAGAACAGAAAGGACCAGGGTGCTCAGAGAGGAGCTGCCATCAGCAAGCAGCAGGAACACTTGCTGTGGGCTAAAGCAGAGCATGTGGGTCCTGGAAGTTGAGAGTCGGTAAACTTAAAAGGGCCCACCAGGGCACAAGCTACCGAGACACCTCACCCAGAACTGGAGCCTGCTTCTCTAGATTCACTGTCACCAGAGGCAGGAGATGATTAAAGAAAGAAGCAGGACAAAAACTCTTGTGTATATGAAGATGAGCAGGGACTCAGGAGATGACCAGACATCTGGGAAAAGTCAACATTGTGAGAGGGACCAAATTCGATGCACTACTCAGAGTTAATAGACAAAGAAAAGATTTCAGAGAGATTTGAAAATATTTGATCTAGCATTTTAGACTTTTCTTGGCAGAGGGAATTAAGGCTATCTCGTCCTCAATGTTGCCAGAAATGAAAGTTCTGTTGAGTCATTCTGATAAAAATCAAGTCTAGACAGTTTCCAGGATATTTCTACCAGAGGATGTTAAAGAATAGATAACTACAGTTTCAACAAATTTGTGTGGAGATTTGAAGATGGAACACTCACAGTTGTATTTTATGGAATTAGTGGAATCTTGATGCTGAAAGCAGACAGGATTAATATGAGGAAGGAACATTATATGCCATTCCTTTTCATGAATACTTGTGAATCAGAAAATGTTAAGCTGAGGCCAACACAAAAGATCATCAAAAAAAATTATTTCAGCTCTCAAGGTTGGTTTAACACTAGAAAATCTATGACTGTAATTCATGTTAGCAGAGCAAATTAGAGAAAAGAATCAAGTGAACACCTCAGAAGAGACACAGAACACATCCATGAAATCAGTAACCATTCATGATTAAAAAGCAAACTAAGAACTACAGGGAACTTGCTTAACCTGATAATGGATATCTACTCTAAGAATGCAACTGACATTGTTCTTAGCAGTAAAATGTTAAAAGTATTTACTTTAAAATTGGGATGCCGTCTTGAGTACTTTTATTTCTAACAATAGACAACACTATGGTAGAGTTCTTTACCAGTACAGTTAGACAAGAAAAGGAAGAATTGAAAGGAACAAACAGAATAGTCATGATCGACAGATGATACTGTCTTTTGAAAAATCCTATAGAATCTAAAGATAAACGATAATTCCAGTAAGAAAATTTAGCAAGGAAGCTGGATATAGGATTAATATAGGAAAATCAATAAATAACAGCAACAAACAGAAAATCTAATTAAAAATACCTTTTATAATAGCAAGACAACTAAGGTATGTTGAAATAAACCCAACAAATGATTTTTAAAACCTTACTGAAATAATATATGGAAAGAAAAAATCTTATTGAAAGATGTTAAGAAGACCTAGATAATTGGATAGATATTCTATGTTTATGAATTTCTTTATATGATAAAAATACCAGTTCTCAAATTATTTTTTAGAGTCAGTGCAATTCTAATAAAAGTTTTAAGAGGTTATTTTATGGCATGAGACAAGGAGATAGTAAAATTCTTTGGGAGAGCAGAGAGCCAAGAATAGCCAAAGCAATTTTGAAGAACATGGTGATGGAACTTACTCTATCAAATATTAAAAAAGGAACAACAGACTTGAATAGACATTGCTTTGAAGAAGATATGCAAATGACTAATAAGCACATGAAAAGACCCTAGTGTCACTAGGCATTAGAGAAATGCAAATCAAAACAACAAGAAGTTACTTCTCCACACCCATTAGAATGGCTGCTAGAAAATAACAACTATTGGTGAGGATATTGAGAAATTGGAACTCCTGTACACTTTTGGTCCGAATATAAAATGGTGCGACCACTGTGGAAAACAGTATAGTGGTTGCTCAAAAAATTGAAAATATAATTACCACATGATCCAGATATTCCACTTCTGGGTGTGTACACAAAAGAATTAAAGGAAGGACTCCACAGATATTTATACACCCATTTTCATGACAGGATTATTTTCAATAGCCAAAGGTGGAAACAACCCAAGTATCCATCAGTGGATTAATAGATAAACAAATTGTGGTATGTGCATACAGTAGAATATTATTTAGCCTTAACAAGGAAGGAAATTCTCACATGCTACAACATGGATGAACCTTGAGAGCATTATGCTAAGTGAAATAAAGTCAGGCACAACAAGACAAATACTGTATGATTCCACTTATATGAGTGTCCTAGTGTAGTCAAATTCATAGAGACAGAAAGTCGACGGTGGGTGTACAGGGGCTGGGGTTAGATGGGGAGTTACTGTTTAATGGGGTGCAGAGTTTGAGTTGGAGAATATAAAAAGCTCTAGAGATGGATGGTGACGGTTGCATGACTGTGTGAATGGACTTAATGCCACAGAACTCTACACTTAAAAATGGTTAAAGTGGTAAATTTTATGTTATATATACTTTACCATCATAAAAAAAAAGTTAAGTAATGAGCACGGCGGTTCAAATTGGTGGTTACCATTGGGCAGGCTGGTGCAGCAGGTGTGTGGTTGGGAGGGCTACATGGGTGCACAGTGGTTGTGGTGACGTTCCTTTAGGTTGGGTGATCTGTCCACAGGTATTTAATAGACATATAAAGCTAAACAGTGTACAGACTGACATACCTCCGAGATATTGTGGGTTTGCTTCCAGACCACTGCAGTAGAGGGAATATTGCAATAAAGTGAGTCACACGAGTTTTTTGGCTTCCCAGTACATATAAAAGTTGTGATTACACTATACTGTAGTCTGTTAAATGTGCAATAACATTGTGTCTAAAAAACAATGTCCATACCTTAATTAAAAAATACCTCTTTGCTAATAAGAATAAAGACGCAGATGTAGAGAATGGACTTGAGGACATGGGGACGGGGAAGGGCAAGTTGGGACGAAGTGAGAGAGTGACATGGACATACACGCACTACCAAATGTAAAATAGATAGCTAGTGGGAAGCAGCTGCATAGCACAGGGAGATCAACTCGGTGCTTTGTGTCCACCTAGAGGGGTGGGATAGGGAGGGTGGGAGGGAGACGCAAGAGGGAGGGGATATGGGGATATATGTATATGTATAGCTGATTCACTTTGTTATAAAGCAGAAACTAACACACCATTGTAAAGCAATTATACTCCAATAAAGATGTTTAAAAAAAAAGTACCTCTATGCTAAAAGATACTAAGCATCCTCCGAGCCTTCAGTTAGTCGGTATCTTTTTGCTGGGGAAGGGTCTTGTCCTGCCTCCACGTTGGCTGCTGGCTGATCAGGGTGCTGCTGAGGAAGGCCGGGGGCGTTGGGGGGGCGTGGCAGGCTCTTAGAATAAGACAACAGTGAAGTGTGCTGCGTCGACTGACTCTTCCTGTCACGAATGATTTCTCTGCAGCGTGCCGTGCTGTTTGGTACCGTTTTACCGACGGTAGAACTTCTTTCAGAATTGGACTCAGTCCTCGCGGACCCTGCTGCTGCCTCATCAACTAAGTTTATGTCGTATTCTAAATCCTTTGTTGTCATTTCCACAATCTTCACAGCATCTTCACCAGCAGTAGATTTCATCTCAAGAAACCATTTTCTTTTGCTCATCCATAAGAAGCAATGCTTTTCTGTGAAAGTTTATCCTGAGATTACAGCTATTCAGTCACATCTCAGGCTCTACTTCTAATTCTAGTTCTCCTGCTGTTTCTCCTCCACTGAAGTCTTGAACCCCTCAGAGTCATCCATGAAGGTTAGAATCAACTTCTTCCAAACTCCTGTGAATGTTGGTATTTTGACCTCTTCCCATGCATCATAAATGTTCTTAATGGCATTTAGAATGGTGAGTCCATGCATCATAAATGTTCTTAATGGCATTTAGAATGGTGAGTCCTTTCCAAAGGGTTTTCAAGTGACTACGCCCAGATCATCAGAGGAATCACTGGCAGCTATAGCCTTACGAAATGTATTTCTTAAATACGTCTTGAAAGTCACAATTACTCCTTGATTCATGGCCAGCAGAACGGTTGTCGTGTTGGCAGGTATGAAAACAACATGAATCTCGTTGTCCATCTCCACAGAGCTGTCGGGTGACCAGGTGCATTGTCAGTGAGCAGTAGTTTTTGAAAGGAATCTTTTTTTCTGAGCAGTGGATCTCAGCAGTGGGTGTAAAATATCCAGTAAACCATGTTGTAAACAGATGTGCTATCATCCAGGCTTTGTTCCATTTACAGAGCATAGGCAGGGTAGATTTAACATAATTCTTAAGGGCCCTAGGATTTTTGGAATGGTTAATGAGCCCTGGCTTCAACTTAGTCACCAGCTGCATTAGCCCCTATCAAGAGTCAGCCTGTCAGTAGCCAGGACATGGAAGCAAACTAAGTGTCCATCGACAGATGAATGCATGAAGAAGATGTGGCACATGTATACAATGGAATATTACTCAGCCATGAAAAGAAACGAAATTGAGTTATTTGTAGTGAGGTGGATGGACCTAGAGACTGTCATACAGAGTGAAGTAAGTCAGAAAGAAAAATACCGTATGCTAACACATATATATGGAATCTAAAAAAAAAAAAAAAGTTCTGAAGAACCCAGGGGCAGGACAGGAATAAAGACGCAGATGTAGAGAATGGACTTGAGGATACAGGGAGGGGGAAGGGTAAGCTGGGACAAAGAGAGAGAGTGGCATGGACATATATACACTACCAAACGTAAGATAGATAGCTAGTGGGAAGCAGCCGCATAGCACAGGGTGATCAGCTCGGTGCTTTGTGACAACCTAGAGGGTGGGATAGGGAGGGTGGGAGGGAGACGCAAGAGGGAGGGGATATGGGGATATATGTATATGTATAGCTGATTCACTTTGTTATGCAGCAGAAACTAACACACCATTGTAAAGCAATTGTACTCTAATAAAGATGGTAAAAAAAAAAAGAGTCGGCTTGTCCTTCGAAGCTTTGAAGCCACGCATTGACTTCTCTCTACTGTGAAAGTTCTAGTTGACATCTTTCAGTAGAAGGCTCTTTTGTCTACACTGAAGATCTGTTGTTTCGTGTAGCCGCTTTCGTTAATGATCTTAGCTAGATCTTGTGGATGACTTGCTGCGGCTTCTCCATCAGCACCTGCTGCTTCACCTTGCACTTTTATGTCATGGAGGCGGCTTCTTTCCTTAAACCTCGTGAGCCAAGCTCTGCTGGCTTCAAGCTTTTCTGCTGCAGCTTCCTCACCTGTCTCAGCCTTCACAGACTTGAAGAGAGTCAGGGCCTTGCCTGCGTTAGGCTTTGGCTTCAGGCAGTGTCGTGGCTGGTTTGATCGTCTATTCAGACCACTGAAACTTTCTCCTCAACAGCAATAAGGCTGTGTTGCTTCCTTACCATTCGTGTGCTCACTGGAGCAGCACCTTAATCTCCTTCAAGAACGTTCCTTTGCCTTCACAACGTGGCTGTTTGGAGCAAGAGGCCTAGCCTTCAGCCCGTCAGCTTTCCACATGCCTTCCTCTCTCAGCTTCAGCATTTCTAGCTTTTTTTTTTTGCGGTACGCGGGCCTCACACTGTTGTGGCCTCTCCCGTTGCGGAGCACAGGCTCTGGACGCGCAGGCTCAGCGGCCATGGCTCATGGGCCTTTCCGCTCCGCGGCATGTGGGATCTCCCCGGACCGGGGCATGAACCCGTGTCCCCTGCATCTGCAGGTGGACTCTCAACCACTGCGCCACCAGGGAAGCCCACATTTCTGGCTTTTGATTTAAACTGAGACATGCAACTCTTCCCTCACTTGAACGCTTGGAGGCCATTGTAGAGTTATTAGTTGGCCTGATTTCAACATTGTTGTGTCTCGGGGAACAGGGAGGTCCAAGGAGAGGGAGAGAGATGAGGGAAGGGCTGGTTGGTGGAGCAGACAGAACACACACAACATTTATTGATTGTTGCCATCTTGTATTGGTGTAGTTCATGATGTCCAAAACAATTACAGTAGTAACATCAGAGACCACTGATCACAGATCACCATAACAAATATAATAAAAATGAAAAAGTTTGAAATATTGTGAGAATTACCAAAATGTAACACAGAGACACAAAGTGAGCAAATGCTGTTGGAAAAGTGGCACCGATAGACTTGTTCAATGCAGGTTTGCCACAAACCTTCAATTTGTAAAATATGCAGTTATCTGCAAAGTGCAAATTGCACAAGTGCAAAGGGAAAGAAAACGAGACATGTCTATACTTTCAGTATTTAAAAATAGAAAGGAAAAAAGGTTATTTATTTCTTGGTGATGGGCTCATATTAACCAAACTGACATGAAAAGCCAAAATGCCAATTTGTTGATATTCAATGGAAAACTATAAAATAATCACACATGCATGCACACCTACACACCCAAAGTAGCTGTTATTGAGAGCTGGAGAGGCTGTGGAAATGAGAGAGAGGGGTCCAATGCAGCTATGGAGGGATTGGTCTGGGTTTAGAGTAGGCAGACAGCCTTAAGCTTTTTGTGTGTTTCCTGTTTTGTTCACTGTCATAAGGATAGCTCTTCTGTGGTATTTTGGAATTCCTAGTGCTTTTTGTGTAAATGTACTGTTTGCCACAAAAGCAGTATGACACTATTACCTAAATTATCATGTGGAATTGCTTTTATATTAATATTCTACACTTCAGTATCTTGTACATTTTGCTATAGTCATGTAATAAATAATAACCCTAATGATCTTCCTTTTGTTGTGTCTGTATTGGAACTTGTACCTGGGTGTTTTATGACAGGACTGGTAAGGTATTGGCTACAGTGTTCTGTTATATTAAAGGACTGAGCATTTGCTCAGCATGAGCTTGCTATTACGGAATTGAAAATTAATATTCTAGTAAAAGAAGCTTTTGTGTATTTTGATTTAGTTCCTTTGCTAAAATTATAGGTTGCCTTAAGTATGTTTTAAGCATTCTCCCTCCACCTCCTATTTCCACATCAGTTTGTCTTTTATGTCTTATTTCTGTCTTGTGGGGAGGGTAGAAAGCACAGGCTCCAGAAGCTGACAGACCTGAATTTAAAGAGAGTTCTGGCAGGCCTGGAACAGGGTGACCATAGACAGATTATTTAACTTTTTTGGATGTGAGCTTTCTCATTTATAATAAATTTGCCTTTATTGTGAATATTCAGTGAGCACATACAAAGCAACTACGTAGTAGGAGCTTTGCAAATAGTTCCCATTTCTTTTTTTCCATCAAGTTTATAACTAAAGAATTATTAGAACAGAATTAGAATTAGAAAAGATCCTTACTGGCTAACCATTAAATTATTTTGGTGTGATGAAGTGTACTGAGAAATGTTTTTTTCCCAAATTTAGAAATATGTTTAAACATTTTGAAATAAAGTCCCTGCAGTCTTTTTACAATTCAGTTCTTTCATTTACGTGTTGAAAACCTGCTGTATTAATTCATTTACTTGCAATCTGAAGGATTTTGTTTGTTTAATATCATGAGAAATTTCTGCCCATAAATTTAAATATAGTGAACATCTTAGTTCAATGAGCAGCAATGTTAGTATTATTATTTTAACTTATTCTAAAATACTTTCTTTTGTCAAGTTTTAATAACTTGAGAATCTTATAGTTTTAATTTTTCTACTGTGTATGACTATATTAAATAAATATGTATATACATATAATAAACTGCAGAAAATATTAATATTAAAAAACAATTCGCTGTAGAGCTTAACAACACTTTCTATAAAGCTATTTTCTTTGACTTGGGACCAAAACTCTTTTTGTTTATACTTTTAATGATTACTTTGGGAGCAAAGGGGGAAATGGTTGGCACTCTCTAGGAATGCTTGTTTGTAGTTTTTTCATGGTTTAAAATAATTAATACCTGCCTTTATTTTCTGTTCTTTATTAGTGCTTCTATCGATCTTCCCCAGATGACTGCATGTATGTTTGGTGCAGTCTTGATGTCATGCTGAGCAAACCTTATCTTAATGTTACTAAGAGACCCTTTTTGTTAAATGGAAACAATGGCTTGATATTTATTTTAAATGTTCTGTGAATGTAGAAATTTTTCCCAGGCTTTCCTGATGGGTGGAGACATAGTATATAAAGTGGTGTTTACATACCTTCCAAGAGGTCAAGATGTCCTTGCAAAATCTTGTTTAAATGTTCATCACCATAGAAACATATCAGTTTATTGTTAGAGCTTTTGTAATATATTGTAATTTTCACTTCATTGATGTTCAGTACAGAGCATTTAATGTGTAATTGACCAGCACCAAAATTTGGTGTTTAGCCTTTACTAGCTTATTTAATCTAATTTAAACTTAAAATATTGAGATAGTTGTAATTTCCAAAACAATACTGGTATGAAACTAATGTAATTAATTATATAGCTTACTTTTCTTAAAAACAAGATGATGTTTCCTTGACAGAAAGAACTTTATTTTGATGATGTTTTTTACTAATACACTGAGTGCTTATTACACTATGATTTTAATAAAAGAGATTTTCATTAAGGTAACTTAGATTTATGGTTTTGGGGAGGGGTTAAGACAAGTATTCATAAATATATTACGAAGTTCATGAAATCCTAGTACTGTATGGCATAGTATAAGCGTTCAGAATTGTGTGAGCAAGTACAGCTGTTGATGATAAGTAGTCCTTATAGTTCTGTGATCTTTGTATTCAGGAGACTTTTCTTAATTTTTTAGATGAACAATGGGAACCTTCTTCCACTCTGACAATGTTTTGCTACTTTGTTGTTTGCAGGGTATTTCAGTAAGTTACTCTGACATCTGGCACATCTTTTAGCTCAGTGTATGCAAGAATGGAGTTGATAGGGACCTTCCCCTTGGGGCTTCCTAGCTCCTGATTCTGACTCTTAATGGAAAAATGAGCAGTAGGCATATTTTTTTGCTTATATGCTGTCCTGCTGGTGATTAATGGTAGTGATAAAAGCTCTCACAATGCTTTTCATTACTTTGCAGACAGAACCACATACAAAAGTTCAAAAAGCTCACACACTACATGCCACAAAGCCTATACTCTTTAGGCTTTGTAATATTTTACTGATCTCAAGAAAGGTAGTGATAATTTGTATATTTTTGGCACTCATATGAGCCAGTCGATACCAGATTAACAAATGAAGTTTCTGATTATTTATAATCCCTTCACCTCTCTTCTCTCTATTCTAAAGTTGTTGAAGGTAAAAAATCTGCCACGTTGCATTTAATGAAAAGACTTGTTATATTTTTCTGTTGGTTTTGCTAAAGCTCATAAATATGATATTTAATTGATTTTCAGTTGGGCTGATTTTGTCCCATTTAAGCACAAAAGGGGAATAAAAATAAAAGGAAAACATAATTGTCCTAGCCTCCTAGTGGATTAAGTCAGTATAACAGTTATTTCTAACTACGTCAGTTATCTTCAATATGTCATAAACAGGTATAATCATATTCCATAGTTTTGATGGCTTTGCCCTGTGGCGCCTTTTCTGTAATTCCTAATTTACTCTTCTTTAAACTTAGATTAATATCTAAAAATGAGCAGATTTCTTTTTATGAGTTGTTATCTTTCAAAAGAAATGTTGATCAATTTGAAATAAATTTTTGAAGAGTTCATATGCTTTGACTACAGAGGTTTATTTGTTTAAAGATTGTTTCTTATTTGTCTGCTTAAGCATGTGAGCGTACATTTTAGACATTTTTTTCTTGATATTATTAACGTATTTATAATAGAAAAAGCATCCTCTTGGAATGATAATATTGATATCTGTTTGCTTTTAGAAAGACTGTTCACATATACTTTTTAATCACATAAGAGATTTATTTGGGGCTTAGTTTGTAAGTATATGTGGATAAATATGTGGCTATTTAACTTCATTGTCACTTTCAGACTGGTTTATACTTAGGTTGCATTTTAAATGCTATCTATTTTTCTTAATGAGAGAATGTATTTTTTCTTTATGTAAATAGAATGGAGTAATTCTTAAACTTAGTAATGGATTTCTTCTCTTTGACATAAATGCTACTTGAAACACTAATCTATAGCATGTTAAAAGAGACTAATCTAGAGCTATAACATGTTAAAAGAGGCTGTTACTTTAACCAGGCTGTTCAGAGAATTTTATGTCAAGGTTAAATTTATGAAAATGACCAGAAAGTACTTGAGAGTGCAGAGAGTACTTAGATTTTGTTAGAAACAGACTGTTAGTAGTCTGCTGTGACCTATATGGTAACCATTAGCCATGTGTGGCTATAT
Source organism: Lipotes vexillifer (assembly GCF_000442215.2). NCBI lineage: Eukaryota > Metazoa > Chordata > Mammalia > Artiodactyla > Lipotidae > Lipotes > Lipotes vexillifer. Next base: position 39,433 of record NW_006790887.1, on the reverse strand, counting down.
ACATTTAAAATACCTAAAATCAGTAAAATTAAAAACCAGTTCTTCAGTCACAGTAGCTACATTCTAAGTACTCAATAAACACATATGGTTATTAGCTATGTTAATGGATAGCACAGAATAGAGCATTTATATCATCACAGAAATATCTGTTGGACAGCACTGTTCTATGCTATTTAATAATAAATAATTTGTTCTTTTTTCATCTATAATTAGTTTGCACACTATCTAAACAGCAGAAAAAAGAGTAAGGCCCAACTTTAAGGATATATACTTATGCAGCACCTCAGTTAGAGGTGCACTCCCAGTTAGAGAATGGTGCTAATGAGGTTCGATTTTTAAAAAAATTTTTTAAATTTTTAATTAATTTTTATTGGAGTACAGTTGCTTTACAATGTTGTGTTAGTTTCCGCTGTACAGCAAAGTGAATCAGCTATACGTATACATATATCCCCTCTTTTTTGGATTTCCTTCCCATTTAGGTCACCACAGAGCGCTGAGTAGAGTTCCCTGTGCTATACAGTAGGTTCTCATTAGTTATCTGTTTTGTACATAGTATCAATATATATGTATATATGTCATTCCCAATCTCCCAATTCATCCCACCCTCCCCTTGCCCCCTTGGTATCCATATGTTTGTTCTCTACGTCTGTGTCTCCTGCAAATAAGATCATCTACCATTTTTCTGGATACCACATATATGCATTAATATACGATATTTGTTTTTCTCTCTCTGACTTACTTCACTCTGTATGACAGTCTCTAGGTCCATCCACGTCTCTGCAAATGACCAAGTTTTGTTCCTTTTTATGGCTGAGTAATATTCCATTGTATGTATGTACCACATGAGGTTTGATCTTCATTGTTTGTTGTTGGATTAATGCATCTTGTTTCCCAGCTGCAGGCCTGTACCTCTGTTAGTAAGTTATGACTAAGAGTGGCATGATCAGATTTGCATTTTGAGAAGATCACATTTCCATGCGATGTAGGCACCAGGTCAGGGAGAGACAAGAGTGTGGACGTAGGACTAGTAGCTAGGAGGCTGCAGTGTTCACCAGATAGACGTTGTGGCAGTAGGAAGAGAGGTGGATGAACTTGAGTCATAATTACATAGGAGAATCAAAAGGACTCGGTGTTCGACTGGACCAGGGTCCAGGGTGTGTGTATGTGTTTTGGGGAGAGGTGGGGTGCAGCAGGAAAGGAGGTGACAGGGATGTTTCCAGAGTGTCTGGCAAAACAACAAAGTGGATAATGGTGCCATTTATTGAGGTATGTGACACTGAAGGAGGAGCAGGTCTAAGGGATAAAATGACGAATTTGATTTTAGAATTCAGTTTAAGGTAGCTGTGAGATATCTAAGGCAAGGTGGCCATTGGGATGTATGGATCTTGGCCTCAGGGGTAATATTTGGACTAAAGGTATAAACTTGAGAGTCGTTGGCCACGTGAGGAGGCAAGATCATCCAGGGAGGAAGAGAGAGTCTATCTTGTAGACCATCGTCATCAGAACTGACTGAGGAGCCACTTTGTGCAGGTACTCAAGAATTGACAAGCCCCTTGGTAAGTCTGTTCCGTGCTAATGTTTGAGAAGCATTGATACAGCTTGTGAAAAGATGAACATCTAAGACTGTGCCATCGGAGAAAAGGGGTCTGAGATATTTTCCTTTACCAAATGAAAGAAATAGGAATGGAGAGAGAAATCAAGGGATAGGGGAAGGGAGCTGAGGGGACGTGCAGACCACCCAGCTGTGTCTTACCAAGGGAGAGGTAAGGTCAGCTGTAGTTAAGAACGTAGGGCCTGAGATTAGGGTCAAAGAGACTGGAACACGTTTACAAACCTTTGAGGGAATTATTAGCCAGAGATCAGTATAAGGATTGCTGGGTAACATTGAAGGCCCACTTTGGAATATGTAGTAGCAAGAATTTGTCATGATTTTGTAAATTTCTTTAACAATGCTGAGAATTTGGAGTGAGCTTCTAGGTGGAATTAAACTGGTCTGGTGGAAGTTAAAGGGGCCAGGAATACTAGAATATTATTGATACTGAATTATCATTAAAATATACTCGTTCGCTATGGGGTTTAGACCAGTGAAAACAAGGCTGATTGGAGGGATTGAGAAGATGAAGGGAGGAGAGATGATCACGATGAGGGCATAGAGCTAGGTTGGAGCTAGGTTAGAGCTAGGTTAGAGCTAGGTTAGAGCTAGGTTAGCGCTAGGTTAGCGCTAGGTTAGAGCTAGGTTAGCGCTAGGTTGGTGCTAGGTTGGCGCTAGGTTAGCGCTAGGTTGGAGCTAGGTTGGAGCTAGGTTAGCGCTAGGTTGGAGCTAGGTTAGCGCTAGGTTGGATCTAGGTTGGAGCTAGGTTAGCGCTAGGTTGGAGCTAGGTTGGAGCTAGGTTAGCGCGAGGTTGGAGCTAGGTTGGAGCTAGGTTAGCGCTAGGTTGGAGGGCTGAAAGATCGGAGGAGACTAGGAGGCTGTGGGCTGAGGGGCAGCTTCACCATGTGACATCTCAGACTTGGGCCTGAGAGATGATGGGGTCTGGTTAGCTGTGTGGGCGGCCATAGTAGAATGCAGGTCAGGTTCATTATGAGCGTGTATGGTACTTAAGGTGGCAGGGGATGTGATGAGAAGCTCTTGTGAACTGGGTGCTCATGTATCAAGAAAGATGGGATTGTTTCTTCTAGGTCTGTACGTGGTAGGTGGCAAAGATGGGGAAGAGTGACAAGGTGGCATTCGAAGGTGGTATAAATTTAATTGAGAAAGACAAATGATACGCGAATTCCCGAGCCTTGGAGATTCCAAACACAAAGGCAACAGTTTGAATTATTACAGTTAATCCTTACTAGGTACCAGACATTGAGCTCAGCATGTTGCACATATTGACTCATTTGATTCTGATAACAACCCATGAGGTAAGGGTGTCATTAATAAACTCATTCTACAAAGGAGGAAACTGAGGCACAGTGTGGTTTAGGCATTTACCCAGGGTTACACAGTTGGTCAATGATGGAAACAGGATTTGAGCCCAAGTGGTCTGCTGCTAGAGTTAGGGCTCTTAATGAGCTTATTATACTGTCTATCTCATAAACCGAACTTGGATTTTTGTGTGTGTGTGTGTGTGGTACGCGGGCCTCTCCCTGCTGTGGCCTCTCCCCTTGCGGAGCACAGACTCCGGACGCACAGGCTCAGCGGCCATGGCTCACGGGCCCAGCCGCTCCGTGGCATGTGGGATCTTCCCGGACCAGGACACAAACCCGTGTCCCCTGCATTGTCAGGCGGACTCTCAACTACTGCGCCACCAGGGAAGCCCTGAACTTGGATATTTTAAAAAAGTTATTCTTATGGGTGCCAAACTCTTGGATCTTTATTATTGTAAGAAAAAAATTGAAAATTAAAACAACATTAGTTTGTTCTCCTATTTCTTAAAGTCATATACATCCACTCTAAAAAATTTGGAAAATATAACAAGGCACCAAGTATATAAGAAAAATAGTTCCCCGTAACCGTAGTCCTAGATAGGACAGTTCCTTTCAGTTGGCCTTGCAAGGCTTGCTGTACATTGTCACTATAAGACCCCTTCCTGCTTCTGCTCAGGGAGAGGGAGCTGTAGCCAGACTGCCAGTGGGTTGTCTCACTCCCCTTCACAGCTCAGACCCCAGACACTTGCCAGCTGCCAGGTCATGGGGGCCCTTACTTCTCCTTCCTGCCTACGGCCTGGGTGAGAGGATTCATGGCTAGATCCTGGGGGTCTTCTTGTAGCCCTGAACCCAACCTGTGTGGGCCCTTGTTTGTTCTTACCTAGAAAGCTGTGTGAGCTTTCCATTCTTGTTGCCCAAAGCTTTCCAGAACTGCAGAGGTCTGAGATTTTATGGTACTTGCAAGCTGACAGGTTAGTTTGCCAGACTCGCAGACTCTGGTTGTAGACACAGACTCCTGGGTCGGAGGCTTCATTACTTAGCGTGCAGGCATAGGAGCCTCCTGTTCCTGTCAGTTCCTCAGGACCCCGAGCCCCATGGGGGTGATGTGGCCCAGGTGGGAGCTGTCCCCACAGTGGACTCGTGTCATGGCTGAGGAGCCCTGCATTTAGGGAACCCGCATTATTTGTAATGGGGTGCAAGCAAGCCTGCCTGCCCTGTGCTCTGCGGGGGGACCTTCTCTTTCACACTGTACTGTAAGCAGACCTGCCTCTACTGCAGAGATACCATCTCTGTCTTCCAAGGCTGTTTGCTGTACAGAAGTCTTTGAAAAGACAGTCCAGAATGAGGACTGCCCCTGCCTCTGCTTGTGAGATGCACAGAAGTGGGAGAGACCCACGGAGCCCTGCCTTCCAACACAGACAGATTTGATGAAAAACAAATTTAACTGCTAAGAAATACTTCTTACCAAAATATCAGAGGAAGTGTGTAAATCTTATTGGTGATTGGTTCCACAAATTTATTATCATTATAACACTTAAACTTATTGTTACATTGCAATTGCTTAATATAATAATTATAACATGTATTATTAAAATGCCCGTTTTTTGGACATCAGGTCTCAAACAGTTCCAAGTAGCACTACTGTTTAGCTCATACATCATAACACTTAAGACACGTGTTACATGTTTTGAGAGCTCTGATGTTCCCATGGGCTGGTCAGAGGCATGCAGGATTCGGGCTCCAGTCAGAGGCAGAAAAAGACAAAGCTGAGGGGGTGTAACACATGCACTCCAGAGCCTACTCTTTTTATCTGTTTTATTTATAGACTTTCCAGATAATATTTAATGTGTGATTAAAAGGTTCTTGCTTAGAAAGAGAGGAAGAGAGAAAAAAATCAGTGCTAAAAGGTAGTGGTCATGTTCTGGTATCCTAATGGTTTGAATGTGTGAAGTGTAGGTTCCGAGAGTTCTTCAGTAAGTAGGAGTGTATCTTTTAGTAGTGCATTTTGTGACTGTTCCTGGTTCATCTCACTTGAGTAATAACTACTGTGAGATTTAATGTGTTAAATAAAATACAGGTCGTCATCACTCTGGTTTACCAGCCTCCCTTGCTATGAGAGTGTAAGGTGCCCTGACTCTTCCATTTGAAGACACATTTTAACCTGTCAGGGGCAGTCCTGGTAAGGCTGGGCTAAGAAGAAAAGACCACTTCAACTCTGAGTCATCATTTAGGGCTGGGAACACTTTGGCCATGGCTTTAGGACATTTCCTTTCCTATTGAATTTGAGGAACTGGGGTGCTATGATTTAAGTGCAACCTGTTTCTGTAATTCAGAAATTAGAAAATAATATTTAGGGCAAAATTGAAATAAGTCTATGTTTTAGATTTTTATTTATAGTTCATATCTTTAAACTATTTTTAATATGGAAGGAAAGATTATGTGACTTATTGAGAAACATGGGTATAATTTTGGTGTGTTAGATGTTGTAAATTAGCGCATTACAGTATAAAATATCAACATGAATCTTTACATTTAGGTACAGGTTCAATCATTTGATGACTTTCTAAGAATATGAGAAAGTTGTTTTTTGTTTTTGCCTTGTCCCGTAGGTGTTGAGTTTAAGTCTGGCCTCTCGTTTGGCCCTTAGGTCAGAATTTGTTTTTTATTTAAAACAAAATTGTGCCTGATGATTCTTTATTATATTCCAGCCTCGTGGATTTAATGAAAATTCTATCTAATGGGGAGAAAGGGATGATATTTAATTGATATAAATACTATCCATTTCAATGGTTTCTAAGGCTGGATTACCACAAGGAGTTCTTCGTCCGGGCACTAGAGGGCTCTGGAGGCTGTGGGGAGCTAACAGAACCCCCGTGTTCTCTAGTAGATGGTGCTTTATGCTTTCACCAAGTTGGGTGTTCTCGGAACTGTTTGGCGGTACACCTTAATTAGCCTTATATTCCCTTGATTAGAATCACAGATAAAAATTTGTTAATCTCCTTTCTTGGTGGAAAGTGTTAGGAAAGTAATTAATTGTTTAAAATGGTTCTGCAAAATGTTTTTATGAAGAATTGTTTTGGTACTTGCTTCAAAGCTTAATGGTGTTTTACATAATTTTGAAAGTCAGCTTAAACGTTACAACAGTAAACATTTAGTGTTTTTTGTCTTGCTAATAAATGTAAATTTCCTCCCCTTTCAAAGAATTTTTATGCTTTCATATAGACAGAAACCTAATTGTTCATGTGATGAAATAAAATGTTAAAATTATATCTTTATTATATTTTTCAGGGAATCCGAGCCCGAATTTTAGAAACTCTGGTCATGCTTATTCTTCTGGCCTTGCTTATTCTTGGGATAGTGTGGGTAGCCTTGGCGCTCATTGACAATGACGCTGCGAGTATGGAATCTTTATATGGTACGGATTGACTTGTTTAAACCAGTTTCTATAGTGGAGACTACAGTTTGGAATATAATTACACATTCACTTTTTAAAACATTTTAATAGTTCTTTGTATAGTTAATCCTTGTTGTTAATTTACAAAATTAAAAAGTCTTTTGACATGTTTAAGGAAAGAAATGAATGTTTGTGTGTTTCTTGTATGTAGAATGAGCAAGCAGCTTTTCAGATTTGTTTTCTTCCTTTGGTTAATTGGTTTCTGTTCTTAAAATTCCATGGAGGCTCATTTTCTCCCTCCAAACAGGTTTTGCAAAAGGGTTATTTCCTGTTCTTCTGTTTTAGATCTTTTTATTGTACAATTTAGAAATTATATGGTTTAGTAGACTCAAATAGGCAATTATGATGTTTACTATACATTAATTTATAGTCAGTCTATATATATCAATGTATGGTATTTTGGATGCACTAAAATATATTTACATTTTTTAATAGATCTCTGGGAGTTCTACCTACCTTATTTATATTCTTGTATATCATTGATGGGATGTTTGTTACTTCTCTGTAAGTATTTTTCTGACATAATTTTGATGATAAAGTAGAGTTGTTCTGTGTTCTAGAAAATTACAGACACGTTTCCCAATGAGATTCCTTAACAGCTTGGAGATTTTTTTAAAAGTTGGCCCTTAACTTTTTTTGTATGTTCAAGATAAATTTTGATAAACTGAAACCTTGAAATAATAAGATACTTTTGTTTTTCTCTAAAGAAAGCCTCTTCCACAGAGTTGGAAAGAGAGAGGGAGGGGGAGAGAGTCAGACATGCACGTGCCTCCCCCCATCACAACACTGGCTTCTACTTTTGAATGGTTATGGTGGAATTCTCTATGATGAATTGGCAGTCGTTTTTCACAGTTTGTTTTGCTTTACTTAAGGCATCTCAACATATCTCAGAGATGTTATAAGCAGATAAAAGTAGGTAAAAGGATGTAAGGATATAGTTGTCACTTTTGGATATTCTTGTCTGGTACTCGATTAAGTTAGTACTTGAAATTTAGTCTGTTCTCTGGTTGGTTTTCTTTAATTTCTTTTAAGTGAAAATACTTATTATTATTCAGCTGCTAGAATCTGGCATATCCTACCCCTCCTTTAGTCTCCGTGAATTTTTCCTTAAATATAGGAATGCCCGTCGTCTGTGCATGAACCCCTAGAGCTTCTCTGACGGTGACATTGAGGAGCCCTGTGACAAAACACTGCGAGAACCTAGATTGGAAACAAGCGTTTTCTTACAACAACAGTCTTTGAGTTTGCTTTATTTGGGGCTAGCAGTTTCTCTCCTAACTCTGAAGTGAGCTCTCTCTGTTCTGCAGTGTGCACTCCAGTTGGCCTCTCCCGCATGTTCACAGTCATGGGGCAGCTGTTGGTGAAGCCAACAGTGAGTATGATGTTGCAAACCATTTTGTTTGTTAAATAGACATTTTTACATTTGAACATCTTTTAGGTTCTAAACTACCATTCAGAAACAGAAGAATATTTTTATGTGTTTATAACCCAAATTGTTATTGTTTTTATTCTAATCTTTTTCATCTTTGGAAACCAAATTTGCTTTTGCTCTTAAAATGCTAACTATAGGCACTCAGCTAGAAATTCTTCTAGCAAATTTGAAGATAAAATGTACAGATATTTACAGGTATTTTAGGAGCCCGTTATCTTATATCAAATGGTAACTCTTTTGTGTTTCAAAGTTTACTATATATATTCTTTGACTTACAAAGCAGTTATTTTCTGAAAATTTGTCTGCATATTGTATCTTGATTAATTGAATTATACCTTTCCCTTTAATCTCAGAAATGCTGTATATTCATTTAAAAATAATTTTCAGTTGGTAGTAGTTTTGATGATTTGTCCCTAAGTTACTTGGGCCTCTAGCTATTTTGTCAAATATTTAATAAAATGACCATAATTCTTACTTGTAGCTAGGGAATTGTCACATTATTTTCATGGATCCTCATTGCCTACAAGCTCAAGTCTAAACTATTCACGTGATATAAGGCCTTTCACAACTGTCCCCCGCTGAATTTGCCTGTAGCTGCCCCTGCCCCCATTGCTTCCCTGGTGATTGACTCTAGCCAGTCTCACAGCTGACTTGCTGTGCCCAGAGCAGCCTGGATTCTTCCACTTCCCAGGCATATCGAGGGTCTTTCTCTCGCTTCTGCCTCTTACCTGCTTCAGCCACCTGACAGTCTCCTGAAGTCCTGGCTCTGAGACCAGCTGCATTTACTACCTGTCTTTGACCCTTGCCTCACTTCTTCTTTAAGCTAAAATAATCAAGCTCCTTCCTTTGCATTTCTCATATTCCCCTTTATATTTCACTAGTAGTATTTATGAAATTATTATGGTTATATGTTTTTCTTCCCTATCAGTGTAATTCATCAAGGGAAAAAACTGAGAGAATATCATGGTAGACATTTTTTTAGTAAATGCTTGCTTAATTTTGAAAGTTTTTTAATGAATAATCTTTGTATTTTTAAAAAATAAAAATGGATTTTTTAACCTGCTACATAAATGTACACACACTCAAATACAATACATGTCCTATCAAATCTTGAAATTTACTTCCCTCTTGTAAGGTTTTGTGACATTGCGTTCATTTAGTTTCTTCCTAATTCTCTGGATTTTTTTTTGTTGTTGTTGTTGTTTTGGTCTCTCCGTTTCCACTTTCTTCCCCCTAAAATAGGCAAATGTTTAAAGTTCTGTCCTTGGTCTAAAGGTGCTCTGCTCTATTTTCCTGAGCACCTCTGCCACTTCCACATCACTTCTAAATGTCTAATTCTAGTGAGAAAAAGAGAGTAAATACAAACTACAGTATATTTTAAGTGCTATAATTGAAGGCCCTATGGAGCTGAAAACTCAACAGATACAAAATCAAACTACTTATCTCCCCTCCCCAAGCTTATTTTCTCCCAAACTTGTCTATTATTAGTAACATCTTCAAACTTTTTAATGTTTGCCTCTTTTCTTGTTCCTAACATCCAATAATAATGGTTATTTATTCAGTAATTAAGTATATGCTGTATGCTTGCACTAAGTACTTTATTTACATGCATAATTTCATTTAATCCTGATGACAAACCCATAAGTTAGGTGATGGTGTTCTTATTTTATGGTTGAATTATCTGCGGTTCAGGGAGATCAAGTAGCTTATACAAGATCACAGATCTGAGAGGATGAGGCAGGATTTGAACCCAGAGGCTCTTTTCAGAGCCTGGGCTCTGGACTATTCCTTGTTCTGCCATAAGCTCCAGAGTCATTGAGCAACTTTATTGCTAAGTGTACTTTGTATCTCTCCACCTGTATGTTTTGCTTGTCATTTCCTCTGAGCAAAATGCCTGTCCTCCTTTTGGTAAATGAAGCTATTGGGTAAGATGCTACTACCATCAAAACCATTTGCCAAGACTTTTTTCTTCCCAAATAGAAGCTGGGAATCTTTCTTCTTCTGAACTTTTGTTAACATTTTATTTTAGCTTCAGTTATGACATTACTTTCAATTCTATAACTTTTTTTTCTTTTTGATTTTTCGTATCTCTCCTGGACACTAGAATATAAGCTGTTTGAGGTCAAGGACTAAGTCCGATCCATATCTAGGTCCCCATCAGCCCAGACTGGCTAAGAGCACAGGCTTTGAAGGCAGATAAGTTTTCTTTGCCAAATCTTTGTTTCTTGGCATATTACAAGATGCAGTGAGAGCAGTCTGTTTTTCATAGGGTTGCTGTAGAATCAAGGGGATGAAGCACACCAACCCTTACACAGTGCAGATAATATCCCATATAATTGGTTACTGATTAGTGGGGTTTTTTGGTGGTTGTTTTTACTAGTGTTGTATACTGTGGTAGTGAGTGGTGTGTATGTTAGCATACTATTTTTCTAGGGTTCTGTCTATAGGATGGTTTTCATAATACCAGTGTTTAATATTTGTAGAAATTTTTTAGTATATAATGATGATGTAAATGGAAAGTATTGATGGTAGTGATTTAGTTTACGAATTTCTTGTTTTATACATTATGCAGGTTAATGTAGATGAGAAACCAGTGTTGGACTAGGTGATCTATTCCTCTGGCTCTAAAATATTGGCTTGGGCGTAGAGATGTTATTGCATTTAACTTTTTGGATGTTTAGAATTCATATATTTGTGTGCCATTGAGACAGTTGCAGAGTTCTTTAATTCTTTAAACTGAAAAAAATCAATTTAAATGTATGTAGATTTTTTGATAATCAGCTTTTGATGTGCTTAGTTATATACTAAGAATTTCTACTTAATTTGCAAGTAGAATAGTTTGAGCATTTTTAATTTAGATTCCTAGTAATTTGAATGGTTATCTAAATTATAGGCCAGATAGCCTAAATAGCCTAAATATTCTGGTAAGCACTACTTACGTAATGTATTATTCAATAATTTGATGTTTAAATTTAGATTCTTGAAGACCTGGATGAACAAATTTATATTATTACCCTAGAGGAAGAAGCACTTCAGCGACGACTAAATGGTATGTATTTGTTACATATTTAGACCAGAATAAAAAATTATTTAATTCAGAAAAGACAGATAATTGAGGGAAAAAATACAAGCCTCTCAGTACTCTGTGCTGTTGCCTGAGGCCAAGATGTCAGAGAAACACGTGAACTTCCCAGGTGAGGAGAGGGTTACTGAGGAGTAGCGGCACTTTGGTCAGGGTCCCGTCTCTCCCTAACTGATAGTAGCTGTAACCAGCAGGGTCAGTTCAGTGCTGGGACACTGGCCACTGAGGTATATCCCTCTTCTGCCAGATCCTAACGTATTGGAAGCATTATGACTTGTAGTTGCTGAGGTTCTGCAGACTTGCATGTTGTCTTAGTGACTGTAGTATCCCTACCTCATGTCTCTCCTGTTGAAATCTCTGATGCATGGTAAAAAGCAGGGTTTCTCTGACTCTAAGGGACTAAATTAGACTCTGTTGTACTTAGGAACTCTGTTGTCATTTGGGGATGCTCTTCATTGTTAGCTGGTAACCATGTAAGCGTGTCAAAGATTTTAAAATGTAATTTTTCATTACTGATGATTTTTGGCTTCAAATGATGAACCAACGAAGAAAAGAGTAATGACAGTTTAACAGAGAAATGACATAGTAAAGTTTTCTTTATTTTTCTCAAATGAATTTCACCCTGCACTCTTTTCTCCTACAAAAGTTTTTTTTTTTAAATGTTGAAAACCTAACCACCAAGATCAGATTGTTAATAGCTAACCATAATTCAAGAGTTGGTATAAAATGGAAGGTTACTTTAACTGTGAAATACTGAGAAATGGGAAGGAAAATACCTGTTTTCTTCAGTTACAGATATAGTGAATTTAAATCATCAACCCAAAAGTGTTGATAACATTTAGAGCTTTATCTTTAGATCAAAGAATTTCAGATTGTATCTATTCTAGAGAATTCTTGTCAGTAATAATTATATGCTTTGATACTGATAACTTTTAGGCTGGAACTACAGGTATCTTTTATTCTTCTAACTTTATTAAAGCTACTTTAACATATAAGCCTATTTAATTTAAGAATTATAACTTTAATCAATACTGTCAGCTTTATCATATTTTATTAAAGTAGTTAATATTATAATGAATTTGTCTTAGGTAATCATGCCGCTGTGTAATAAAACATGCCTGAATCATAAAGAATATATGTCCAGCTGCCTCCTGCAGTATGTGGGGCTTACGTGTCAGCCTAGATGTATACTGGTTCTGCCTTACAGCTCAGGAGGCTAAGATCTAGGGAGGGTAAAACACACTGCTCTGTGAATTAAAGAATTTGAATTAAGTCTAATCAAAACAAACTTCCACATATAGCCTTTTCTCACTTTGTCCTTCAGCAATGGGGAAAAAAAAGTCCCTCCAGAATCTTTCTAGATCCTTGGCTCCTCACATCAAAAGTGGTTCGTTATATCTAAAGAAATTGAAAAGGAGGACTTCCCTGCTGGCACAGTGGCTAAGAATCCGCCTGCCAGTGCAGGGGACACGGGTTCAAGCCCTGGTCCAGGAAGATCCCACATGCCGCGGAGCAACTAAGGCCGTGCGCCACAACTACTGAGCCTGTGCTCTAGAGCCTGCGAGCCACAACTACTGAGCCCGTTCGCCTAGAGCCTGTACTCCGCAACAAGAGAATCCACTGCAGTGAGACGCCCGAGCACCGCAAAGAAGAGTAGCCCCTGCTCACTGCAACTAGAGAAAGCCTGTGCACAGCAACGAAGACCCAACACAGCCATAAATAAATAATAAATAAATAAATGAATTTATTAAAAAAAAGAAAAGAAATTGGAAAGGAAATACTTGCCAGAAGTTTAAGGTATTATATAATGAGGCAAAGCCAAAATAAACAAAACTCTGCAGCTAGCACAATAATGTTCCAGTTCGTAGAGGATTAAGGATGTGTGGTAGCTCACGCTAAGTGTAATTGTATTTTCTGCCGTTTTGGGAAGCCACACACTACTTCTGACTGCTCTCTTGGTAGGTTGTCGTTAAAATCTTTCCAGTGAGACTCTTTGTTGGGATAAATGCTATAGTTTTGCTGTTTGCTGTTGGTTAGCACTATGGACTGTTTCAGGTAGAAAATAATAGGCTTGTAACATAAAGCGTTCTATGGCAAAATGGACATTTTGACTAACATAGACTAAGAATTGTGAGCTTCAGTAAAGTATATTTATCAGTATGTGCAGAGGAAAAAAACCAGGATGGAACAAAACTGTATTTTATGATTTGCTATTTTTTAAGAAAATATAGATCATGGGAGGTTAGTAATGGAAATCATCCCATGGATTTTATTTTATTTTAATTTATTTATTTTTGGCCACATTAGGTCTTTGTTGCTGCGCACAGGCTTTCTCTATTTGCGGTGAGCGGGGGCTACTCTTCCTTGCAGTGCGTGCGCTTTGTTGCGGTGGCTTCTCTTGTTGCAAAGCACGGGCTTCAGTAGTTGCAGCACACGGGCTTCAGTAGTTGTGGCATGTGGGCTCTAGAGCACAGGCTCAGTAGTTGTGGTGCACGGGCTTAGTTGCTCCGCGGCATGTGGGATCTTCCCGGACCAGGGCTCGAACCCATGTCCCCTGCACTGGCAGGCAGATTCTTAACCACTGTGCCACCAGGGAAGCCCCCCAGGGATTTTATTTAGTACTGTGTCAAGTGTATTTTGTTGTAACAGTTATTTTATATTTTAAATTATTTTTAAAGAGTGAAGTTTTAACTTTTTTACTCTGGGCTATTAAAAAGAATTGCAGAATAGAGTAAAAGATTTTAAAAAATACAGATTACAGCAGTGTTTCACCCCAGAATTTGTGATGGTGTTTGCTAAGGGCACATTGAGTGTGCTTTCTTGGTTTGCGTGGGCTGTGACGTGCATCGCATGAATCTTGAATCTTGGGAACATCTGCATGGTTTGCTCTGATCCCAGCTTTACAGTTATCTGGAAAAAACCTGATACTTAATATCAAGAGGTGCTTTACTGTGGGACTAACACCATTTTTTCTGGACGATAAGATGACTTGTTGTGGTTGTTATTATATCCCTGGAGTTGGGTTTTCATGCCTGGTGTTTAAGTTATCAGTGTAGCTTTAGGATGGGCTGCCTGCCTGTGACTTCTCCGTTGCTTCTCGTTGACCTTGATGGTGCTAGAGGTTTTGTTCTTGTTAATATTATTGTTATTTCATAAAATACAGTAATAAAATAAAGCTAACGAGTATACTGTTATAAAGAAGCCATCCTGTTACCAGTCTGCTCCACTCTTTCTCCTCCCTTTTCTGTTTACTGCACATCTTCTTCTAAGCACCAGACATTGTGCAGGTGAATTTAGAAGCTGAGTCTCAAGATCATGGACTAGTTAACTGAAGAACAGGAAGAGAAACGGTGAGACTCTGTGAAGGTTGTGTCCAGCACTGAAAGACTTGGAAAGAAATGGAGGGGAGCTGTGTGGGATCCTGGAGCCGGGGGGGAGCCCGAGCGCCACGCCATCTGGCTAAGCCCCCTTCCCCCACGTCCACCTACCCTGGCAAGAGTAAAGTGACGTTCCCAGAGCTCGTGCGGCTCTGGCAAGACTCGCGCGTCTTTCCACTCTCGGCACTTGGGACCCGCGGGGATAATGGGTGCGTTGTGCTCTTTGCCCCTTTCTGCCGGCTGGCATGAGGAGCCTGGGGTATGCAGTTCTTTGCATCTCAGACTCTGTGTTCCCCATGTCTCTCTTTGTCCCTTTTCTGCCCCAGTTTCCCACTGTCCCCTAGCTCGTGAACCTTCTGCTTTAGCACTTGGAGCTGAGCGCTGACTCGGCAGCAGAAGCCTGGATGCTCAGCCTTCGCCCTCTTGCGTGAGGACCTGTGCTTCCTCGGGAGCTCCCTTGGTGGGGCTCTGTTTCCCCACAGCCCGCGTCTGCTCCTCCTAGAGCTTGGCTGGCCTCCTCTTGCTCCCTTTCGGACACTTTGAATCTCGCGTCTTTGGACCTTGACCTGATTGACGCCTTCTCCCCTTTTCAGGCACCCCTCCCCAGGCTGTTCCTGCGCCCTTCTGGAGGATGTTGTTTTATCTCCTCATTCATGATCGTTCTCTCTACAACACCTATCATAATTCTTGATGGTTTCAGTGTCCCAGTACTCTGGGAGCTCCTTGACCTCTCTCTTCCAACGATCTCCCTCAGCTGCTTATTGCCTGGGATTATAACGAAGGCCTTATCATGAGCGGGAGCTCAGGTTCTTGCATAATCTCAAAATCAGTCGTCCTCCTCTCCAGCTCTGATTTTTCCAACTCACTTCCCACAGTTCTTCAGTATTGAGACGTAGCGTGTCATTTGTTTATCCTAATAACTTTTCGTTACCAGCCCCACCCTTTTCCATCATACCCTTGCTTTGTCACAGTTTAAATTCCTGGGCCGTCGTTATAACCGTTCCCTTGTTATAACCCGTCCCTCACGTGCACCCTCAGTCCCCTTTCCCTCTCACTTTGTTGTACTCATGCCTGGCGAGACTCCAGCCTTGCTTCCAGCGAGCTCTGGATGTCCTCTGTACTCACCATGTTTACCTCTGACCATGACTGCCTGGCCTTTCTTTATGTGCATGAGCGTAGGTTCTCCTCGATGACTATTTACATCTTCTCTTTCCTCAGACCTTCTTTACTGTCACTCTCGGGTGATAACTTTGCTTCCTGTTTTCTTGAGAAAATAGAAGCAGTTATGACAAAGCTTGCACGAGCGTTTCCCTTTGTGTGGATTCACCTACCTGCAGCTGCCCCTGCTTGTGCTGCCTTTTCTCCTTACACTGTGGCTGGATTGTCCCTGCTTCTGGCTACGGTTGGCCCTCCCCTGTTGCACTGGATTCTGTCCCTTCTCACTGATTCTAGGACAGAACTCTAGCCGTTCTACATTTCTCTTACAGAATCAGTTTTTCACCAAGTGGATCATTTCCATCAGCATAGAGAACTACTGTGATTTTTCTCAACAGAATGAAAGACCAAGTGAAAGAGAGGAAGGAAAGGAAGGAAGTGTCGATGAAAAACTAATCACTTGATCTAAGAAAGAAATGGAAAATTTTATTCAAACCAAATTGAGGATTATAACTTGGGAACAGTCTCTCAGAAAACTCCAAGAACCGTTCCTCCTCTTAGAGGTCAAAGTACAGTTGTGTAAGTTTTTGAGACAGAGGGCTGTACATTAAATGACGTATTATCAACAGTTTATACAATCCAGACCTACACATATAAAGTGAATAGTGGGTCATCGCGGTCCTTTACAGGGTTAAGAAGGAAGGTTATCTCCTAAGGAGTCGTCTTGTTGGTGCCAGGAGAACGTTGCTCTTTATGGTTGAGCAGGTATTTCTGCGGATGGGGCCGTGTGGTCAATGCATAGTGCAGATACATGGTGCACAGTGTGGGGAGAGAGGCGGCCAAAGGGCAGAGAAAACTTACGTTGAAATTTTCCTTCACTTGCCCTAGAATACAAATTTTTATTTCCTCAGAAGGAAGGAAAGCAAATCAATCTATCTTGACTTCCTACCTGCTCCAGCTCACCACCTCATTGCTTTCCCACTTTTATAGCGGAACTCCCAAGGGTTGTATTCTTGTTGGCTTCATTTCTGTGCTTTGAACGTTTGGCTTTGAACTCACTTCTGCCTCCACGACTCTACCGAAGTGCTGGTGCCAGGTTGGCCCCGAGTTCAGAGTCCTCATCTTACACTCCCCTCTCCTTGAAATCGTTTTATTCCACTTGGTTTTCAGTTTGCTACACTTTCCTTGTCCTTGCATTTAATGGGCTGCTGCTTCTCAGTCTACTTTGCTGGGTTTTCTCTGTGTCCATTCCTTCTTCACACGGGACAGCCTCATGCCTCATGCCTTGGCCCTTAAACTTCTCTTTTCTGTTTGCCTGCCCTCCTCTGGTTGTGTCCTTTGGCCGCATGGCTTTATACCACCTGTGTGCTGCTGACCTCCAGCTGTGTAGATCCAGCTGCCTAGTAGACACTCCACTGGGCTGATTGGCATCTTGAACAATATCTAGTCCAGGATCAACTAATTCCGCCTCTGTTAGAGTGGACCCATCCCTGTAGGTGGCAAATCCATTCCTCCAGCTGCTCAGGCTAATTCCTTGGCGTCTCTTTCTCTTAATTCCCATGTGGATTCCTTCGCAAAGCTGTCAGCTCTCTCTTCAAAGCCTCTCCAGCATCTGACCACGCCTCACCACTTGCACTGTCACCACTCTGGTTTGAGTGGCCGGTCACCTCTTGGTTAGATTCTGTAGTTTCCTGGTGGGCTCCCTGCATCTTTGGCCTTGTGAGTCAAGGAGAGTGCTTGAAAATGTAAGTCAGATCTCACTTGTTGGCTCCGGTCTGTAGCTTCTGCATCCTTTGGCTTCCTCTCCTGCAGTCTCCTTGCTGTTCTTTTCTCATGCGGCCTGCCCCGCCTCTGCCTCCTGCCTCTCAGGTCTTTACCTAATGGTCCCCTTCTCCGTGGGCTTTCCCATGCTGTGAGCCTTGTGGCTGTGATTTCGTAGGGCCAGGCCCACCTCCACCCTGGCACTTCTTTCCCCCTTCCTGCTTTATTGTTTCTATGGCACTTTCCCATCGCTGACATTCTGCTCACTTTTCATATATTGCCCATCTCTCCACCTGGAACAGGAACTCCACAGGGCAGGGATTTTTGCTTGTTTTCTTCCTGATCCTCTGATACTGCCAGACATGTGGTGGGTTGGTAGTAAATACTTGTTGCATGTGTAAATGGATAGATGCAAAACACACATGGTGGATGGTTGTCGTTTTACCATAGATGTGAAGAAGGAAGAAGTAAAATTTGGTGACAGCATAAAAGACAGTCGCATGGAAGAGTGTTTAGGAAAAGCCCATAGTAGAGACCTCTGGAGACAGACCAAGATTGAGGGGCTGGAGGACTGTGTGTGCTGGGTGTTAGTGAAGAAGCAGAAATAAGGTGATTTCCCCCTGTTGTTAACCCAGGAAATGGGAGCAGTCACAATGCCTTTCTACTCCAGGACCCCTGAAGAGTAGCCCAGCAGAAAGTCTCATTACATTAATCGTGGTAGAAAATCTTTTGTAATTCCTTCCCAGGATAAAGTTATATATTTGTCATTAGCCTGTTTAAGTGTTTAAGTTATGCAACAGCATTAATTGAAATAATTAGCTTTTGTGTGTATAGCCTATGGGTGTACTGGGTACCTTTAGAAGCACCATAATGAATAGGAATTATTTTTTGTTGTTTTAAGTTCAAACCCTTCACAGTCCTTTTAATGTAATTTATTTTAAAATATTATAGCCTTTGAACTTAATGATTCAATTCAGTTTTGTTAGGTACTATTTTCATCTTCATGATAAAAAGTTAGTGTATCACTTTTGGTGGCAGTTACTTTCCTGCTTCATTCTAATCTTTTTTTTAAAGCTTTTTCTTTTGAAGTTGATATTGATTCTTTATTTTTAAGAGCACAGAAGATGTACTTGTTTCATTTTTGCTGAGTGTCATGTTGCAGTACCTTTGTATTCTGAAAGGTAAAGGATTGAAAAAAACGACATATCTGAATTTTTTTGTGGAACTAAGTGACCTGTCAGAAGCATTTTGTCACCATCAGTCCTTGAATCTTGCTGTTTATAACAAAGCTGAGTTTGCCAGCAGTCTATGCTTGCTTTAGAGTTCTAGCATCCTGTCGGAAGCTTTCCCATTGTCGTTGGCAAGACAGTTAGCTATATGATGTCTTTCACAATAACACCTTTAATGGTATAAGGAAGCTTATGTTGGGGTTTATCTCATGTCCGCTATGTTACTTTCATCTTGACTTTCCTTAGGCATTCTTCTGTAGTCTGGCAATGGTTATTCTGTTGGTTATACCATTGAAGTGAGACTGTCTCAGATTTAGCAGACTCTGGCCCACTTTGAGAAATGTTTGGGCTTAGTTAGACAGGCTGAAGGTGATCAAATATCAGCTTTCATCAAGAACATACACAGCAAAGATTGTTGACACTGAATGACCCTTTTTTGGGCAATACTGTGATAGAAGAAAATATTTAGTAATATCTTGACTTCATGAACTAACAGAAAAGAGTATTAATTCTACTGGTAATACTAATTAAACGGTTTCTAATAAGATATCAAAATTTGGGTCCAAGGGTCTGAAACTGTGAGAGACACCTTGTTACAATTTGTTCAGTTTCTTGGGCCATATAATCACTTTTCATGACAATAAAATATGACCCAGATAATGAGATGATGAAGGGATGAAATGAATTGACTGAAGAGATCAGTATTAGTAGATGAGGAATACTTTGTAATAACAAACTATAGAATAATTTAAGACTTAAGTAGCATATATTCTCTGAAATTCAGAGAAAGAGATACTCTGTATAGATGATCCAGATTTGTTAGCAGAAGGTGAATTAATGCATATGAGCTGCTTGTTCAACCACACTTATGTGGAGGATGATGTTCCCGAGAGTAGCACATATAAAATAATCTTAACGTCTTATCTAGCTTAAGATCTACCAATAACTTACAGCTAAAGTAGAAAAAAAAGGCCAAACCATTACTTTAATTGTACATAGCTTCATATAATGTTCCTAAAGCTGATTGTTTAATACTCTCCATCTTGCTTGTGGTCTTTTATAATCAAAGTATTTTGCGGGCTTCCCTGGTGGCGCAGTGGTTGAGAGTCCGCCTGCCGATGCAGGGGACGCGGGTTCGTGCCCCGGTCCGGGAAGATCTCACATGCCGCGGAGCGGCTGGGCCCGTGAGCCATGGCCGCTGAGCCTGCGCGTCCGGAGGCTGTGCTTCGCAACGGGAGAGGCCACAGCAGTGAGAGACCCGCGTACTGCAAAAAAAAAAAAAAAGTATTTTGCATTTTCAAAATTGTGTTGAATATCAAAAGTCTCATATTACTTGGTTCTATAATTAGCCATATTTTTGTGGATATGTCAGAAGTAAATAGAAACTATTATTTTAACAAATGTTAGCACTGCAAATGGAATAGAAATAGAGTTTTTGAGTATGTGAGTTGTCTGTCTCCTCTGTAGATAGTAGTAGTATTTGTTCATGCCCAAATAGATGCTTTAGAGATTTCGTGGCCAGGCTTCAGTTTTCAAAAGCTTTCTGGGGTCTGTCTAATCATCAGTGGCTTTATGGTGTACAGTAATTGGTGTTTGCTTAGCGGATGGAGACTGTTCATTCTATGAATTATTAGGAATCTTGGGCTTTAACAACTAACTTGTTTGTCTAAGTGACTAGAAATAATTAAAAGTACTTGAGTGACTTCACATTCTTGGTGATAGAAATAACTTTGGTCAATTGAAAGTACTAAGTGTAATGAAAATTTTAAAGAGTTACTTAGATAACAAATTTTCTAATCAGCTTTCTTTTGGCTATATGCTAAATTTAAAAGTTAAATGAAAAAATAATGTTTATACTAGAGGTATCTATTTCCAAGTAGTATTCATTATGGGACTAAGTTTAGGACACTGAATTGTTTATGGTCCTGAATTGTTTAGGGAGATTATTTTATTGCTTCATATTCTTTGAATTGTTTACATACCCAGTTGGAGATTTATGTTTGTTTTTAAAAATACAACATTATATATTTTATATTAAATAATTAGTGTCTGTCCTTTAACATATGAATGCATGTCAGTTAAGGCTCTCTTACATATTAAGAAAAGGTGTGGGCTTCCCTGGTGGCGCAGTGGTTAAGAATACACCTGCCAATGCAGGGGACATGGTTTCGAGCCCTGGTCTGGGAAGGTCCCACATGCTGCGGAGCAACTAAGCCCGTGCACCACAACTACTGAGCCTGCGCTCTAGAGCCCGTGCTCTACAACAAGAGAAGCCACCACAGTGAGAAGCCTGCACAGTGCAACGAAGAGTAGCCCCTGCTCACCGCAAGTAGAGAAACGCTGCGCACAGCAAGGAAGACCCCACGCAGCCGAATATAAATAAATAAGTATCTAAAAAAAAAGAAGAAAAGGTGTAAGGACAGCTTAATTATTGAAGAAGTGCTGGACTTTGGGAAATTATGTTATCTTGCAAGCAAAATATTTTCAATACCACACTAGTTTTTCAGTTTAAGAATAAAGCTGGGAAAAGTTGCCTTCAGCTATTAGTTTTCCTGAATCCAAAGAGATGGGTGGGGCAGGATCAAAAATACTCATTTGATCAAAGTTATTGGCTCTGAAGGTATTCTTACCTGTGTAAGAAAGATGAAAGGTGTTGTTTTTATTGCATGCTAGTAACAGTGTAATTTTGAACTAATTGGTGGTGAACTGCCAATCACCTAGGGGGAATGCAAATAGATACTCTTACAATTTCCTTTGAGGTACTGAAGTCTTATGTTGAGGCTGGAAGGAAAACAGAATAATACCGTTAAATTGACCTTAAGTGAGCTGCTTTGTGGTTTTCTTGGCGAATCCCTTTTTATTTTTCATGACTAGTCCAAACAGGTTTTGTCTACCAATTTGACTTATTGACTAGACAATGCTGACATTGAATATTTTAGATTCATTTTGAAGTAAAGTAATGCTAATACAGTTCTTTAGGATATTTTGATCATTTTGTCGCTGCAGCTTAAATTTGTGTAACATTCCAGAATTCTTTGCAGTGTATCATGATTCCTTACAAGAGCCATCATTTCCTTCCAGTCATTTATAATGGGATATTCCGCCCAAACAAGCTTACTTTTCTCACTTAGGTAGTGAGATATACAGTAAAGGATGGTGGTGTCTTTGAAAATTGTGTTATTCCAGATGAATCTAGTCATTTAAAAAAGGTGTAATTTCTTTGAGGACAATAAGAATGTATTCTTGATTTTAGTATGCAACTCAGTCAGTGTTTATTAACTACGCATTGTGTGCCTAGCATTGTGTCACCAAAAAATAAACACACAGTGTTACAGAAATATCCCTTTAGTTACTTTCCTTTGAAAACATTGATTAGTCTAGACATCTGTATTGAGCTTTGTAGACATCACACCCACAAAGTAGGCATTTATGTCTTTTCACTTAATTTTACATTGGCAGCAGG
>NW_006790887.1:0-17355 GCF_000442215.2 Lipotes vexillifer | reverse complement strand
AGCAGGAATACTGTCTACTCTGATTCCCTTTCAAAATTCTGAATATTCATCAGATTATTTTTTCTAGCAGTGAACTGGTTACTGGAATAATGCTTTTCTTCACAAGTATAGGGAATGAAATGTAGTTTGGGATTGTATTTGTAATTTATCAGATATAGAAGTTAAATGAGCATTAACTACAGATACATACCATATAATTTGTAAAGAAATGAGATAAAAAGTAAAATATACTTATCTCTAAGACTGTTATATTCAAAGATACTTGAAAATCTTATAATGCTATGCCATCTTACTGTAAATCTCTTTGTTATATAGAAATATCCATTAATTCTGTAACTTAAATGTTTCTCTTTTTGTTTTGGCTGCTAAATTTGTAGTCAAAGTTTAGTAGTTTTGGGTCACACTACCTGAATACATCTATACTATCTTTACCCCTGTTCTTTTATAAACTATATACTGGCAAGTAAAATGATAAAACTCATGAGCTCTGGAAATAGTGTATAACATTTCAGTGCTTTCAAGACCTCAGGTTCTCCACAAGAGAGAATATTGGATTTCTCTCTCTTTAGCGATGGACGGAAGTGAGAAAGGAAATGCAGTGGAGAATACTTACCTTTCTTAGAAACCTGGGGTAAGACTGAAGTTTTGTGATTCCACAAGTGGGCTTAGTGCATTTGTACCCTCTGCTGCCTTGGGTTGTTGGTCTGAATCCTCCCTTCAGTATTTCTCCCTTTGAGAAAGGAGCGCTGTTTGTATCTTGAGAGATGCCAGAGCACTGAGTTGTCTTTCTCCTGAGTCAGTATTTCTGGTCAGTTCATCTGTACTCCCAAGAACAAAAATTACTGGGCCCTCCAGATGTTTTGTCACTGTTTGAGCGACTGTGTGCGCTGAGTAGGTGTGAAGGGAAGAAGAACGGCAGATACAGAAAAGTTACCATTCGCTTAGGACTGAGTGACGAAGGCCAAGATGAATAGTGAGAAAGTGTGATTCCAATTGAAGTTAACTAACGGGAGAGACAAATAAGAATTTGTAATTAGCCCCCAAAAGTAAATACCAATTTTCAAAGAGATATAATTAGAATAGAAAAAGGATTGCCTAGAATGTGGGAAAAACATTAAAAATTCAGTAGACAAAAGATGTGACAGTCCTTGTGGTAGACAGAATAGTGTCGCACGAAGGTACCCAAGTCCTAACCCCAAGAGCCTGTAAACATGACCCCTTACATGGCAAAAGGGACTTTGCAGTGTGATTAAGTGAGGGGGGTCTCGAGATTATCCTGGGTGATCTGACAGGCCCGGTGTCATCACAACATTTTTTTTTCCTTTTTTAAATAAATTTATTTATTTATTTATTTATTTATGACTGTTGGGTCTTCATTGCCACGTGTGGGCTTTCTCTAGTTGCGGAGAGCGGGGGCTACTCTTTGTTGTGGTGCACGGGCTTCTCATTGTGGTGGCTTCTCTTGTTGCGGAGCACGGGCTCTAGGCGCGTGGGCTTCAGTAGTTGTGGTGCCAGGCTCAGTAGTTGTGGCACGCAGGCTCAGTAGTTGTGGCTTGCGGGCTCTGTAGTTGTGGCTCGCAGGCTCTAGAGTGCAGGCTCAATAGTTGTGGCACGTGGGCTTAGTTGTTCTGCGGCTCTGCAGGATCTTGCATCAGGGCTCGAACCCGTGTCCCCTTCATTGGCAGGCGGATTCTTAACCACTGTGCCACCAGGGAAGTCCCACAGCATTGTTATAAGTGAAAGATGAGGCAGGAGGGTCAGAGAAGGAAATGTGGCCGTGGAAGCGGAGGGTCGAGTGATGTGAAAAAGGGACCATGAGCCGAGGAGTGCTGGCAGCCTCCAGAAGCTGGAGAAGACAAGCAGATTCTCCCCTGGAGTCCCCAGAAGGAACACAGTCCTGCTGACACCTTGATTTTAGACTTCTCACCTCCAGAACTGTAAGATAATACATTTGTATTTCTTTAAGCCACTAAGTGTGTGGTGACTTGTTACAGTAGCAGTGGAAAAATAATACAGTCCTTCTGCAAATTGAATTAATCATCTGGTAGAATCAAGTGGAAGAACTATTTCATGTCACAGAACACAAGAACAAAGAGAAGGAAATCACTAATGAAATAATAGACATGGACTACAGAGCTAATATAGGTAGTCTAAGTAACAGACATCTAGGAGAAGAAAAAAGAACAAGTAGAAAAAAGTAAATAAATAATAGAACTTGTCAGTGAGCTGAGGAAAGACTTGAGTGTACATTAAAAAGGTCACAGAGTCATAGGCAAGATTATTAAGCAGGAAATAAACAGATCCAGAGTTATATGATTCACGAATTCCAAGAATAATGATGATAATAATAAAAAAGATTTACAAGCTTTCACATAGAAAAATTACTTATATAGGAGAGAGAGACCAACATCAAACTTCCCTTTTATAACCTGTTAAGGATTATTAAATAATCTTAGTAGTCTTAGGGGGGCGGGGAAGATTGCAATTAAAAACTCATATATTTCCAAAGATGTCATATATCTATTAGGGCACAAAAAGACATTCATTTATTTATTCATTTTATAGCTGTATATTTAGTAACTAGGTACTATTCTAGTCATTAAGGATATGGTGGCTTCCATATCATTGGAAAACTTTAGTAATAATCTCAAACTAAATATTTTTAAAACAGTCTCAGCACAGTCCAGGACTTAGGAGGGGTGAATGGAAAGCAGTGAGAGAATGGTTTTTAAAAAGTGTTGTGAAAGCTTCACCTTGGTGTGGGGTAAGTTACCTAGTAAGGTTTCCCTGTGGGGTTAGGTTGAAAAAAACATAAGTCTAAGTATGTGTGTTAAGAATGAGAAAGTAACCACTGAAGTGTCAAATTAACATGGGTAAAAGAATAAATAGAAATTCCACTTGCTAGGAAAAGAAGAAATAATGAACAAAATAAAATAAACAGAAATTATGAAATTACATGAAAGAAGAAAGCACCAGTCTTCATAATAGACGAACTTGGGGATGGCAGAATTCAGTCCCTGGATGTCACTGTTGAGCTGCTGGAAAACCCACTTTGAAGCCCACTCTGTGTGTAAACTTCCAATTACATGAAATTATTTTATTTTTTAAGGTACTTTGAGTTGAGTTTTCTTACTCAGCAGAAAGCATCCTAATAATACCCCCCCCATTTCACAGATGAGAACACTGAGGGTCAGAGAAGCATAAACCTAAAAGAAGGAACACTTGAGAGGAGAAAACCATAAAAAATTTTTGAAATTTAGCAGACCTGAGAGAATTTTAGAAGTAACTAATTTAGCAGACCCAAGAAAGCTGAATCCTAAGCCATCTGTGCTTGATTTACATTCCAGAATCCCCTAAAGTCCCCCAAAGTGGTACTACCAGACACCTATGAAAGTGGGGATAAAGTGGAACAAGTTAAGATAAGGAGGATTGGTGAAAAGCCTGCTTATGAAGCGATTTGATCCCCACATCTTTCCCCTCCATCCAGGGTACCGGACCACTGCCTCTTCCCCACCTCAGCAGTAGAGGGAGGGTAATTCTCCAGGGAGGGTGAGACTGTGGCCTGGGCACAGATTGGGGGAGTGGAGGATGGGATGAGTGCTTACAAACTAAATGTGTGAGCTCCCATCTCCCTTCACCCAGACAGCCAAACTTTAATACCCCAAGAAGGAGATCAGAGAGTCTTATCTGGGGAATCTGTCTACCCAGAAGGAAAGTCTCACACCCTGCTACCAGTTGGGTGTCCATGAAAAACCCAGCTGGATTACCCAACAGGAAGTCTTGTCAGGTGCGACCCACGCAATCTTAGAGTTTCAAATGATCATTTTTAGTGCTTCCTTCTTAAATATGAACAGACGACTAAGCCTTATCATACTTAAGAGAAAAACCTCTCATGGGAGAGTAGAGGCCAAAACAAACAAACAAACAATAAAGAACACTAAGGGGAGACGGAATATGCACAGAATAAGAAAAAAATAAAATCTATCATCAGTATCCTGGGAGAGACTGAGATTGCATCCATGAGACGGGCCAGGATTCCATTAAAAATGGAATAGCTAGTGAACAGAAAGGGCCTCTTGAAATTTAGAAATGATAATGTATCTAAAAGATTGGAAGTTAAAGAAAATAGGTCAACAGTGACAACCATAGGGAAGAGTTAAGAATAGTAGAGGACCATTTCAGGAGATCTAACATCCAACTAATAGAATTCCAAGTGGGGAGAGGAGAGAAAACAGGAGGGAGGAAATGACATCATCAAGAAAATTTCTCAGCTCTAAAGGACAAGAACTTGGAGATTGAAGGTGCTCACTCAGTGCCCAACACGGAACATGAGAGTGACTCACCGACACTGGGACAAAGGCCGACACGTTCTCTCAGGGAGAATGAGAAGCAGTTCACACTCAGGCCCAGGAGGAAGAGGAGCTTCAGACTTCTCAGAGCTGACACTGGACGCTGGGGGGCGGTGGAGCAGTGACTTCAGTGATTCTGAAGGGTAATTAATTTTGAACTAACTAATAAAGAATAATAAACTCGTAAACACTAAATAAAAAGGTTCCCCTGCTATTTCTTGATTTTCCAGCATTAAGTTAACTATTACCTGACAGCTATGGAAGATGAGGGTTTAAGTCCCTGTAAACCACACACCTTTTCATTCCTCATTTATAGTTTTTAAATATAAAAAAATAATTTATATTTAACCAAACTTTCATATTCAGACTTGTATAATTTCAAAAAAATTACCTCCCATTCACCTTTTCTTTGTAAGCTTCTGGAGGAAATAAAGATATTTGGGGGGAAGGTTTAGCTTCGAACTAGTAGTAAATGCATAAAATAAGCAAATGTAAAAAAAAGATTAATTCTGGGGGTGGGAAGAAGAATGTTATGGAAGAAAGGAAAGCTAATCATAGTTTATTCCATGGGTAGGTGGCAGAACTTATATTGTAATAATGTAGGCATTGAATATTGCTCTAAAATTAGCAATACAATGATATATGAAAGTGGGGGATGAATGTAAAGAAAAGCATTAAAGACACTGAGGGTCATGATGCAGTGATAAAAGGTGTGATTCATAAGGAACATGTTACAGTCTTATAGGAGCCCCCAAATCTTATCAAATACAAACGCATAATGAAAAAATTCTTAAAAACTGAGAAAAAACTATTCAAAGTACAGTTGTAGTGGGGGATTTTAATTTGTCCATTTCAGAATTTAGCAGATAAAACAGAAAGAGTATGGACATATACAAACCACTGAAGAATCAAGCAGAAAATATGAATAAGGTGTACATGTTAAAGTAACAATGGGAAAATATTTTTTACCCATTATATTGGCAAAAATTCAAGAGTTACAACATCCACTGCTGGGGAAGAGATTGGAAAACACAGATCTTCCTTGACTTACGATGGGTTACGTCCTGGTAAACCCATTATAAGTTGAAAATATCTAACCTACCAAACACAGCTTAGCCTGGCCCACCTTAAGTGGGTGCTCAGAGCACTTACGTTAGCCTACAGTTGGGCAAAATCGTCTGACATCAAGCATATTTTATAATAAAGTGTTCATAGAAATGTAAATTATTATAATAACTTATTACAATATATCACAGTATTTGGGGGGAAGTAACTTTTAAATATCTCTTAAAACTCTAAATGCTCATATCCTTTGACTCGGCAGTCTGAATTTTGAGACTCTGTCCTACAAAAATGATAGAACCAGAAAGTACTGGATGTTCATAGAAAAATGTTTGTAGTGGCAAAAACTTGAGGAAAACCTGAATATTCATAAACGGAATAATTCTGAATAAAACTGAAGGACATCCATATTCTGGAATTATTATTCAGCTGTTAAGTTGAGGCTGTCTATCAGTGTGGACATATCATTAACTAGGAAAGCAAGTGGTGAAATAATGTCTGATTGGACCCATTCTTATAAAATACATAGTAAAAATCATGAGTATGATTTGTATGTATGTTGTGAGTAGGTACATGAAGGTGAATAAAACCTCACCCAAGCTTTTGACAGTTGTCGCGTTAGGGAGGTGGGATGGAGAGGAGGAGATCTTGATTTTCTTTCACTTTTTATAATAAAGCACATGATGCTTTTGTAGTTAATGAAAAATTAATAATAGGTCAAGTAAGAATTTTACCAGAGTCAGAAATTTTCTAGGAAACATGTAGTGTTTAATCAGCAAGAACTTGGAAGTTTTAAGGAGTAAAGAAATGGATGTACTTTTCTGTGAGTCACAGCAGCCCTTGTTTTCATTATTGGTGATCAGGATTTGCAGTGTGTTTTTTATATTTTCATTAAATGTGAGGGCTGCCTGTTCTGTGGTTCTGTTGTTATGCTTCTGAAATGTTTTTGCTTTTGATAGGACTGTCTTCATCAGTGGAACAGAATATAATGGAGTTGGAACAAGAACTTGACAATGTAAAGTCTCTTAAGACAAAATTAGGTATTGTACATTTTTTTCCTTGACTTATGTATTGGTCTTGGTTTCTTATTAAAGACTTTACTGTAGTCTGGAATATTTTTTAAAATTGTGAAATCTCTATGTTACAAGCTTTCAGTCTGTCCAAAGCCGTTAATAAAGAATGTCTTTTAGTTTGGAGAGAGGATGAGCATGTATTTATTCACTTTATGTTGTTCTTGTTTTGTATGTGTACAAAATGACTTTTCAAAGATGATGATATTCCAAAATATCACTCCACTATCTTTTCACTTGTATTATTTCTGATAAGTAGTCTTCTGTTATTCTTATCTTTTAATGTCTTATTTCTTTGTATTTATCCTTCTTGAGATCTGTGGCACTTCATGAGTGTGTGGCTTAATGTCTTTCATCCACTTGGGAAATTGTTGGCCATCATCTCATCAAATATTGCATCTGCTCATTCTCTTTTATTTCCTCAGACTCCAGTTATATATATATGCTAGACCTTTTTACTCGTAAATCTTTTTCTTTATTTTCCCTCCTTTTTTTTTGGAAAATAAGTAAACTATTTGCAGAAATCATAATCAGTTATTTAAAAATCCCTTTGGAATCTACAGAAAAAGCTAGAATGACTTCAATTTCCATTATTATGGTAGCTCTCTGACATCTTCATACACATTTCTTTTTAAAAAATTAAGTTTGATCCATCTTTTCCAGTTGTTCATGACGTAAGGATTGGTGTGTTACAAAGTAGACCTTTGTCACTAGAAACAGAGATTTGCTTCCAGCCTTTAGAAAACTGGAAGTGTTTGACTTTGGGATGTGGGATTAGAGGGGATTCTTAACTCATGTTACCTGATATTTCCAGATCTCTATCAGTGTGTAAATCTATCATTATAATAATATGTAAATTTAAAAAAGAAATACAGATATTACTGTATTTTCAGAGTAAGCTGTATATCCACAATATGTTTCATCAATAATTGAAACGTCTTTACATTGCTAAAATTTGAGCATCACGGGATTGAGCTGTTTAATGTAGCAAACTGATTTTAAAATTCTGATTTTTATAGTTTGTGGAGGAAAATTAAAAATAATTTATGTTTTTAGGAAAAGATAATTTATGTAAGAATAATACATACTGGTTGTATTAGTAGGGAATGAAAATGTGAATCTGGGGAGAAGTTTTGGAAATTACTGAAACTTTTATTATATTTTGTTTTTCCTTCTAATAGAGAGGCGCAAAAAGGCTTCAGCATGGGAAAGGAACTTGGTGTATCCTGCTGTTATGGTTCTCCTTCTTATTGAGACAGTAAGAATTTATTTGCCTAGTTAAATAAAGCAGATTATTTTTTATTTACTTTAGCATTTGTGTATGGCAACTCCCTCAGCTAAATGGTTTCAGGTAAACTGGTTTTCTATCAACAGGATTAAAATCTGTCTATGCTTTTATTTGTAAAAACTCAAGAGAGCAAAAAATGAAATTAATGGTAATTTTGAAAAGTCCTCAAGATTATCTGTTTCCTCATAGAAGCAGGAAATTCATTCTTTTGTTTCAGTTGAAAATTAAGAAGAGACAAGGTGTTGCAGATACCCTGATCAAATTCTGTGATAAGATCTGAAAATTATATTATTAAATTAGTTCTGATAACATTTTAAGCATTTTTTAAATATGTGGAGTTGTGGGTTCCAATTGGTAAAATCGGTTAATAAGTGGATCTATATTAATAGCTTTTTTCTTAAGCTTTGAGATTATAGTACTTTGCAGAATTTTTACGAATTTATTCTGGAGTTTTTATAGTCTCATTACTTCAGGTTTATATGTAGAGTTTTGGTCTTGACTGCTTTTCCTCTATTCTGAAGCATACATTTGGTTGGTTACTTAGATTTTAATGTTATGTGTATTGACAAAATTGAAATTCAGAACTGATGGCTTACTTTTTGTGTTGTAGTCCATTTCGGTCCTCTTGGTGGCTTGTAATATTCTTTGCCTGTTGGTTGATGAAACAGCAATGCCAAAGGGAACAAGGGTAAAGTAAAATGCTTTAAAATGTCTTTCTTTTGCAAAAGTATTCTGTGTGTATAAACTGAGTGTTTCAAATAAATAAATGAAAGCATTCACCCTTCTGCATATATATACTTCAAGCTGTATGAATTTCTTTATGCAGTGAACTTTCAGAAACAGTGTTTCTAAACTATGTTTTATGTTTCTGATTTCTTACTTTGGATTGTCCGGCTTTTTATCAAGTACCAGAGTTTCCTTTTATACTTTGTATCAGAGTTTATCTTTGTCTTACTGAAATTCATATTTGTGATCCTTTAAGAAAATGTATATTTTGTGAAATAGTGAAATATAAAGAGTTTATTACATGGATTCGTTGCGTTTGCAAAGGATCCAAATACGTGGTTTTAAGGACTCATGCCTCAAAGGAGTCATTTTATGAACTTGAGTCAAAATGTTCAGTTGCTGGAGGAGAGTCAGATATACATCTTTTCATGAATTAACTTAATTATTTCTCTTGTTTAAAAATTCATGATTTTATTAAGTTCCATCAATTAGTCTATTTAAATATATTCTCCCTATGGAAGGTAGTTTCTGCTAAATATTCATATATGGCATACTTTTTCTAGGTGTCTCTATAAACTTTTGGATACTTAAAGTAGCATTTAAGTTTTGACATTTTATTACACTTTTCGAAGTTAGCACCTTTGCCATCTCCCATAGAGATGACTTCAAAACTCTTCCAGACTTTTCATGCTTTGGGGGAGGGAAAAATTTTTCCTTAACCCTTGCTAGGATCTTCTGGCTGGTCTAAGAATTAGATTTACATGAGGCAGATTAACAGGAGAAAACAGAATTTAATAACGTGTATGTGGGAGCCCGGTAAGAATATTGAGACCCCAGGACAGGCTGGGCAATTGAGGCTCATATTCCATCTAAGAGAAGGAGAAGGGGGTAGGAGCTTGGGACTTCAGGCGGGAGGAAGGCAATTCACACGGAGATGGAAAGCAGATGTTTGGTAAACAGAGGGGACCCAGAGAGGCCTTTGGTCTCCAGGTCTCGCGGATTCCGTCTACCGCACTCAGCCAATATACTCTTTGTAGCTGTCTCTGGTGATAGTGCTCTGCCTGGACCAGGCCCTTCGTCTGAATTCTTTTTGGCAGTTAAGGGGTGAGGTGGGGGTGGTGCTAAAAAGGAAGACTTACGAGTCTTCTGTTTCTTAAAAACAATCAGCCTAAAATGATCCTTATGCCAGAGAGACACCTTTTGGGGTGCAGATTTTGCTTTCCTACATGCCGCTTCTCTCTGTGAACCACACGATACACCTTTTCTCTCATAGAAAAAAGCCAATGTTTATCTTAATTCCTTTCCTTCAGTCGAAGATGAAGATACCCTCTTCTTTCAGAAGCTAATTCTTTCAGCAGTATTCTCAGTTTAGCTCCCTGCCCCCAGCCTCTTCAGGACCTTGTGCCATCTCTCACTGCCACGGCCTCTCCACCACTGCGAGCCTGCCAGCTTGCTTCAGGTCTGTCATTCCACTAACAAAAAACAGCAGTGAGCAGTCCTCCTCCATCCACAGCCTTGTCGTTGTCTTTTGTTTACACCGAAATCCATTGATCAAGCAGAAGTCAACTACTGTGTTGACTTCTATCCTTTTTTTTTTTTTTTTTTTTTTTTGCGGTATGCGGGCCTCTCACTGCTGTGGCCTCTCCTGTCGCGGAGCACAGGCTCCAGACACGCAGTCTCAGCGGCCATGGCTCACGGGCCCAGCCACTCCACGGCATGTGGGATGCTCCCGGACCGGGGCACAAACCCGCGTCCCCTGCATCGGCAGGCGGACTCTCAACCACTGCGCCACCAGGGAAGCCCTCTATCCATTTTTTAACCCATTTTCTTATACCACATACTAGGTGAGGCCCAAGCCCTGTGGTACATTTTTGTATCATTCCTTTCGTGCATTGTACAGAAGGACTTATATGTGGTATATGCTCTTTTTATGATTGTGTAAATAAATCAGATCATCTTAATCTTGCCTGTAGGCCTTCTCTTGAGACAGAGAATATTTCCAAAGTGTTTTCTGTCCCAGTTAATAAGCTTTCTGTTAGCATTATTCATTTTTTCTTCAAAAGATTGACAAAAGTTCATAAATTCTTTGTCCATTACCTTCTTTATATATGAAATTTCCATGGTATTCTAACTTCTTCATGCCTGTATTAGGTTGTGTAAATAATATGTGATATTATTTATTGGTTTTTTTTTTTATTAAGCTGACTTTATATTCTTAATTATCCTGGTATATCTGTTAGATGTAATTGAAGCTGATAGCAAAGGAGTAGTTTGTATTCAGAGAGTTTCTTTAATTAGTAAGCTTTGAAAACATTGTTCCTACTTAAGTAAGAAATGAGTTTTTGCCTGTCTGGCCTCGTTAATAAATATTACTTTTTCTACTTGTTTTGTTAAGTTCTAGATAAAGATAGGTTTTGAGAATAGGTATGATGTTTTGGAAAAAATTTATGGCATTGCATTTGGAAAATCGGTGTTAATTAAATCCCTGAATTCCCAAGGAAGATTTAGGGAAAGGAAGCTTTCAAGAGTGGTAACAGGATATGTGCATTCACTTTCTTTCTGTGCTTAGCTTCCTTTTGACATATTTTAATTGTATAGTTTTTATATGTTGCCTCAGTATTCAAACAATTATTTGTTCTATTCTTATTATACTATTATATTTTTAAAAAGTTTCTTCCAAGAATATTTAGGATTTAACAATAAGCATAATCATATCATCTTGATAAGTAACTTAAATTACATTTGAGATAAATCAGAAATGTTTTGAGCTTGTTAAAAGTGTTAACATGTGGTTGAATTAGTTGATGAATTCAGTCTCGTCACATTTTATTTTCCTTTGAACGTCTAGATGTTACTCCAGGGTATTAAACATTCCTAATTTCAACTGTCCTATATTTATGAGACAACAATTTTAGGGAAACCAAATATAATAGTGTCATTGAATTCTGAAAAGTGTTTTTTTTTCCCCCAGGGGCCTGGAATAGGAAATGCTTCTCTTTCTGCTTTTGGTTTTGTGGGAGCTGCACTTGAAATCATTTTGATATTGTATCCTTTCTTTAACTGAACTTCTGTCTGTTAACAAGTTTTCTGTCTAGTTTTCTGGGACAGTGGTAATTTACTAAGACACTCTCCTGGAAGAAAAAACAAGTCAGTCTTCCTCAAGCACTCCAAGTGGCATTTTGTTTTGTTTTGTTTTTCCTTTCGGCCTTAAGACATTTTGGAGACAATTGAGAACTTAAGGAAACAATTCTTTGGAGAGTTTTTCCTTGATTCTCACAGCTATCTTATGGTGTCCTCTGTTGTTGGTTTCTATAGCCTCCGATTTTTTGGAAACTTTATTCCCAAGAAGGATGACACAACGATGACAAAGGTAAGGTAAAGCCTTAGGTGACTGTGCCTCCCTTTTGCCTTCCAAGACAGACTGTTTTATTTAGTAATCGCAGTGAATGGTTCATTTGCGGTTCTAGGTATTTGTTTGTAAGTTGCGTAAACACACACACTGGAAGATTTTCAAAATGCTGAATGAGTGGGAAAAGGATGTGCTCTGTTTAATTTGGATGGCATCCATTCACTTGTAAATGCATAGAACCGCAGAGCTTGTTAACTAGCTATAGACGGCTCCTGAAAGGACTCTTTTTCCTACAAAGAAAACGTATTGCTAATGAGTAACTTTGATTGTGCTGACTGTACTTCAGGGAACTTGTTTGAAATCTGAAGAACTTAGTTGCTACAAGTAGTGGAGACAAAGTATTTCAAATTTGAATAATTAAAGCAAGACGGAAGAGTTCTATTCAGAAACATTTTGTAGTCTGAGGCTAATTTGACTTTCTACAATATGTCATTGGCTTTGGAATAACAAAGGCTGTTATCTTATATAGTGACTGCATTTGTAAAATATTCCCACAGGCTGACAATGAAGAATAACAAGAGCTGCTGGCTTCTTTTCTTTTTTAATTATATATTCCATATTTTCAGTTTATTCTAAAGGGGAGAAGTTATTTTTATATATCTTTATCTAAAATGCTATGGCTTCTTGAGATACTTAGCATCTAGTTTAAGTAGTCATAAGTACTAAGTAGTATTTTCAGCATCTCTTAATATGAAAGAATAAGTATAGGATACAGTGAAAATTACTAGAATTTAGGTGTTTTGGATTTCTAGCTTTTTGGTATTAAATCTTATAATTTAAACATTATCTATCTTGAGCAGTAGTCTTGGCTTTAAAAGTAGAGTCAGAAGTATTAAAAATATTAATTTTTACTTGTTAGGCAAACCTTTTTGAAATCATCAACCTCAGTCAATAATGTAAAATGCATTGTCTGAGGTGTGAAGTAACTTAAGTGTTCTATAACTTTATATTTGTGTCAGGTACTGTAAATATCTTCTAGAACCCACAGATAGAACTTTAAATGTTTGTAGAAAAGTTTCTATTCTCTTTATTTTCTATATTGAATAGTGTCATTCAGAAGTTAGCAAAGAACAGTAGGTAACTGAAATGTCCAGTAGCTTGCCAGAATGTGAATGGATTTTATTTATCCGTATACTGTGTAACTGCCCAATATTCTTTCTGATTTCTCATAACAGATCATTGGGAATTGTGTGTCAATCTTGGTCTTGAGCTCTGCACTGCCTGTTATGTCAAGAACACTGGGTAAGTTTAAATGAGAACTTTTCATTTAAAGTCAGTACCTTTTTAAGTATCAAACTTCTTGCTAAACTTGTAGTTTCTAAACTGTTTTTCAAAGAGATCACTCTTTGAAATATATTATTCCCTCACACATTATTTTATGCCTTTACTTCTGTAATTCATTTATATACAGAACTGTACCAAAATAAGTACTTTTATCAAATAAAGACCACTTATTGTTTCAAGTACTTAGAAATAGTCCTTGTCCAAACAATAGACTTTATTTTTTTCATTGACTAATTAAGCTTTGGAGTCCTCTAGTGAGAAAACTGTGATTTTTTTTTTTAAAAAAAACAATATTTAATGTCTAGAAAATACTAAACTAATTTTTTCCTACGCGAAATGTTTTAAAAAATGTGTAATTTAGTATGTGGTTTAAAAAATTGAGAATGTGTAACACTTATTTTAAGCTGCTTTATGTCCAGGGAATAGACTTGAAAGCAGTAAGATCTAGGAGAGCACACACTGATTTAAAGGACATCTTTTAGCTCTTCAGCTTTTTACTGGCTTGTCATTTATACAGTTTTCTTAATTTTTCAGTTCACAGAGAATTTTGGTCATCATGTAAAAGTAAAATATTTCCACTTTGTCATTGAAATAGTTGAATAAATCTTCCTTCGTTTGGTGTTCTTATCTTTTATAAAGCACTGTTGCAGACTGTATTCTCAGTTCTTGGCTAAATATTATTTCAGACAAAAATTTCCACTAGGCAGTTTTGTTCCATTTTCTAGACTTAGATTTTGACTTGAGTGTTCGCAAATGATTAGAAAAATCCCATTATTCAACCTTAGCAACATGCTTATGACAAAGATTGCAAGTAACTTTGAATTGCTTTTGTTTTAGCGCTTATGTGGCCTCCATTATTTATTCAAGGCCCACAGCTGTCGGGGATGCAGGCTGTGCCAGGAAGGGTATAAGCTTTGCGGTCATCTTCATAATGCTTACAGAGGAGTTCATGTTTTAATACAAGTGGAATCTAAATGTAAATGTAGAAGGGACCGCCGTTCCACAGACTAATACAAAGCTCATTTACTTAGAGGTCTTATTTCTTTTGTGTTTGCATTATAGGACTTGTTATCATTTTGACATCTGCTTATAGTGTGCTAATCTTGAAAATGCCATAAATATACACTTTAGTAACTTGATTTGTAGCTAACTGTGATCGTTTGTATTATGGCAGTCCAACAGATAATTTCTGTGATATTATATCCAACCTACCATTTTATCATTTATGAAATTCACTGTGCTCTGTTATTTAAGATTAATTGTTAATAGTAATATATAGATTTTATGGAAGAAAATTACATGCTGAGTACAGTTTTAATACAAAGAAAACAAATTAATGGCAAAATGTGCTTTTTGAAGATCAACAAATTAAATTCCTGAGTAGTTTGCCATAGAGATAAATAAAAAGAAGAAAAAGAAAGATGGAACAATTAAAATGCAGCTAACAAATGCCTGGACCCAGCTGTCCAAACAGGATTAATGGAGTGCATTAGGGTACAGTGAGTCATGTGGTGCTTTGCAAAATATCAACACGCACTGCACTACATGTTATGCCCAGTGGCACTGAATAGATGAAAAGAAATAAATACGTTAAACAGATTCATAGAGGCTTTTCACAGTATTAAAAAAGCAAATTTCTAGACTAAAAGAAAAAGCTTTATTTTAGTATTATGGGAAATGCAAACTAGAGAGTTACTTTGTAATGCCTCTATTAACCCTTTAGAATTGAGTCTTTGATTTTAAGAAGATAAAATATAGAGAATTGTCATGAATGTTATCCTAGTGTATAACGGGATTTTGATTTACTAGCTGAAAAGCTTATAAGACTAGAATAGAGGATGTATTTAGCAACCAAATTCCAAGCTGTGAAATTTTTCACTCTTTCTCATTGCCTCTCACAAGGAAGTCCTGACCCTTAGGGTGCTCTCATTTGCTCCTGTGAATTCAGCCAGCGTTCTCAGTTAAGTGAGAAATGAAGGAGCAAGGAAAATTATAATTTATCTGTATAAGTGCAGTTTTTCTCTTATTTTAGTAATTTTTAGTGATGATTGTAACTTTAATTGTAAATTGCAAGTGTATTGAATCCTGTATAAAATAATTTGGTGATATTTTTGCTTCAAAAATGAAAATGTTTTTTAAAAAATTTAATTTGCCAGCTGCTATTGCTGCATCATTGGTATAAACTATAGCTTTAGACTTGAATACCTGGTGTGATATGACAGATTTATTACAGAATTCCTCTGAAATAGCTTCTTATATTTAAATATGGAAGATTTTATACTAATTAAAAAATTACCACTAAGTAGATTTTACAAGCATATCACTTGCCACAAAGAATTAGGTTGTGAGGAGCATCTTGGCTATGTATTTTTAGCCAAATATAATTAATATCGATGATAGTTTTGTTGTCCATTGGAAACAGAATCTGTGCGTTACACTTTTTATTTGAAATCTTTAAAACCTTTTAAAACTGATGCCATGTCAGTGGATATGCTTTCCAAAACGTTGCTTTGCTGCCTGTTTAGTGTTCAGTTTTGAAAAATCCAACATTTGGGGGGATATGATGTCCTTATTTTTAGCAACCAATTTACTCTTTGGTATAATAGACTCTCAAGGTGATTAGAGGAGATGCTTCACAAAGTGAAAATGGAACAGGCTCTAACCTAATAAATTATCTATAGAGGCCCAGACTTTTCTATAACAAAATATTTTAAAGGCAGCAGTGAATTTTGTGAGAATAGATTTTGCGAGATGGCTGACATGTTCTTGGTTATGCTTAATCAAGAAACGACTGAGAGATTGGCAGTTTTTACATTGTTCTTTATTTGAAATCTCCTTTAACAGGAAAAATTTTCTCAGATGCAACCAATAGACTTCGTAATACTTTTACTAATTTCCATTTTGAAGTTATTTTTATAGTTAGTTGTATTTTCATCCTG
Organism: Lipotes vexillifer; assembly: GCF_000442215.2. NCBI lineage: Eukaryota > Metazoa > Chordata > Mammalia > Artiodactyla > Lipotidae > Lipotes > Lipotes vexillifer. Next base: position 1,228 of record NW_006790887.1, on the reverse strand, counting down.
AAATTCTTTCTGTAAATTGTAAGTTATTCAAGGCCCAAAAGCAGATTTTTTTTTTAATACACTTAAAACAAAAAACACTTAACCTTTCAAATCAGCTTGGATCTATTTTTAGTATTTCCATGTATTTCTCATCTGGGTCCCATATACTCCATCATCTTGCAGGATTTAAAGTGGATTTTTCTCTTTTGTTCCTTGAAGAAGGGACTGTGTTTAAAAACTGGTCCTTTGCGGGAGAGGTCTTTATTTGGGTTTGTAAATACGCTATTAATCTTTACCCTGAGCTTTCCCTCTCCAGTGTGAATCAGAAATAAATGATGCTTAGACATGACAAATGTGAAATTGAAGTATAAAGCTTAATATATATTCCTAATTATGGCTTTGATGTAAAAATAATTCTAAACCCTGTATTGAAAATTTCTCCACAAAAAAATTGTATATGACTTAATTATATTCTGTTATATTGCAGAGAGTAATAAATGAGTGGTAAAATTAACTTTTGATTGATTACTAATGTTCTTATACCTGACCAATAAATTTGTGTATCTAGTTAGGATTTTTAATTATAAAGAAAAAGTATTCTGTGTCAGATGTCTGGAAGAAGTCACAGAGTCACTAATGCTCACTCCCTCAACACCGTCGTTCCCCGTGTCCACTTGTCGTGTCCTTCTGTTGCTGTTCTTGTTTCAGAGCACATAGTCCTTCTTGCCTGAGGAAATGTCGTGTTGGCCACATATTCTAAATAACTTAGCCATCTGTTGACATACATTCGACTCCCTTAAGTTTTGATTTGTTATAAAATATTTTTCATATGAAATTAATTCCAGTTAGTATTATTTAGTTGGAGGGAGCCTTAAGATATAATTTTTTTAATGTTAAGAATTAAAATGTTACAATTAAAACTAGAACGTAAACTACAGTAAGGGTCTTATTTACATTAAGAATCAAGACCCCCAACCTGGCTGAGAATAGTTAATAGTACACCTATACATGGCCAACTCTGAGACTGATTAACAGATTATCTCCTTATTTATAGAAAATTTTATTTTTAAATTAATTTTTAAGTATGTACATGAATAACTTCTAATTATGAGGAATATTAAAAACAGACAGGCTCAAATTCCTTGTGACCACCACTTTTATTTTTATTTATTTTTTTAACATCTTCATTGGAGTATAATTGCTTTACAGTGGTATGTTAGTTTCTGCTGTATAACAAAGTGAATCAGCT
>NW_006790886.1:0-263 GCF_000442215.2 Lipotes vexillifer | reverse complement strand
TTTTTTTTTTTTTTTTTTTTTTTTTTTTAAATTTATTTATGGCTGTGTTGGGTCTTCGTTGCTGTGTGAGGGCTTTCTCCAGTTGTGGCAAGTGGGGGCCACTCTTCACTGCGGTGCGCAGGCCTCTCACTATTGCGGCCTCTCTTGTTGCAGAGCACAGGCTCCAGATGCACAAGCTCAGTAGTTGTAGCTTACGGGCCTAGTTGCTCCGCGGCATATGGGATCTTCCCAGACCAGGGCTCGAACCTGTGTCCCCTGCATTG
>NW_006790885.1:0-373 GCF_000442215.2 Lipotes vexillifer | reverse complement strand
GGAAACCTAAATCAGACCTTAGAACTCTAACTGAATTTTTGAGACAATGCAACTGGGGGGTTTTTGCTTCAACATGTTTGTACCTACAATTTCTTATCTTGTTCTACCTGACTTTTTAAAATCTTTAATTCATTTATCTTAAAATATGTAAATGGTTTAAAAAAGCAAGTAAATATCTATGTGTTGCTAGAAAAGAGATAATTTAATTATGACCTTTCTTTATTAGTCATATTTTATACTGTTAGAAGAATGAGGCTATCAACTGAATTCTGTCCCCCCAAAATTCATATATTCAAGCTCTAACGAAGTGATGGTATTTGGAGATGGGGCCTTTGGCAGGTAATTAGATTAAATGATGTCATGAGGATTAGGC
>NW_006790884.1:0-2043 GCF_000442215.2 Lipotes vexillifer | reverse complement strand
CATGGCCGTTGAGCCTGCGCGTCCGGAGCCTGTGCTCCGCAACGGGAAAGGCCACAACAGTGACAGGCCCACATACCGCAAAAGAAAAAAAAAATCACTTATCATTAAGGAAATGCAAATCAAAGCCACATCAGATATCACCTCACACCTGTTAGAATGACTATTACCGAAAAGATAAGAGCTAACAAAGGTTGGCAAGGATGTGGAGAAAAGCGAACGTTTGTGTTCTGCTGGTGGGAATGTAAATTGGTACAGCTACTGTGGAAAACATTATGGAGGTTCCTCAAAAAATTAAAAATAGAACTACCATAACATCCAGCAATCCCATTTCTGGATATATATCCAAAGGAAATGAATCAGGATCTTGAAGAGGTATCTGCACTCCCATGTTCACTGAAGCATTATTCACAATAGCCAAGATATGGAAACAACCTAAATGTCCATCAACAGATGAATGGGTAAAGAAGATACGCTGTACACACACCATACATACACACAACAGAGTATTATTCAGCCATGAAAAAGGAAATCCTGCTATTAGCAACAACACAAATAAACCTGGAAAACATTATGTTAAGTGAAATAAGTCAGACTCAAAAAGACATTGTAGGATCTCACTTACATGTAGAATCTGAAATGTCAAACTCATAGAACCAGAGAGTAGAACACTGGTTGCCAGGGGCTGGTGGTAGAGAATGTGTGGGAGGAATGGGGAGCTATTGGCCAAAGGGTATAAACTTTCAGTAATAATATGAATAAGTTCTAGGGATCTAATGTACAGCATGGTAATTAAAGTGAATAACACTGTATAGTATACTTGAAATTTTCTGAGAGTAGATCGATCTTAAGTGTTCTCACCACCCATAGATGTGTTAATTAACTAGACTGTGGTAATCATTCCACAATGTATACATCTATTCAATCATCATGTTGTATACCTTCAAAAAAATCACATTGTACAACCTAAATATACACCATCTTTGTCAATCATAACTTAATGAAGCTAGAAAAAATAAAATTCTTTGTTTTGTCCCCTCTGCTTTATCTCTCCAGCTTTATCTTTCCTTGTCATCTTTCATCCCTATCTTGAATGCTATCTCCAGTTATATCAAACATCTATCACTTCATAGGTGGTCCCCCGTCCTCTCACCTCTGGGAATCCTACCTACTTATGCCTAGAACACCATAAATCCCATCACTATGTTCTTCACTTGGTCAACTCCTACCCATCCCTCAAGGCCCAGATGAGCATCACCTCCTGTAATCCTTTTCCTCTTGTGTGCTCTTTAAGTATCTTATCCTTGCCTTCATCTGCTGTATTTTAATTTAAATAAACTATAAGTCTTCTGCATTTGTCTCATTCCTTATTGGATCCCTAGAGCTTAGCAAGTCTCTCAAAGATATTACATATCAATAAATATCTGAGAACTCAGCTTGAGGTTGGTCTCCTTTTCTTCCGACATACTAGCTACTAAATTCTACATGAGTTACCTAAGCACACCAAACTTCAGTATCCTTATCTGGAAAACAGGATAATAATACCTATTTCACAAAATTGTGGCAAAGATAAAGGAGCTCACAGATATAAAACACTTGGCACAGGGCTTGCCATGGAGTGAGCCATTGGTAATGACCCCAGTGCACTGAGGAATCAAGCACCAGTTCTGGCCTACAGATGCATTTCACTGGGCTCAAAATATTAAGACTGAAAATTCTCAAATAAAAACGTGAGCTTTACTTTCTTATGAAAACGAGTCTTAAGAGTCTTAAGATCTGACAGCCCTGGATCGGTATCTTTTATGCAGCCATCAGCTAGAGCCAAGTAACACCAACTCTTCTAGGATGGCACATAGGCCTTAGTTTTCCTCAGACCCCACTAATCCTTATGCTCTTATCCCTGACCTGCTTGTCAGCCGAAGACCATCTGTGCTTAAGACCCTCACTGTACAAAATTATGGAAAATCCTTTGAGATGAAAAGTGTTAGCATACATGTGCAAGATTATACCTAGTACAATGGACTTCAATGTAACAGGCTCTTTCCC
>NW_006790883.1:0-762 GCF_000442215.2 Lipotes vexillifer | reverse complement strand
CACGAACCCGTGTTCCCTGCATCGGCAGGCGGACTCTCAACCACTGCGCCACCAGGGAAGCCATTAAGGGTTTTAAATAACAGTGGCTTCAATAATAATCAACAGAGGGAGCAATTTACATAAAACATCTGTGAATATAGATTACATTAGTATATGAACAGTGTATATTCTAGAATAAGAAATAACCTTTTTTAACCCAAACCTCAATGCTCACTGTGATTTACAACTAAACTGTTGAATATAATAGTGATAATTAGTTTTAGCACTATTTTTGATACTGAATTTCAGTCAACTTAGTATCATTTGCAAATCAATTTCTTTGGGCATCCAAATTCTCATTGATTAGTAAAAGGGCATTAAAAATTGGTAATATTCTGAGTCAAATAGCAGATATTATAAGTATCACTCTCTTATTATAATGTAATAAGCTTAGAAATTTAATAGGGAAGCTTATACATACTATCAGTAATGAAAATAAGAAAAAATGATACCTAAGTTTTGTACTATTAATAGGGATTGAATTTTAAAAGATACAGTGACTCATCAACTTAAAAATAATTGCAATTAGGGACTTCCCTGGTGGCGCAGTTGTTAAGAATCTGCCTGCCAGTTCAGGCGACATGGGTTCGAACCCTGGTCCTGGAAGATCTACATGTCATGGAGCAACTAAGCCTATGCACCACAGCTACTGAGCCTGCACTCTAGAGCCCGCGAGCCACAACTACTGAGCCCACGTGCTGCAACTACTGAAGCCCGTGCGCC
>NW_006790880.1:0-204 GCF_000442215.2 Lipotes vexillifer | reverse complement strand
TCCCTATCAAATTACCAATGGCATTTTTTAAAGAACTAGAACAAATAATCTTAAAATTTGTATGGAGACACAAAAGACCCCGAATGGCCAAAGCAGTCTTGAGAAACAAAAAACGGAGCTGGAAGAATCAGACTCCCTGAATTCAGACTATACTACAAAGCTACAGTAATCAAGACAATATGATACTGGCACAAAAACAGAAAC
>NW_006790879.1:0-225 GCF_000442215.2 Lipotes vexillifer | reverse complement strand
GCTGGCCTCCCACACGGGAGGTAAACACTTTTTCACTAGCCAGAAAAATCAACTTCTTTATGGGTCTTGCAAAACTTGTGCGGCTGAATTACTATTTCAGATTGAGAGCCACAGCCCAATGAGACCACAGGCAAGGCCCACAGTATACATGTGTGTTTCTACAAGGGTGTAAGCAGCAAATCCTTCTGTACAACAAAAAATACTCCTGGGAAATTAGACTCACTC
>NW_006790877.1:0-231 GCF_000442215.2 Lipotes vexillifer | reverse complement strand
AGAAGAATGAACCAAAGCCTCAGCATGCCGTGCCTGAACCAGACCAGGGTCTGAAGCAATCCCACGGGATGGCGGCCAGCTCACAAAAAAGCGAGGGGAGAAAAGGAGCGCAGGGCCACTGTAATTCACAAACCTGCAGAGTTATAAAAGACAGCTTTCATCCAAAATTATATTGAAGTAAGGCTGCGAAGAGAACTTGAAAGTGAGTCAGAATTGCAGGAAACCGATTTC
>NW_006790876.1:0-871 GCF_000442215.2 Lipotes vexillifer | reverse complement strand
GAAACTAACACACCATTGTAAAGCAATTATACTCCAATAAAGATGTTAAAAAAAAAAAAACAGCTCTGCAAGGTAGACAACACTCTCACTCACCTTCACAGATGAGGAAAGAGGCAGCAGCTGTTTACATACCTTGTTCAAGATCACACAACCCACAAGTTATTAAGTCAGAACTTGAATCCACATCTGTTTAATATCAAAGCCTCAACCTTAGGACCTTCAAGATGGCAGAGAAGTAAGATGTGGAGATCAACTTCCTCCCCACAGGTACATCAAAAATACATCTACATTTGGAACAACTTCTACAGAACACCTACTGAATGCTGGAAGAAGCCCTCAGACTTCCCAAAAAGCAAGAAAATCCCCACGTATCTGGCCATGTGGCTGACAGGGTCTTGGTGCGCTGGCCGGGTGCCAGGCCTGTGCCTCTGAGGTGGTAGAGCCGAGTTCAGAACACTGGTCCACCAGAGACTTCCCCCACATAATATCAATTGGAAAGAGGTCTCCCAGAGAAATAGAATGGAGAAAATAGAGGAAACATTTAATGAGGACCGAGAAGAACTAAAGAGCAAACAAACAATGATGAGCAACAAAATGAATGAAATTAAAAATTCTCCAGAAGAAATCAATAGCAGAATAACTGAGGCAGAGAAACAGATAAGTGACCTGGAAAATAACATAGTGGAAATAACTACCACAGAGCATAAAAAAGAAAAAAGAATGAAAATAATTGAGGACAGTCTCAGAGACCTCTGGGGCAACATTAAACTCACCAACATTCGAATTATAGGGGTCCCAGAAGAAGAAAAGGAAAAGAAAGGGACTGAGAAAATATTTGAAGAAATTATAGTTGAAAACTTCCCTAATATGG
>NW_006790875.1:0-2429 GCF_000442215.2 Lipotes vexillifer | reverse complement strand
GAACCCGCATCTCCTGCATCGGCAGGCGGACTCTCAAGCACTGCGCCACCAGGGAAGCCCTAGATTAAGATTTTAAGGATAAAACACAGATCACATTCATCTCTTTGATGCCAAGCAATGGCCCTGATACATGACAGTTGCTTATGTAAGAAGTAACAAAAAAAATAAACTAACACTTGCCAAAATGATAAAGGAAACTGAGTCACGCTGTTAAAACGATTCGTGGCATGGCGTGATCTGGGGCTCAGTGTTGGAGACTGGGATTCTCCCCACTTCTCACCTCTGCTCCCCCGGGGTCAGCTCTGTACTTGGGCAGGGTCACCCTTTGTGTCCTCAAGAGGGCTGCCAGTGTTGCTCAGAACTACAGCCTTCTCATCCTAGTTCAGCGGGCAAAGAGTCATTTGGAAACTTGAGGGGGTGGGAGCTTTCTTCTTTTCTCTTTTCTTTTTCAGAAACCTCAGCAAATGTACCCTCCAGTTTCATTAGCTCGGATGGAATTAACCACTCATTTCTGAGCCAATCACTGAGGCCAAGAGGAATTAATATCCTAATAGGTTTAAGCCAATGAGAATCTACCCCTAGAGCCGTGAGTGGCTGAAAATGGAGGAGGACTCCATCAGGAAATCAGGAAACTGTTGCTGGGAGAAGTGGTGACATGATGTTGGAGAGGAGGCCGACAGATGTCTGCCACAATGCTCAATAGGTCTGCATTTCCATTTCCTCTGAATCTTGCAACTGTTTTTCAGGATGTCCAACATTATAGCAATCACCAGAATGGGTTATGGCCAGAAAACTTTTCTATTTTTAAACGGCACACAAATTATTATGCCCCATCACATTGTTTCAGTGATCGACTTTAAAGGGCCCTGGCTTACCTCCTCCTGGAATAATAAAGCAGTCACAGGAGGAGTTCTTTGGGCCACTCCAAAAACCACTCCAGAGTGGTTTGCCACACATAATAGAGGGTGCATTTGAAAGGCAGCATCCAATGACCAGTTCTGGCTGAAAACTTTTGTGTTTTCAAAAGTTCAATAAGCAGAAGTGACCACAATGTGTTTGAAACTTTATAGCATGCGTCTTCAGGAGACAAAGTGCCTAAAACTAGATGGAAAGACTTGTAATTTTTTAAATTAAAAACTGTAGACAGGAGAGGTAACAGTCAAAGTAAAATAAGCATGAATCCTACGTTTCTGTTTCAAAAATAAAACCCGAGGTATGGGGAAAATTGTAATATGGAATTCAGAAATCTGCTTTGGCCATATGCTCTATTGCATGTTCACTGTGCTTGCTTTCCGTGAGCCAAAGGCTCTCAATGACTGGTCAAGCTTAGAGGGGAGAGACATAAAACCAATGAGACCAAAGGCAGGGGAGGTATTTTTCTGTCCTTACCTCAGCGATCAGAGGGCAAATTTACAACCACTAGCCTCTCTGGACACACAGCTTGCTGGTCTAGATGGTCGGAAAGTGGTGATGGCCAGCACTGGCCATCACCACTTCTCAAAAGAACAACATAACACCCAGGCCTGGTCAACTCCCAGGAAGGTCAGTTGTGATCTTCACAAATGGAAGGCAACCTAATTCGGTACCCAGCCTAGTCCATCCCATCTCAGAAATGGTTTGTGTGAACCCTGGCTTTACCACTTACTCAAAGAGGGACTTGGTGTAATCACTCACTTCCCACTTCAATGTCCTCATGTGCATGACAGGAACAGTGATAACCTTCTCATAGATCGGGGTGAAAATATAATAGCTCATGTGATAAGTGCCTGCAAATGTCCCAGACAGAGCAAGCCCACAAAGGCCATTCTCTTGCCTGCCCCATTCAGACCCATTCGGTGCTCTGACTTTATAAACACATAACTAAAGTATTTTGGTCTGATCATAGACCTTATATAATTTCTCTCAGCCTTCTCCAGATGCCTGTACAATCATATATATGTGTTACGTTATACCTTTTCGTACTGCAATAATTGGGACTGAAAAAAAAGAACTTTTGAAAACTCTTCAAATTTTCACATACATATATAAATGACATTAAATGATCAAAAGGGCATGGCCTCACCCCTTACTGAATGTAAAGCCTTGGGTAAGTTTAGTTCAGTAGTAGACTTCAATCAGTCACAGCTTTAAAACAGCAGCAACAATAACAAACATCTCTCCCACTAGACTGTAGGGTCCTTGAGGGTTGAAATCTTTTACTCAACTTTATATTCTGCTAAAGGCCCTAGCAGACTGACCAGCATATATTAGAAAGATGTTGAAAGGAAGGATAAACTGAACTATCTTGAAGGGCATGCCACCTTGAAAGGCTTAAAAAGGCTGCTTAGTTGCTATAAAATGAAAAATACAGAAATCAAAGTAATGAAAGACTGGACTCAATGTCTAACAAGTACAGCAGTCACAATTTTTTTTTTTTTTTTTTTTTTTTG
>NW_006790873.1:0-1089 GCF_000442215.2 Lipotes vexillifer | reverse complement strand
ACCCCCACCCACACCCCACCCTCCGCTCTCACCAGGCCTGTGCTCAGCCTCCACCTGCCTTTTTGCATCTAACCTAACCACAGCCTCGGAGGAGGAAACGTCATCCCCATCTTACACATGGGGAAACTCACCTGAGAAATGGACTCCTTCCACAGGGGAGCCAGGATTCAGTCTGGTCTGAGGCTGGGGGCTGTGCAGACACAAGGCCCCAGGACATTGTCTGTCCTGATTCCTCGCACAGGTGCCCACCCTCCTGCCTGGGGGAGACACGCAGGCTAAAAACCTCTTGCTTTCACACCCTCGCCCTCCATGTCCAACCCGTTAACTGGACCCAGCACCCCACCCCCGACATGCTTCCTGACCCCGTCTGCTTCACGCCCCCTCTCCCTGCCCCCACCCTGGGCCAAACCTGGTCACCCTCCTGGGATCAGCGCCCTAACCAGTCTCCCCGCTACCCTACCCCCAACACTCCAAGCTCTTACTTTTTAAAGAAACAGTTTTACTAAAAAGATATAATTCACATAACGTTCACACGTCTACTGTATACAATTAAGTGATGTTTGTTTAGAGTATTCACAGAACTGCACATCTATCACCACTGGCAAATTACAGAACATTTGCTTTACCCCAAAAAGAAATCCCATGCCCATTAGCAGTCATTCCCTATTCTCCCCTCCCCCACCCCAGCCCTAGGGAACCACTAATCGACTTCCTGTCTCTACAGATTTGCCTACTCTGGACCTTTCACATAAATGGAATCTTACAATATGTGGTCCTTTTGTCTGGCTGGCTTATTTTACTTAAAGCCGTGTTTTCAATATTCATCCATGTGGTGGCATGTATCAGAATTCCCTTCCTTTTCATGGCTGGATACTATTCCACTGTATGGACAGACCTCATTGTGTTTATCCATCATCCACTGATGGACATTGGGTTGTTCTCACTGTCAACTAATCCACTGATGGACATTGGGTTGTTCTCACTGTCAACTAAAAACAGAACAAAACAACAACAACAAAAAATGCACAACCTGGGCTTCCCTGGTGGCACAGTGGTTGAGAGTCCACCTGCCGATGCAGGGGACATGGG
>NW_006790872.1:0-1951 GCF_000442215.2 Lipotes vexillifer | reverse complement strand
GTCCCCTGCATCGGCAGGCGGACTCTCAACCACTGCGCCACCAGGGAAGCCCTTTTTTTTCCTATTCTTATTTCTCCTCCTTCTCTTCCACCTTGTCCCACCATTTACCAAGCACCCCCTATGTGTTGAGCACTGTGCTAAGACTTCACCTACATTATTTCATTTGAACTCTCATAGCAACAATATAAGGTTGGTGCAGTGAAGATTGTCACTCTGCAAATGATGGAACTAAGGCTCCAAGACGTTAATTAAGTTATTGAGAGGTCGACTTGTCCTGGATCACCCAGCTAGTAAGTGGAAAAGCCAATCTCTTACTAGAGAGTTAGTAGGCTTGCTAACTACCATGTTAGGATTGAGCTTAGGTTTAATGATATTGGATGGCTTATCATCAGGGACCCTAGGATGCCAAAATATAAATGTGATATTCCCTCTAGCTCCTCCATTAAGTCACTAAGGAAGTGAAGCATAAATGTAATCCAAACAGCATTTTGTTAATACCTGCATAAGGGCCAGCTTCCCTAATTCAGGGCTCTATTCAAAGTTTAAGTTGGACCACTCAGCTTATACCTAAAGCCTAATAAAGACCTCAATTCTCCAAACCCAACACCATGTCCTGTATTAGTCAAAGTTCTTCAGAGAAACAGAACCAATAAGAGATTTATTACAGAAATTGGCTCACATGATTACAAAGGCTAAGTCCCACAGTCTGCTGTCTGCAAACTGGAGAACCAAGAAAGCCAGTGGTGTAATTGAGCCTGAGTCCAAGAATTAGGGCGCTGATAGTATAAGCACCAGTCTCAGAAGACCCAAGAACCAGGAGCCCCGATGTCCAAGGGCAGGAGAAGACGCATGTCCCAGATCAAGCAAAGAGAGCAAATTCACCCTTCCTCTGCCTTTTTGTTCTATTCAGTCTTTTAACAGATTGGATGATACCCACCTGCATTTGGGAGTTTGATCTTCTTTCCTTGTCTACTGATTCAAACGTTAATCTCTTCCAGAAATACCCTCACAGAAACACCCAGAAATAATGTTTACCTGCTATGTGGGCATCCCTTAGTCAAGTTGACATATAAAATTAACCCTTATGCCCTTCCTCCCCTAAACCTAAATCATAGGAAAACATTTAACTCTTGTAAGACTATCTGACTATCCATTCTTCAGCTCTCCAAGACATGCCTGGCACTCCAGGGGCTGAACCTACAGACTGCATTACCCAGACTCTCTTATTGACCCTCTTTCCATTGAGTTCAGCTAATGAAAGACGCTTGCAGGAACTCAGAAGGCGAGAGAAGAGAGAGACTGAGGTATTTTCCTCTGCTTCACCCCTGCTTTGGTGCTTTAGTACTTGTCGAGGTTCAGCCTGTCAGTGGCTCCTGCTGGGCAGCCCCCCTACTCCATGGCGCCACATCTTGTTGAGTGCCTTAACACCATTTTCTCAATTTGTACCTTCTGGCTTTGGGAGGTAGGGTTGATTTCGCATTTTGCTAGTCCTTTAATGCCTCATCCTCACTTGTTGATTCCCTTTGCCCTGTCCACACCTCCATGAATCATCCCTTTATTCAAGATTTGAACCATCTAAATGGAATTCTACTTCCTGTCAGGACCACAATAGGTTACACACACAACCTCTGTGTGAAAGACACGGCCACGTCCCTGAATCAGCCCTGAATCTACTTGCCCATTCATTGATACTGAGTCAGAAAGAGAGAATGAAAGGGCTCCAATGGGGTCCTTGACTTAGCTTATGTATGTAGACCTAAGGGGTGGAAAAAAGAAGGCAGTGCCTGTTACGACACAATGAGCCACCATTAGCAACCACAGACTGATCAGACTAGCAACTTCTGCAGCTTTGGGCAGGAGTATGGAGCAAGAAGAAGATGTGGGGCTGCCCTGGTGGCGCAGTGGTTAAGAATCCGCCTGCCGATGCAGGGGACACAGGTTCGAGCCCTGG
>NW_006790871.1:0-1732 GCF_000442215.2 Lipotes vexillifer | reverse complement strand
CCCTGACTTAAACGCTGTCTCTGTCCAGACGGTACAGTGAGTGCCATTTACTTAAATGACCTCCCATTAGCTGGAGACGTCGCTGGGCCACAGAAGGTACAGCATAAACTGAGAACGGCCCCCAACGTGGCTCTGTCCTCAGAGCTAAGGGACCAAAAGCCGCGGGAGGAAACGGGGATTTCCTCATTTTCCTCTGTTGGTCCCCGGAAGCAGCGGGGGTGGGGAGGATCCCCTGGGTGCTGCGGCATTCTGCCCCGGGAGCCTCGTGCCCCTCACGGGGTGCACATCCTCCCACACGCCAGGCCAAGAGCCCTGCCCGCAGTTCGGGCTCTCCAAACAGCCCTCAGCTGGGCTGCTCGCTGGTGTCAGGTCCAAGCAACGCCTGGAGGCTGCATCCCAGCACGTCCCTAGGGCAGCCTTCCAGGACACACTGTCCAAAATGAGGACGGCTCTTTTTCACAGCTTTTCCCAAGGGCATCAATTTCTTCTGCACCCTGTGCCTTTGCTACGACCAACGGGGCCTCTCTCTGCTGTAGGTAAAGGTGTCGTAGGGAAGAGAGCCAGAGGGAGGTATGATTCCAAAACACCATTTGCTTCCCCAGAGGCTTTCTGGGGCTCAAACTCAGGTCGTGAAAGACTCACAGGATAATTCACGTTTGCACATAATTCCAACTAGAACAAAGGTAGGAAGCTATACTTCTGGGGTGGCTGCACCTTGCAAATGTTTTTTTGTTTTGTTTTGTTTTCTCCCCGCCACACCACGCAGCACGTGGGATCCTAGTTCCCCCACCGGGGATTGAACCCGTGCCCCCTGCCTTGGAAGCGCGGAGTCTTATCCACTGGACCACCAGGGAATGTACTTTCTGATGCAGCTTTGTCAGCAGAAGCACAGACAGGTGGAAAGGGCTGCAGACACAGGTGGCAGTGGGCCTACAAACTCCCCAGTCTGCCGGCTGGCTTGTGACTCTAAAAGGTGTCGCTGGAGCGGGGCCCGGGCCAGCCTGGAGGAGAAGCCCGACCACGGGATGGCACGTGGGAGAGAGAACACAGAGACGGCCTCCCCTGCCGCCCAGCACTGCCTGTCTCCGCTCGTCTGTGAATGGAGGTGAACAACCACACGCTCCTGTACTGTCTTCACATGCCAGCATCTCGGCCGAGCCACTGAAAAGCCTGGTATTTCAAGGGAAAGTACAGAGGAAACATCTTAAGACCAACTGGTGCCTACCTCTCTCTCTCACCTTCCTGCAGTACATACAACAAATGAATGTCTCCAAACCTCCGGATCAAGCAACCCTCTAGACAAAACTTTCCCATTCCCACCTTCCATGTTTAACAGGAAAAGCCAATCACAAAATTTGTACCATGGAATCCAATAGTCGAATGTGAGCACAGCTAAAGTGATGCTCAGACACACACGTATGTGTTGAAACTATAAAGAAAAGTGAGGGCTGAAAGAAACGCAGGGAAGGAGCTCCCTCTGGGGTGGGCGGGGGTCAGTGATCAGGAGGCCCCGAAGGGGCTTCAGTGGAACTGCTAGCAGTCCTACCTGGGGGCGGGTATCTGTCACCTGTTTTATCACTCTGTGTTGAGCCTGTTTCTGCACATGCATGTCTGATGGGATTTCACAGGCCAATGTTTATTTTATTTATTTATTTATGTTTGGCGGTACGCGCGGGCCTCTCACTGCTGTGGCCTCTCCCGTTGCGGAGCACAGGCTCCGGACGCGCAGGCT
>NW_006790869.1:0-213 GCF_000442215.2 Lipotes vexillifer | reverse complement strand
TTTTTTTTTTTTTTTTTTTTTTTTTTTTTTTTTTGTGGTACGCGGGCCTCTCACTACTGTGGCTTCCCCCACCGCGGAGCATAGGCTCCAGATGTGCAGGCCCAGTGGCCATGGCCCACGGGCCCAGCCGCTCTGCGGCACGTGGGATCTTCCCAGACCGGGGCACAAACCTGCGTCCCCTGCATTGGCAGGCGGACTCTCAACCACTGCGCC
>NW_006790868.1:0-256 GCF_000442215.2 Lipotes vexillifer | reverse complement strand
CAAACTCATGGTTATCAAAGAGGAAGGGGGGAGGATAAATAAGGAGTTTGGGATTAGCAGATATATTTTACAATATATAAAATAGATAAACATCACGGTCCTACTGTATAGCGTGGGGAACCATATTCAATCCCTTGTAATAAACTACAATGGAAAAGAATCTGAAAAAGAATATGTATACACACACATATATACATATATACATCCATACATATATATATCCGAATCACTTTGCTGTACACCAGAAACTAATACA
>NW_006790867.1:0-2662 GCF_000442215.2 Lipotes vexillifer | reverse complement strand
TGTGCTATACAGTAGGTTCTCATTAGTTATCTATTTTATACATAGTAGTGTATATATGTCATTTCCAATCTCTCAGTTCGTCCCACCCCCCCCTTCCCCCCTTGGTATCCATACGTTTGTTCTCTACGTCTGTGCCTCTGTTTCTGCTTTGAAAATAAGTTCATCTTTACTATTTTTCTAGATTCCACATATATGCAATAATATACGATATTTATTTTTTTCTTTCTGACTTACTTCACTCTGTATGTCAGTCTCTAGGTCCATCCATGCCTCTGCAAATGGCACAATTTCATTCCTTTTTATGGCTGAGTAATAGTCCATTGTACATATGTACCATATCTTCTTTGTCCATTCCTCTGTTGATGGACATTTAGGTTGCTTCCATGCTCTGACTGTTGTAAATAGTGCTGCAATGAACATTCAACATTGATTGATATAAAAAATTATCAATGAGATATTTTACCTTTTTTTTCATGATAGGTCTTTGAAATCTGTGTACTTTACATTTACACACATCAGTTCAGACTCTCCACATTTCAGGAGCTCACATGGCTAATGGATGCTGTATTGGACAGTACGGGTTTATACCTACAGATGTCATAGACAGCTAATGATTTGGGAAAAGCCTGGCTTGTAGGGATGAGTCTGGATTTTACTAGCTTCCTTCATCAAGTGGGAAAATCACCTAATGTTTGAATTTGGAGATTATCTGTTCTGCCTTATCTTATGGGTTAAGAAGCTTTAGTCAAATCAATGGGTTTATCATACTCCTGGTCCAGCTACACTGGCCTCCTTGCTTTTGTTTCAAGCCTGTTCACTCTCTACTCATACCTTCCATCCTTTAGATCCTTTTAGACTTTAGCTTGAAGACCTTCCTTGATCATCCTTTCCAGAGTAGCCCCACCCCCTTCCATTACTGACGGTGTCACTCCGGTGGTCTCCATCTGAATTGGTATCTAGTAAGTACTTGTTGAAAACACGAATTTAATGACACAAGTTAAAGTGTATTGTAAACTGTGAAATGCTGTACAGTTTTATCAGCTGACTACAAACAGGAAACATGCAAAGTTAGACTAGAAAGTGTACATTCACTTTTTTATTCAGTAACGTTTATCAGTGCTTCCTGTATGCTAGTCATTGTTCTAGAATCTGGACGTAAATGGATGAGAAAGACATGGGCCTTGTCTTGTATGGGGCATAAGCACGTAGTCCTGTAATTTCAGTGTGTGTGAGAGTTATTGACGTTTGTACCAACACACAGAAGGTCTGAGGTTAGAGTGATCAGACAGGAGTGAGGATCGCCTTCACAGAGGAGTGGAACATGAGTCCACTCTTGACGGATGAGTACAGCAAGGTAGGGGAGAGGATATTCAGGCCAAGGGAACAGCATATTCAGTAGTGTGGCAGCGTGGAATAGCATGTGATAAATAAGAAGACCAGAGGTCGCTCTGTGCTTCAGGAGGGTAGCACATGGCAGGAGGATGGTGGGAGTTGAGGCTGAAGACAGAGGCAGGGTCCATGTTGTGGAGGATCTTGTTGACCATACTGAGAAGACCGAGCTTTCTCTTCCAGGGAATGGGGATCATTGAAGGATTTTAAGGCAGGAGATGACTCGATCAGTTCTTTTGTTTTAGAAAGTTCACTGTGGCATCCACCGGGATGAATGGAGAAGACCAATTGGGCTGCTGTTGCACTACCTCAAGCAAGAGGCAGTAAGGGCCTGAATTAGTGCAGGGCAGGGGTGATGGAGAAGGGGAGGGCATGGAGTTATGACGAGCTGGAGCTGAATGACATTGTGACTAATGGGAACTGATGGGTCGGGGAGAGAGAGGAGTCTAGGACGGCAGTCTGGGTATCTGGTGCTCATTGGGACATGTTGAGAGTAAAGTAACTGTGACAGGAAGTCCAAGGAAGAGGGGCAGGAGGCAGGGGGCATAGGAAGCTAGAAACACAGTATTTTAGATTAGAATCATCAGCCTACCCTTGAAGTCATGGAAGAAGTAAGCTGATTAGATTTTCCTGGAGGGACCACATAAAAGGTAAAAAGAAAGAGGGGCATGAAGAGAAGCTTGGGAAACACCAATGCTTAGTAGCCAGCAAAAGAGATTGAAAGGACGCATCAGAGAAATGGAAGAGAAAATACATGGGACTTCCCTGGCGGTCCAGTGGTTAAGACTCCGCACTTCCACTGAAGGGGGCGTGGGTTCGATCTCTGGTCTGGGAACTAAGATCCCTCATGCTACACTGCATGGCCAAAAAAAACCCCCCAAACCCCCCCCAAAAGAAAAAATTTATGGGGGAGGGCTGAGGCAAGTGTAAGTGGTTAGGTATGAAAGGAGAAAATAACCCTTAAAGCTTCAACCTTTGGCAATAATCATAATATTAATGATAGCTATCAGGTGTTGATTACTTATGCATCACTGACAGTTCTAAGCATTTTTCGTGTAGTAATTTTTAAATTTCCATAGCAGCCCTGTTGGATGGATTCTGTTATCCCCATTTTGTAGATGAGGCGGCTGAGGCCCAGAGATGTGAGACCACTTACCCAAGGTCACAGAAGCTAGGAAGTGGCTAAGCTTGGACTGAGGTCCTCTAATTCCTATAGTCCATATCACTTGTCACTCTGCTACAGCTAATCTAGCTGAGAAGACTAATCGGAAGA
>NW_006790865.1:0-1725 GCF_000442215.2 Lipotes vexillifer | reverse complement strand
GTAACTACCTTTCCCACTTTTCTTGACCAAGTGACATTAGAGGTATTCTTTTCTTTTCTTCCTTCCTTCCTTCCTTCCTCCCTCCCTCCCTCCCTCCCTCCTTTCTTTCTTTCTTTTTCTTTCTTTCTTTCTTTCTTTCTTTCTTTCTTTCTTTCTTTCTTTTTCTTCCCTTTCTTCCTCCCTCCCTTCCTTCCTCCTTCCCTCCCTCCCTTCCTCCCACCCTTCCTTCCTTTCCCTGTCTTTCTTTCTATCTTCTTTCTGATGTGAAAAAGTTGTCAAGTGACAATTAAAACCATCATTATTCCTCCCCAAATCAGAACCTTGAAACCACTTTTGAGTATACACTCCCCTTTACTCTTCTTGTGCAATTAGTTATCAAGCTGTATTGATAGTTTTCCTTGATATCTCATCAGTCTTTTCCCCCTTATTCTAATTGTTGCTACCCTAATTAAGCACTTGCAATAATCAGCTATTTGCACTATCTGGAGTCCTGGCTCTCTATAATACACGATGTTCTGCACTTATAAATTTCAAAGGTTCAGCCCCTGAAGTTGAATGCAAAATACTACAATCAGATTTTGATCTGATTTTTAGAGGAAATCTATGATTAGAAAAAAGTTAAAGATTCCTTCTGTAAATCATCTTCTGGCACATTGCTTTAAATTTTTAACATTATTCTATACAAGTCTGTATGGATGTTCAGAGTGGACAGCTCATCTGTGCAATAAGATGTTTTATTTTAGATCAAAGAACAATTACCACTCTTAGTATGTGAGATATTTTAATGGTTATATTTAAACAGCTTCTTTTCTTTAAAGTTTTTGTTGTCTATTCAAAATCATCAGTGAACTCAAATGCCAATCAACAAGGGCTTGGTTGAATCAATAATGCTGTATCTGCAAAGTAGAATACTATGTAACTATTAAAAGAGATGAATCTACCTGGCTTAACATAGAAAAATCCCCAAGATGGATTGTCAAATAAGAAAGCAAGCTATGAGGGATTTTAGTGTAGATACACAATTTAGTTGAGAAAATAAGTATGTGTTTACATATGCACATGTGTATGTACAGACAAAGTTTGAAAGGCTATACCCTATTTTATTAAAAGTTACCTCTTAGAAATAAATGTAAATAGATTTAAAAACATTTAATTACTGATTGAAAGTTTCATCAGGAGCTTGTATCACTTTTATATGCAAAGTTGAAAGAAAAAAATGACATATACCATGAGCGTTTGTAACTATATAAGCAAGTCTAAAGTTAATATTCAAAGCTCCTCATAATTTAGCCTCTGCTGATATTTCCACCATTACCGTTCACTTTGTTAGGATCAGTTGCAGTTTGCTTCTGGTTTACTAACTCTGTTTTGGCCAAAGCGATCTCCCTTTTCCTGAATATGCCTCATGTGAATGTATAGTAATGTCTCTGAACACCTCCATTCACAGGGATGAATCCTGGCCTCCTTTACATGCTAGCATGTGTTCTTCCATCATGTTTTCACATACCTAACACTCCTGCCTACTGATACCAAGAGCAGAATTGTCTGAACGATAGGGATTGCGTACCACTGCCATTGTTTCCTCCAAATCTCTGTGCAACCTGTCATTTACATAATTTATTTAGATTGTCCCATATTTTCCTTTTTATTCACATGTTTATCGGAGTATAAATGTTTTACAATGTTGTGTTAGTTTCTGCTGTACAACAAAGTGAATCAGCTATA
>NW_006790864.1:0-257 GCF_000442215.2 Lipotes vexillifer | reverse complement strand
TCTGCTTTATAACAAAGTGAATCAGTTATACATATACATATGTTCCCATATCTCTTCCCACTTCATCTCCCTCCCTCCCACCCTCCCTATCCCACCCTTCCAGGCGGTCACAAAGCACCAAGCGGGTATCCCTGTGCCATGCGGCTGCTTCCCACTGGATATCTACCTTACGTTTGTTAGTATATATATGCCCATGTCTCCCTCCCGCCCTATCACAGCTCACCCTTCCCCCTCCCCATATCCTCAAGTCCGTTCTC
>NW_006790863.1:0-203 GCF_000442215.2 Lipotes vexillifer | reverse complement strand
TATTTTTTTATTTCCTCTTTGATTTCTTCAGTGATCACTTCGTTATTAAGTAGTGTACTGTTTCGCCTCCATGTGTTCGTATTTTTTACAGATCTTTTCCTGTAATTGATATCTAGTCTCATGACATTGTGTTCGGAAATGATACTTGATACAATTTCAATTTTCTTAAATTTACCAAGGCTTGTTTTGTGACCCAAGATATG
>NW_006790862.1:0-358 GCF_000442215.2 Lipotes vexillifer | reverse complement strand
GAGAGAGAGAGAGAGAGAGAGAGAGAGAGAGAGAAGAGAGACTGACTGACCGAGAGGGAGAGAGTATCCAAGATGGGGGATGTCATAATTTACAGATGAAGTCTGGAAGTGACACCATCATTTCAACTGTATCCCACTGACCATGCAGACCAACCTGGCACCGTGCAGGAGAGGGTACACAACATGGGAATGCCAGAAGGCAGGCATCACTGATGCCACCTTGGAAGCTGCCTACACAAGGGCTCCAGGGAGGTGGAGTGGGTGTTTGTTTTTGTTTTTTTTAACATCTTTATTAGAGTATAATTGCTTTACAATGGTGTGTTAGTTTCCGCTGTATAACAAAGTGAATCAGCTATAC
>NW_006790860.1:0-543 GCF_000442215.2 Lipotes vexillifer | reverse complement strand
CAATCAGCAGACAAAGGTACAAAGAAGCTCTGCAAAGCTGACTCTATAGCTGTCTCCATCCATGGATCCCAAGTAGCCCCAGATGCCAAAACTGAAACCACGCCATGACTTAATGAGCTTTACACCCTTCACATTTGCTGTGTTTATAAATATCAACAAAGTTTGAATTTATTTTCAGAGAAGGGGAGGAAAAGGAATCCCTTGTGGGTTTTATGACAACATTAAAAATAATCAAATACCCAAATAACCATTAAAAACACATGGTAGTTAAGAGCATGAGGTCTGGAGCCAGATGGCTTGGGCTAGAATACTTTCACCTCCTCTTGCTATCTGTGTGACCTTGGACAAGTTTCTGAACTGCTCTGTGCCTCAGTTTGCTTACCTGTTAAATGGGGATAATAATGGCTTCTGCCTCCTAAGAATTAAATAACAGTATAAAGCACTAAGAACAGAGCCTGGAAGAGTTAAGCACTAAATATATATTAACTTATTTCTTCCTCCTCCTCCTCTTCTTCCTCCATCATCATCATCATCATCATCATC
>NW_006790859.1:0-640 GCF_000442215.2 Lipotes vexillifer | reverse complement strand
TCCCTCCCTCCTGTGTCACTGTCACTTCCTCCAGAACCTACCTGGACTCCCCTACACAAGCCCAGGGTGTGCCCTCACCCGCCCGCCCTGGCCCTGGATCACCGGAATTCCAATCCCAGCCCACCCTTCCCCGCCAGGTAAAGAACTGTGCCTGGTCAATAAGACCGAAGAGGTCCTTGGCCATTGCTATTGCACTTGGAATTGTTACTGTGTTTACATAGGGTGACCAACACCCGCCTCCAGTTTGCCCAGGACCGCTCGGGTGTGAACGCTGGAACTGTGGGGAAACCCTCATTTCCGGGGAACCCCAGAAGGCTGGTCAGCCTATTTAGGATGGATCTTTCACTTGATATCCCAACCCCCGACAGCCAGAAAGGGAATCTCCCCTCTCCTTCCATGGTAACCTTCATTCATTCATCCGCTCATCCCTTTATTCAACTCCTTTATTCAGCAAGTATTTATGAAGCATCTACTGCATAGCACACACTCTTCTAGGTGCTGGGGACAGTACACTGAGAAGGTGTGATTTATCACATGGGGATGATGTCTCGGAGACCACTGCAGGGCAGGGGAGGTTGGAGAGGGAAGGGGAAGTTCTAAATGCAGGCTCTGACGGGATTGGGGCAGACCTTGCCCTAAG
>NW_006790857.1:0-218 GCF_000442215.2 Lipotes vexillifer | reverse complement strand
GTGTGTGTGTGTGTGTTTATGGGTGCCTGTGAATGTTTGTGTGTATGTGTATGCATGGGTGCCTCTGTGTGTGTTTGTATGCATGGGTGCCTGTGAGTGTGTGCATGGGTGCCTGTGCGTGTATGTGTGTCTGTGAGTGTATGTGTGTGTGTGTTTGTATGAACCCTGACAGAAAGAGCTGGACACACATCTTGCCCTTCCTCAGGCTCTGGTGTTTC
>NW_006790856.1:0-5698 GCF_000442215.2 Lipotes vexillifer | reverse complement strand
CCCGCGTCTCCCGCAACGGCAGGCGGACCCTCAAGCACTGCGCCACCAGGGAAGCCCTCTTTTTCCTTTTGATATATGGATATAGGGATATTATTTATGCATTGTGGATGTTAATCCATTATTGCGTGTATGATGAAAATATCTTCTGCTGCTCTGAGGCTTCCCTTTTCACTCTGCCCATGGTATTGTTTCATGATAAGAGGTTTTTCATCTTAAAACAGATGAACTTATAAACTGTTTTGGGGTCTGTGCATCACCTTTGCTGTCTCCTTTAAGAAATCTTTCCCCACCTTGAGATCATTCAAGATAGCTTCCTTCTTTCTCTTTTAGTAATGCTGACATGCTCATCACACCAGGTCCTTAAACCATCTGGAATATATAATTTGTGAGTGATGTGATGTCACAACCTGATTTTCTCTCTTTTCCGCCCTGATAACAATGATCTCCACATCGTTTGTTGTCTGGGCTCCCCTGAGGATCACTTGTCCCTCTGCCACTTGGTGAGTTTCCCTGTGGGAGCAGACTTGTCCCCGGGCTCCCGGCTCTGACCCACTGGGCCCCTTTTCTCTCCCCGCTACACCAATCTCCCTTTTTTCTGCCATCACTTTATAAGACTTAGTAGTTGAAAATGCAGATAACACCACCTCCTTCTCCAAACTTGTTTTCCTTATATTCCCGCCCTGGTCCTTGCTCAGCAATGCACATGGTAAAATCAGTTTTTCAAGTGTCGTTAAAACAAACACAGGCCCCTTGAGATTGCACTGGCATTCCAACGGATGAAAACAGGAAGTGAGGACGGATGACATCTGTAGGACGCTGAGGATCCCACCCATGAGCCTGGGGCCACTGCCTCATTCTTTTTTTCCCAGCTGTTTTCCCAGGATTTCATCTGGGGCTGCACTAAAAGTTATGTAAGCAATTCTTCACTGGTGAGCGCTCAGCTAGGGTTGAGGGTTTTCTACTGTAAACACTGCTGCAGTGAGTGTCTCCTTGCGTGGGTCTTGGAATCCGTGTGAGGGGGTGGGGTTAGGATGCATCCCTGGACGTGGGCTTGCTGGGCCATAGAGCATGAATGCTCAGAGTGCGGGCAGGTGTGCCACGTCTCCTTCTGGAAAGATTATACCAGTTTACATGGCGAGGGGCCAGACCTCACGGGTGAGCAGTGGGCTCAAGGCAGTGGGATTCGCTTCGTTCTGATCCCACTCACAGGCTGGCAAAGGTGGAGGTGTCCTGCCGTGAGTCCATAATCGCAGCAAGACGCGACCCCCGCCCCCCGTACCCACCCCACCACTGTGGTCCCTCAGCTGGTCTCACTGACCAGGCTCGGGGGACAGTGGCTGGAGGTGTGTCTCCTTCAGCTTCTACCCCAGACCTGGGGTGAGGTCCCACCGCAGCCAGGGTCTGTGGAGCTCATCTGAGCTCTTCCATGGGAGTAACCTCTGCAAGGGAAGGAGTGGAGGCCAGCCCTTCACACTGCATCCCCAGGGCTATGGCAGCGCCCAGGCACAGAGCCCGTCCTCAGGATATACTTGGAAACTAATTAGATTAAGGACTGTCCCAGCTGTGACCGGAGTCTCAGGCTGCACACTTGGCAGAAACGTCCCTGTTCCTGTTAGCAAGACGCACCCTGATCGGGTCCTACGTGCACCTTCTCCAGGCTCCCAGAGGCACCTGAAAGGCACCCACGTCTCCTGGGAGCTGGCTTTGCGACCGCAGGGATAACCTGCCCTCCCAAGAAGCTCCTCCTGCAGCCTGACCTTCAGCCAGATGCAGAAGCTCTTGGGCACAATCTCTGCCATGTTTCATCAGTCAGTGTGCACACAGGGCCAGCCCCGATTCAGGGGAGGGAAAACGAACTCCACCTCTCAACAGGGAAGTGGCAACAATGTACCGAAGAAAGTGATGGTGGCCACCTGGACCCTGTTCATAATGTCAGCATCACCCATAATGGAGGTCATCTGCCAGGGTTGATTCTGGGCCAGGCATTGGGCACCTACCCTTCTGGGTACATACTTTTGTTCCCATTTTATGGATTGGTAAACTGAGGTTCCTGGGAGCCTTATATCTAACAAGTAGCAGCAACAGCGTCCAAACCCTCTTCCGTCTTGTTCTCAAGATCTTACTCTTCCACTACATCAGGAAGCTTTGTGACAAGAGCCACCAGGGGCCTCCTTTCATTGTTTTCTAGGGTATTTTTCCAAGGACACTCAAATTGCTTCAGCTCTCCCATATAGTTTAATGTTTTGAATTATTCTAATTTTGAAGATATATAAGAATATATACATTATTATAAAGCAAACAGCCATGGATCCACCACCAAGGTCGAGACAGTCAGCTGCCAACAGCCAGATGCCTCCACCCTGACCTTCCCGAGCATGGCCCCCCTCAGCCCTCCAGAGGTAACTACCACCCTGACTTTTATGGTAACTCCTTCCTTCTTTTTCTTTTTACTTTTACTATCTAATTATGCAGCCCTAACAATATAGTTTAGCTTTGTCTGTGTTTTAACGTTATATAAATGGAATCATACAGTAAGTGTTCTTTCACGTCTGGGCTTTCTCTCCCCCTCAAAATTATGTTTTTAGGTTTATCCGTGTTGTTTTGTGGAGCTCAATTTACGCGTGTGTGGATGTGTGTGGGGTTTGCGGGTCCCGGTTTTTGTTGTCACTGGCTTCTCGTGCCGTATGCAATTTCTTTGCATGAATACACCACACTTTACCATTTCTCTCTCGACGGGCATTTGCACACACGAGCCCAGGCTCCATCGGGATGCTTTTCCAGGGGTGGGACCGCTAGCTCAAGGGCAGGCACACTTCTAGCTCTGCCAGATCGTACCCACCCATTTCCCCATGTCCACTCCGACTGGCAGAGGTTAGGCATCCCAAAGCTTTACATTCTTGCCAACACGTGATATCGACAGATATTTTCATTTTCTTCCATCTGGCTAGACATTATGATACCTCGCTCTGATTTTATGTTCCACAGCATTTTAAAGCCCATTTCCATGGCACGATTAATGAGTAAACAGCGCTAAAGAATGACGCCCTCTTGCATCTAGAAGCACAGTGGGGCTCCAGGGCGCCTTCCCCAGCTTATTCTGGTTTTATTCCTATTATTATTATTTCAGTGATCGCAGCACCTGTCATTCTTTGGTGATGAGGTTGCAAAGCCAGGGGACGGTTGTGAGTCCCCCCCCACAGGTGTCCAGTCACAGCCCCGAGGTTTGGCCCCCTGCCCAGGGCCTTCCACAGTTCCGAGAGCTAAGCAGGGTGAGCTCGCCACACCATCCACAATTACAGACAGGGACAAGAGCCACGTCCTGTGTCCTGTGCGCCTGGCTAGCAAGCCCCCCACCCTGAGGTCTCTAGTCGACGACCAGGGCCTTTGGCAAGTGGCTACCCTACATTCATTCACCCCTTTGATCCACCTTTATCACGTGCCAGCTCCCAGCTAATAATGGCGGACACCACTGCACACCAGGGTGTTTTGTGTCGGTCTCAGTCTATCCATAGCGATGCTATTGGCTGGGAAGGGGATACTGGCCAGGGAACATTCACGTGGTACCCTGCTTCTTGTGGCAGCTCCCGTAGACATTTCTCCACCAGAGCCAATGTTGGGTTGCACCCACCCTTGTGGTTCTGCTGACTGCAAGACGCATCTCAGCAACACCCTTCAGGGGACGATGGAAAAGCAAGGCTTGTCACTCGTGGGTCCTGGAGGGTCTACGCCTCACATAGGTCTGACCCCACATAGCGAGGTCACAGGTAGAGAGCATGGACTGGAAGTTCTGCCTTTTCTGAGGGATCCAGGGTGGAGTCACTCTTTATTGGCAAATTTTAAACCCGAGAGAGAGAATTAAGGTTCAGGAAGGGAAAGGCGGGGTCATTTGAAGGTCAGTTACCTAGGTCCCCCGGGATTTCCTAAAAGAACGTCATGAGAGGGGCGGCCGAGCTCTTTATCTAGTTGTGCAGTGGGAAGGTGTTTATTGAGGAGGGATGTCTTTGAAGTGGGTGCCCAGGCAAGCAAAATCTTCACGTCAGGCACCTACCCTACAAAGCCACTGTCCTCACCATTCATGCCGTGTTAGCTCACTTAACCCTTAGGCAACACCGTGAAGGAGGTACAGTAATCTTCCCTTTGGACAGACAAAAACACCAGCACAGAGAGGTTAAGTGAATTACCCTAGGTCACACAGCAAGCAAATGGTGGAACCGAACTGGGGATCAAACCCAGGCACTCTGTCTCCAAGGCCCACACATAGAAGCATCCTGGGCTCAGGGCACCTGGAAATGACGTCTGTCCCCCTCCTCCTAAAGGGCTCGTGTTGCCCAATTTCAAGACACACTACAGAGCCACAGACCACGTGATAGAAAAAGGATAGACACGGGGATCGATGGAGTAAGATAGAGAGCCCAGAAAGAGAGCCACGAACATCCCCAACTGTTTTGTGCAAACCCACTTTAAATTTTAGAATAGCTCTGAGTTTACAGAAAAGTTGCAAAGCTAGTACAGGGTTCCAGTACACCTGCACACCCAGCACCCAGTTCCCCCCATTGTTAGCATCTTACGTTACTACATTACTACAGTATAGTTGTCAAATGTAAGAAACAACATTGGAACATTTGTAACTACACTGGTTTGGAAACTATAACAAAATTCCACTCCATTCTGACCGCATCGATTTTCCCCTAATGTCCTTTTTTTGTTCCAGGATCCCATCCAGGACACCATACTGCATTTAGTCATGTCTCCTTAACTTCCTCTGAGCTGTGAGAGTTTCTCAGACTTTCCTTGTTTTGGATGAACTTGGCAGTTTTGAGGACTGTGCAGGTGTTTGGGGGAAAATGCTCCTCCGCTGAGATGTGTCTCGGGTTTTTCTCATGATGGTGCTGGGTTCGAGGAGTGGAGACCACAGAGGCGAGGTGCCACCCTCCCAGAGGTACAGGACGTCCACCTGACTTGTCACTGTTGAACTTGACCTTGAGCCCTGTCTGAGGTCGTGCTTGCCAGCCTTCTGCCCCGTGAAGCTTCTCTTTCCCCTTCCACACTGTCCTCTTTGCAAGGAAGTCACTAAGTGTAGCCCACTCTCAGGGCTGGTGGGGGTAGAAAGGAGGGTCTACGTGAATTATTTGGAATTCTGTGTGGGAAACTTGTCTCTTCTCCCTGTTTATTATTTATTCAGTCATTTATTTATATCAGTATGGAATCGTGGATATTTATTTTATAATTTGGGTTACACTCCAATTCTACATTTTTGTTTTTGCTCCTCCAACTATTGCAGCTTTGGCCATTGGCAACTCTTTCAGGTTGGCTCCTGTGCCCCGTTTGTTTTTTGAACATACCCTTAACTTCTGTGCCTACAGGATGCTCCAGGCTGATCGTGTGTATCTCCCATCCCAGCCCTAGAATCAGCTGTTTCTATAAGGAGCCCTGCTTCCTTTCATTGGAGGATGGTGTTAGAAACCAAGATCTGGGCACTGCGTGTGCTCATTGCTGCTGGGACATCATTGCTTCTCACTCTTCTCAGCTGACAGAGCTGGGAAATACATGTGTGTACAGTAATCTGCGTATACAAACATATCTGTAATTATTTCTGTATCTGTCTATCTCTATCCACATTAAGCTAATATGAGTCCATTCTTTTTTTTTGCGGTACGCGGGCCTCTCACTGTTGTGGCCTCTCCCGTTGCGGAGCACA
>NW_006790855.1:0-574 GCF_000442215.2 Lipotes vexillifer | reverse complement strand
CTAACACTAACTCTACCCATAACCCTAAACCAAACCCTTACCCGAAGCCTTACACTAATCCATACCCTAATCCTAACCCGTATGCTAACTCTAACCGGTGCCCTAAGATGTACGCTAAGCGTAAACCTATAACGTACCCTAACCTGAACCCTAAACTGTCCCCATTCCCTAACCCTAACCCTAAATCTAATCATAACCCTAAAACTTACCATTAGCCGTACCCTAAACCGTACACTAACCCTAACCTGTACGCTAACACTAACCTGTCCCCTACTACGTACGCTTACCCTAAAGCATTGTCGTACCCTAAACTGTAACATAAACCGTACCCGTTCCTTAAAACTAACCCTAAACCTAATTGTAGCCCAACCCTTAACGTTAGCCTTACCCTAAACCGTGCCAAATCTTAACCCATACACTAACACTAAACTGTGCCCTAATACATAAGCTAACCCTAAAGCATTGTCGTACCCTAACCTGTACCCTAAACTGTCCCCGTTCCCTAACTCTAACCCGAAGCCTTACACTGACCCGTGCCCTAATCCTAACCTGTAGGCTAACACTAACCCGTGCC
>NW_006790854.1:0-215 GCF_000442215.2 Lipotes vexillifer | reverse complement strand
TCCCATTATAAAAATAAATTTCAAAACCAAACACAATGACAGTGGAATATAGAGACATTCTTATTAATTCATTCAGGGCTCGGGATGAAACCTGGATTTACCACATCTTCACCCACATCTGTGTGAGACATAAGGCTGGACACTAGGGGCCAATAGGTTTGGTGAGGTTTGGTAAGCAAAGGCAAAGCCTTTAAAGTCATACTGCATGGTATCCA
>NW_006790853.1:0-7994 GCF_000442215.2 Lipotes vexillifer | reverse complement strand
GGCTGGAACATATACACACTACTATACATAAAATAGATAACTAACAAGGACCTACAGTGTAGCACAGGGAACTATACTCAATATTTTGTAATAACCTATATATATATACATATATATGTATCACTTTGCTGTACACCTGAAACCAACACAACATTGTAAATCAACTATACTTCAATTAAAAAACTCAAAAAAACCCTAAAAAAATAGGCCAAAGAATAGCTTTTATTAAGAATTAATAATGATATAATATATAATAATGAAAATAATAATCAAGAACTAATAAGGTATTGAGAAAAAGGATTATTACTGACTGATAACACATAACTGAAAAGCCCAAGCATGGCTAGATTCCAAGACTCAGATGATATTAACAGGATTCTGCCTCCCTCCACCCCTCGGTTTGGCTCCCTTCTCACTGGGATTCACTTTCATGCAGACTCTCCACTCATGTGGTAATAAAAGTGGCATTCAGCAGCTCTAAGTTTAAATCCTACCAGCAGTACTCTGAGACAAATAGCTTCTCTTTCTAAAGGGTTCCAGTACATTGACTAATTGGCCTGATGCAGTTCATGCACCAACCTCAGAACCAGTCTCTCTGGGCAGGGAAAGTGTGATACATCAAACCTGGGCAGGGTCACGTCCCACAGTCACAACACTGACGATTTATAAAGGATTCATTTCCCCCAAGAAAATTTCAGATACTGTTGCAAGTTGAATAGGGTAGATTCTGGGTAGAAAAAAATAGCAGATATTCATGACTATTATCTTAAGACCGTAACCACTTAACCATATTTCTCAGATAAAGGGGTTTACTGAAATAGCTATGTGTGTGGTGGTGACGTAGTTTTATTTTTGAAAAAGACATTAACCTTTCTTATTCAAGGAGAATGAGAGTAATTGCCCAATCGTATTCTCATGTCTCAAGCTAAACGTTTTTGTTACAAAGATAGGGAAATATTGAAATCTGCATTGGTGTAAACCGTAGTTCGATCACAGAGGTGGTTGTAAATTTAGCATTAGAGATCAGAGGTTACAGACAACAGTAAACAAAATATCATCCCTGGAACTCTATCTTCATGCCAGGTTTTATTCGTCTCTGTTCTCCTGCATGAATTTTAACAGTATCAATGAAGAATATCTTTACAAATGCAAAATCTTTCATACAGAATTTTCCTTTTTTTTTTTGCCTGTATGAATTTAACTCTATTTATCCCTTTAAAAAGTGCCCTGATCAGGTTCCTTTTTAAAAACAATAAAACAAAAAAAGAGGTGAGCACCTACCACGTGCTAACCATTGGACTGGAGGTCATACACATGAACTCACATTCATGTGAAGTAGAGGCATTACCTGGTTATGCAGATGAAGAAACTATTTTCTCTTACCCTGAATTCCTCCACCACTTAGAGTTGGCAGCAAAAAAGTTGGCACTTACCTGTGGCATCTGCATTGTTTAATCATTGTTTACAATAGATTTATCTTATCCCCAAACAGGGTTTTCAAGTCTTTTGAAGACTGAGACATTGTAGAATATTGAGTAGATGCTTAATAAATGCTTCTAGATGGTTACATCTTAGGTTTATCACCTAATGCAATGTGACTTCAGTCTAATCTTAAGATCAAGGAAGTTTGATTTTCAGTGAACAGGAAATAAAACAGGCATACAGGCTAATATAAAACCTCATTGTCAGCTGTATGACTTCACTGTAAAATATAATCCCTCTGCTTACCTGTCCAATGTTATTAGACCAATGAAAAGGAAAGGTCGTGGTGTAGAAAAGAAAGAAATTCTGTGTCATAGTCGTAACTGTAAAGAAGAAAGATCTGCAATCACTAAAGATACCAATGTAAGGTATAAACCAGTGTCTCTCAAACCATTTGTAGTGAAAGGCTAGTCTCACCCCATCCCCCTGCCAATCTATTCTGGATTAATAATTTTGTAAAATACATAAAAAATGAATTAGCAAAAAAATGAATTACTAAAAAAGAGAAATACAAAATATGTCCCATTTTTTTACTCTCAGATTCAGTAGACAAAAATTACCATGCCAAATTCCCATGAATGTTTACTTTAATGCCTAAATGACTGTCAGTGATTAATCATACATAGTTTGTGAACCAACCAGAGTCTGCAGACCCACACCCGGAGAAGGACTGGTATAAATCTTAATCCTATCTAAAGATCAAGTTGCTTACTAAATACAAGCAATTTTAAAAATCCCAGAACAACAAAGAAACAAAAACTACATTATTTTTAGTTGGGGAACTTTCCTGCTGGCTGGAGAAATAGACCTTGGGTAGCATGCCAGTGCAAAGACTTGAACAGCTGATTCTCTCTGCTCTTCCTTTTGGTTTTTTCTTCGTTTTCATTTTGTGCAATATAAGTAATCCTCTTTTTTCCTTACATTCCACTTTCTCAATGATATTCAAAACTTCTGAATATAAATATCACAGAGAATTTTTTCTTATTTCCCTATTTCTGATATTCTTAATAAGCAATCTCTAAATAGCACCTGTTTCAATTCTTTTAAGTGTTATAAGACAGTAGGTAAATCCTATTTCATATTCAGCACTTCATAATGCTTTCAAGAGTTAGTTCAACAGGCTTTTCTGACTACCAGTAACAGTGATTTCCTTAGCATGACAACCATCACTTTCTTTGAAGTTAATGTTAAACTTAATTTTTAAAATGATATAAACGTGTGAATTCAACAAAGAGTAAGGGAGATTGAAATGAGTTTTATTAAGAAATATTCAAATTTATTCAGAAATCATTTTTCCAATATATATGCATATCTATAATTGATCAAATGACAACTTAAATCTTAACATTGCCATCTGGTGGGAATGTCAGTGCAATAATTATACATACATACGAGAGGTAATACATGACGAATTAACAGTAGCTAACATCATAAAGAAGAATATATTTTACATAATTGTTTTTAACTATATAATTCTTAGTTTGGTCAACTCATTTTCTTTCAAATAAATCTGAACTAAAGGAGAAAAAAGTAAGAAAATTTTACTCAGTTATTTCTAGGTATTGAAGACACATTTATATATATTCACTAAACCTTGGTTTCATTCTTTTGAGATTGATATAGAATTTTTCTTCATGCATTATTTAAGAGGGACTAAGTTCAGATAGGTTACCTTACTTTCTTAGGTGCTATAGGAAGATGTGAACAGTGCAGAAAAATAGCCAAGAGTTGTCCTTGTATGTGTTTCCACTAGTTTATTACTACTTATATATATTAAAAGTTAAGAATTTATTATTATGGAGACTCTAATACCTCCTGTCAAGGGTTAGCTGCCTAAGTAGAATGTAGAACATGTAATTTATAACAATAAGCAATTAGAATTGTAAAGGTAGTTGTTTTACTAGTTTTCGATAAGAAAAATCACACCTTTGATTTTCTTGGATTTGAAAACATGCAATATTTCAATAGCCATAAAGCAAACCAAATGTATTGAAATGAACATATTATATAATGAATGTGCTGTATTAGGACAGATTTAAGAGATCATTGAAGATAGTCAAAGATTTGTACGTGGAACAAAGAAACTGGGGATATGGCAAATTTAACAACACTAATAATATTCCTGAGTTCATGTCCTTAGAATACAATTGTGAGCATTCAATTCTCTATCCTGAGTATTAACACTTATGTAAGTCTTGTTATACACTGATCGAAGACTGCATGGCGTTTAGTTGGAAAGTCAGCAAGTAGGAACCAGATCTCTAAAAAAAAAAAGTGAGTACCTTCTGTTGGGTAGGAAGGCAAGAAGAATTGCTCTTTGTTTTCTTCTCATGCTTTGAGCGTGAGCAGGAGCAAGGCCTTTCAGTGACTTAGAAATGTCAACTGGTCAATAGGGGATGAATAGAAACAAAAACATAAAAGCAAATTATAGTAACATGGATTTCAGATAAGTCTCTGGCGAGAAATTTAAACATATTGCAATATGTTGGGACTTTCCAATTTGCTAATATTTTCCCTAGTTTAATCATTTTCTTCTACAGCACCACATCAGTAAGAATTTCAGTGTTGATTAATGAAGGAAGCCAGAATATATAATTCAGGGATGAGTACAACTGACATTTACCTTCCCATGAGAGATACGATGAGAACTCTCTTGTGGTGATACAGAGTCATCTTTGTGCTCTTTATATGAAGATTAAGATTATATCAGAGGGTGGAAATTAGGTATTTTCCTTTCTACTAACATTCTTTGTAGTCTTTTACTGAAAGATTTTTGGGGAAAAGAGGTGACTGCTACTGGTACAGATCTTCCATTTTGAAGACCATCTTGTCACCACTTTGGAACACAACAGCCGTTTTAGTTGAACTTTTAAGGATATTTCTAACTTTGATTCTAGAAATAAAAGCTATAAATTAGTTTTACTTTTAAAATAAACAAGCAAGCAAGCAAACACAAATACAAATCACAATCCAAATACCTTATTCAATCTCCAAGAATGACTCGTGTTACAATATCTAGTTGTTGAAGGTAAATATTTGATGCTTGTATATCAAATATTTTGAAAAAGAAACTACTTTCACAAATGAAAAACAACATAGACATAATTGTTTTGCTTTGAGTTTAGTGTGCTATTTATGATGACAAATTTACAATTTTCTACATGATATATGACATTCTGAGTAGTATAATTTCAATATATATTTTAAAGCTGTGTGGAGGAAAGAAAATGAACAATATTGCATATCTTTGCCTATCAAAATTGAGACTGGAGGGTAGGTGGATATGGTCTATAAAGTTGTATGTGGATTTTTGACCGAGTGGGGTTGTCGCCCCTAGCCCCTGCATTGCTCAAGGGTCAATTGTACTGTTTCTCTAATTAAAATTCTCTTTGTTTTGAGTTGGTATTTGGGATACATATACATTCTCACTTTATGTATACCTCAAACACTCAAGGTTAATGCCTGATTTCTGTCTTTCATCCCTGCATTTATTCTGGAGCGTAGAACATTAAACTCAAGTGGAAGAAATATTTCATATTCTCTTCAGCAAAATGGAACTGCCCAAATATAGAAAAGATCTATTAAACACTGCTTTATATGTCTTTTAAGAATTAGAAGTGGTAGTGATAAGTCCAATTATCTTTTCCTAGGTGAAGAAGAAAACTTAAGAAAGAACCAAACCCAGGGGTAGAAAAGGAGATGAAGAAATAGAACTGAATTACAATTTCCTTGTTACCCTGTCCAGGAGAGAGCCTTCTAGAACTCACAGAAATATCTCCCTTTGTTGAGATATCAAAAGGATATTTTTTTCAATTTATAGGTCAATCAACTTTAAGTATACCTAATAGCACCTTGTAAAATCTAAGCAGTTTAAACAGCAGGCCCTGTTCTGATGTGATTGGTTTTCTGAGTCATTACTTCTTTAAAAGGTTGAATTGATCTTTTCTATCTTGACTCTGGTAGAAATCTGAGGGCTTTTTTGGTCAAATAACAAGTACTCTGCCTATTAAACTATTTTCTTTGATTTCTGAGGACAGAGTGGGTTTTCCTTCTGTCTTTTAGACAGAAGTTTGACAAATAAATTGAAATATTTTTTTAAGAATGACTCATACCAAAACCTTTAAGGGTATCCATTAAATTTTATTGTACTAGTAGTCCTGCCATAAAATGAATTTGACTTTGCTTCTTCTCTACCTTCATGTTAATACACAGTATTAAGCCTGAGGCACTCAGAAAAATAATTTACAAGTGAGAGGCCATCATACTTCTTGACCAGTTTTTAACCTTAAATTTTACTTGTTTTTAGTGGATTTTATCTTTTTAATCAATGATTGGACAGATGGGGAAGTGTCTCTGTGTAAGAAGCATGTAATGCTTGGGACGCAAAGAGAAATTATAGCAATAGTTTGTTTTATGTTTCTCTCACATTACCAAAGTAATGATCCTAATAAAGAGAGTTTCTTAGTAGTATGTGGTATTGCTCTCAAACTATTTCTATGCACAAAATATTTAGTTTCTGATTTACTTCTTATCCATATAAGGGAGGAATTTCACAGAGCAAATAACAAAATATTTATTAAACTCTAAACAAAATCAGGAATTTAGTTGGGGAAGGTGTTAAGGAGGGTTAATGAGAAGATGAAAATGGTTTTGAATTTAATACATACTCAGATCAGCAATGCTATTCATTAATGATATTCTAAAATCTGAAAAAAGATTAATCTATAGATTTCCCAATTATTGCATAATAAAAGCTGAGAAAACATGCCATTGCTATGGGTAATATGCCTGCTCTTTTGTTTTATGCTTATTTTTAGCAACTGTCATGGGGATGAGTGAAAATAGTGATTGCACTTTTTTCATTGCACTTAAACTTGTTGGTGACATAGTAACTTTAAGGTGAGTTCTAACTAGATATATGTGCATGCACCAACATATTCTTTTTTAAAAAATCTCCTTTGCTTTGTCATTCAATTTAATGAATTTGCATTACAGTCACTATGTGTGAAAGAATTCAAAGTAGCAAGGCTTCAGAAAAGGAAGGTGGAAGAGTTTAAAGCAGGGTGAGGAATTAAAATGCTATTGCTGCAGAAAAAGGCAGTCTTCCTATTTGTCCATCTTCATCCCTGGTGAAGGGGAGGTCTTTTTGGATAGGAAGACAATAAGATTATGCTATGAAAGGTTTTAAATTAATGAAGCAAGGAGGTCATCAGACTAAGGGGGCTCTAATACCAAGATGGTCTATGTAAGCAAACTGAAATCCGAGCCTATAAACATCTTAAGGTACAAAATCAAAAACACAAAGGAAAACCAATCACGAACAGCCAACTAAGCTTTAAGCTATAGCCAAATAACTTCCTTTCTTTGCTTTGCACTTTTTCTGTCTTTTCCCTGGCTTCTCACCACTTTGGGTTTGGTGCTGCCTGATTTTAATGGATAAATGCTCAAATAAACTCTTAAATTTTTTCATATGCCTCAATTTATCTTTTAATGAAGGCAATCAGTTTTAGAAGCATTGAGATTTATCTTGTATGTGCTCAGCATTGAAGACTGGAACCCTTCTAAAATAGAGTGAGAGTCTGATTGTCCCAAGGCTCAATCAAACACGTTTAGGAGATTCCACAGCATGAGATATTAGGGGCTGAGCCAGGATGAAGACTGGAAGCTGCACAGAAAGTAGGTAGAATGGGAAGGAGGGAGGGAGCCCAAGTAAAAAAGAGCTTCTGGTTTTCCATTCAAGACAATACTGAATGGACAGAAAATCAACGCAAAGAAAAAGTAAAAAAAGGCATTTTCTGGATTCTCTGAATCCAGTATTTGGATTCTAAGTGTGTTCATGATCAGCAATACATGTCCTTGAATGCTTTTCAGAATTTGCATTTTGTAACTACTATTTTACATTGGTATTATGTGCAGAATTCTGTACTAAGGCCCAGAATTTGACCTATCTTGAGGCAAATATAAACTCAATTAACAGAACTTCATACTTGTAAGATATGGCCTGAATGGAACTTTGTTGGTCTCTGCATTTTCTTTTTTCTGTTGGACCTGTGTTGTAGATCTATTCTGATTTTCCTATCTCCCATCTGCTCCAACATACCTTTAACCTTGGAATCCAGGCAAGCTCTTTCCTTGGCCATCTACGGCTAAATCCCATGGTTTGGGGTTGTATCCTCCTTGCTGGTGGAGCATTTGCTACCCGGAGATCTTTGGTTTCTCTTCAGGGATCATGTGTATGGACTACCCTTGTGGTGATGACCCAGGTT
Source organism: Lipotes vexillifer (assembly GCF_000442215.2). Taxonomy (NCBI): domain Eukaryota; kingdom Metazoa; phylum Chordata; class Mammalia; order Artiodactyla; family Lipotidae; genus Lipotes; species Lipotes vexillifer. Next base: position 246 of record NW_006790853.1, on the reverse strand, counting down.
CTGTTATGCCCTTGGTTTGAGAGAAAGGGTCCTTTGAAGTCATATGACTGAAAAAAACTGTTAATGAGGAAGACATCTGAATACGATGGAAAGAGATAAATCAAAAAAGAAAAGATCTACCATTCAACCTCTCTCAACTGGTCTAGGGAAAGGGACTACCCAGTTAATTCAGCACACTTGGTTCCTTTTCTTTTTTTTTTTAACATCTTTATTGGAGTATAATTGCTTTACAATGTTGTGTTAGTT
>NW_006790852.1:0-1435 GCF_000442215.2 Lipotes vexillifer | reverse complement strand
GAACCCGTGTTCCCTGCATCGGCAGGCGGACTCTCAACCACTGTGCCACCAGGGAAGCCCACACATTGCTAGTTTTAATCTTTGTTTTAAACCCTTCATTTTTAAGCAAATGAGTCTAAGGAAGGAAAACAGTTTATTTACTTTTAGTGTGTACACAGTATTCATCGAGTATAAATATGCTGTCAAAGAGAAGACTGGAAAGCACGCATGAGTCCTGAGATAATCATGATGATGATGATGATGGTGATGGTGATAGGAAGTTCTAAAGGTTTGAGATGTTTAGACAGTTCATCTGAGAGTCTCCAGCTGCCTCAAGACAGAGGCTCAAAACATTAACCCTAAAAACAGCCTGTAAAGAGACACCTGGTTTCAAGCATCTTTACATTCCCAGTGATGAAAGCCCATGTGCATGAGCCTTTCCTACAGGACTCCATGGTTACCAGCCCATTTATATGAGCACAATGGACCATTTACCCTAATGCCAGGCAAGGAAAGAACCAGTCATCCCCGGCATTTTGCACATGACAGAATAACTCTTAAGAGGCTTAAGGAACCCTCATAGACGTCGTTAAGGAAGCTGTTCAAAGACAGGATGAGGCATAACCAGAATTTGAACCTAGATCTTATTTAGCTGCAAAGTCTCGCTCATCTTTCCATTTCCTCCTTCTGGTTCTTTCCTCTCCGCCTTGACATAGTGGAAAATTAATGCTTTGTCACTGTCTGTTGCATTTTTCATCTTCTTTTTGTAACAACACCCTGGGTTATTTTTAGGGAACTACCTTTTCCCACTTAATATAAGCTAGTGGGACTATTAATTAAGATGACTTTGTCTAGGCCAGTAAGGTACTTCCTACATGAAATTCAAATTGCTTTGTGAGCAAAGCAATAAAAAGAATGGGAAACGACTGGTCTTCATTCATTCCAGTTATTGTTCCCCAAACCCTCTGAAGTTATGGGGTTCTTGCTCTTTCCACGCCAGGTTCTGTACCCTTCCTGACAGTTCTCTGAACTCCCTGAGATCCTTCCAGTAATAGAGTGAGTCAGTTTCTGTTGCTTGCAAACCAGAATTTGAAACTTAAACTTACTTGCAACTCTGAACATGTTAAAGTAGAATGTTTTCTAAACTCACCTGATCTTAAGATTAGTCTAGAACAGTTATAAAAAATACAGATTTGGGGGGTCTACCTCAGGTCCACTAAGGCAGCATTTCCAGGAGTGAGGCCTAAAAAATGTTTCAGTATGCTCTCCAAGTAATCTATTCTTTCCTCGAAAAATAAATTTAATTTTTGACCTTTTTCTCCCTGATTTCTAATTCTAATCCATCTTCTGTGTGGGTCCCTTTCCCTATGCTCTCAATTTGCAAATGATACCATGCTGTACCCATCTGTCTACTTCTTACTTTCCTCACTCACTACATTTCTGAGATATATATATA
>NW_006790851.1:0-1085 GCF_000442215.2 Lipotes vexillifer | reverse complement strand
CGAACCCGCGTCCTCTGCATCGGCAGGCGGACTCTCAACCACTGCGCCACCAGGGAAGCCCCATAAGCTTCATTTTTAATAGAGCTCTGATCTTCCAACAAAAGGTAGGCCAAAAGGTAATTATCCAACACCCACCGTAAATAGGGGCTGCCTCTCTCTTCCATGCTCACTAGTCTGAAATGCAATCATTACCACATAAAGCACCCTAAGGCATACTTACCTGCTATTTCCAGATTTTCTATTCTCTCTGGACCCAGGCTACCTGGGGCGGACTCCCAGCTTAATTGCTTAATAGCTGTGTGACTTTGGACAAGGTACTGATCCTGTACCTTCTCTCCTCTTGGTAAAGTTTATGATTTGTAATAATAACAGGCCCTCTTTCCTCTTTGGTTTGAGATCATTAGACGAGTCAGTACTCTGCACGCGCTATCTTCTTTACCGTTTTGTTTCTTACCGGCGTTGTTCACTTTTAACACATTCAGAATCTGGGAACTTCCCCCTTAGTCCTAAGGGAACTTCCGCCTTAGGACTTCTCCTTTTCAGAAATGTCCTGGCCACTCATGTACTTTCCCCCATAGTGAGTAGCTGAACACATTTTTAAAAATCCCTGATCCACGGAAGGCTGCAAGCCCATCTAGATACAGCCTCCTAAGAACCTCTGCTTCACCCTGAACCCCTCTTCCCTCCAGGGAATTACCTTCGTTCCCAGAGGTCCCCCTGAGGGAGTTGCTCGCCCACCTGCACTGCCCCAGGAAGCCTTCTCGAAGCCCAATCTGTCTGTATATTGGGGCGCTTGCAGCCATGGGAGACCAGTCCTTTGGGCCGTTCGTGGGTTCACAGAACTACGGGGAGCAGGCCGTCTGGGGAACACCCTTGGGAAACCGATGCCTGACAGAAAAAGAGCGGGGATGTGTGACGTCTTGGGTAGAGTGATGAGAAGGACAGAGGGAACGTAAACAAGAGCTTGGAAGAGTGACTCACCTGTCCTTCCTTTCTTGGAAGATGGCAGATGCAGGTGGGGCAGGGAACAGGAAAACCCTCCCAACATACTGACCCAGAGGCACTAGGAATGCTTTTTTTTTTTT
>NW_006790850.1:0-1338 GCF_000442215.2 Lipotes vexillifer | reverse complement strand
CGAGCCCGTGTCCCCTGCATTGGCAGGCGGACTCTCAACCACTGCGCCACCAGGGAAGCCCGGGAGTGTGGACTCTTAACCACTGGACCACCAGGGAAATCCCTATTTATTTATTTTTGGCTGTACCACGTGGCTTGCAGGATGTTAGTTCCCCAGCCAGGGACTGAACCCGGGCTCTCGGCAGTGAGGGTGCAGAGTCCTAACCACTGGACCCAGGGAATTCCTTTTTTTTTTTTAATGTGACTGAATGGATAGCTGTGTCGTTCATTAGCTGTGTTAGCAGGAAATACATATGGGAAATTTTTGACAGGATAGATAATAGAACTAATTTTGGGTATCTTGAAACTGAAGATGAACTTGCTAAGTCAGAAAACTAATTTGAAGAAAGACAAATGCGGCCATGCATGAAGAGTATCCACGGGAATTAGCAACTAGGTGAACTGGACAAGAAACATTTGCTGGAGAGGTAAACAGCAGACTACAGGGACTTCTCGGGTGGCACAGTGGTTAAGAATCCACCTGCCAATGCAGGGGAAATGGGTTCGAGCCCTGGTTGGGGAAGATCCCACATGCTGTGGAGCAACTAAGCCCATGCGCCACAACTACTGAGCCTGCGATCTAGAGCCTGTGAGCCACAACAGCTGAGCCCATATGCCACAACTACTGAAGCCCGTGTGCCTAGAGCCTGTGCTCCACAGCAACAGAAGCCACTGCAATGAGAAGCCTGCACACCGCAACGAAGAGTAGCCCCTGCTCACTGCAACTAGAAAAAGCCCATGTGCAGCAACGAAGACCCAACGCAGCCAAATAAATAAATAAAATAAATAAAATCCTTTAAAAAAAAAAGAAAAATAGGGAATATTAAAAAAAAAAAGGCAGACTACAATGGACCGGGAAGAGAATGAATAGAACTACATCTATCATCATAGATAAGTCTTGGAAAGTAAGTTGAAATGAAAGGCAATTTGCATGAAGATATGTAATGCACAATATAATTTTATTTAAAGTTTTAAAACTTGCAGAATACTAACTTTTTTGGGTATATTATAAATATGTATTAAGAGTAGGAACTCATGTACAGGAATTATAAAACATCAGTTTTTTAAAAATTAATTTATTTATTGGCTGTGTTGGGTCTTCGTTGCTGTGCGTGGCCTTTTCTCTAGTTGTGGCGAGTGGGGCTTCTCTTTGTTGTGGTGCGTGGGCTTCTCATTGCGGTGGCTTCTCTTGCTGCAGAGCACAGGTTCTAGGCACATGGGCTCCAGTAGTTGTGGCGCACGGGCTCTAGAGCGCAGGCTCAGTAGTTGTGGCACACAGGCTTAGTTGCTCCATGGCATG
>NW_006790849.1:0-219 GCF_000442215.2 Lipotes vexillifer | reverse complement strand
AAGCGCGGACCCCAGAGACGGGCGGGAGACGCTAAGGCTGCTGCTGCCGCCACCAAGAAGCCTCTGTGCGAGCACAGGTCACTCTCCACACCCCTCTTCCGGGGAGCCTGTGCAGCCCGCCACCGCCAGGGTCCCGGGATCCAGGGACAACTCCGTCGGGAGAACGCACAGCGCGCCTCAGGCTGGTGCAACGTCACGCCGGCCTCTGCCGCCGCAGGC
>NW_006790848.1:0-357 GCF_000442215.2 Lipotes vexillifer | reverse complement strand
ATATATATATATATATCTGCTCATGGACTCATATCCAGAATACATAAGGAGCTCTTACAATCCAACAATTAAAATGTACCTTACCCAGTTAAAAATTGGTCAAATTATTTGTATGGACATTTCTCCAAAGAGATATAAAAATGAGCAATAAAATGAGCAATAAGCACAAGTTGTAATAAGCTCTTACAACCCAACAATTAAAATGTACCTTACCCAGTTAAAAAGTGGTCAAATTATTTGTATGGACATTTCTCCAAAGAGATATAAAAATGAGCAATAAGCACATGAAAAAATACCCAGTATCGGGCTTCCCTGGTGGCGCAGTGGTTGAGAGTCCGCCTGCCGATGCAGGGGACG
>NW_006790847.1:0-1147 GCF_000442215.2 Lipotes vexillifer | reverse complement strand
CGAACCCGTGTCCCCTGCATCGGCAGGCGAACTCTCAACCACTGCGCCACCAGGGAAGCCCAGCTCTCTGTTCTTGAGGCCGGTGGCCAGGAGGCAGCTCTGGTCACAGATCAGGGAATAAAGACAAGCAGCCAGGCACAGGACTGGAGTTGATCTCAGCATTATGTGTGTGTATACTCCTCCCCTGCTGCTCTCCAGACAGAGCAGGGGGCTCAGAAAGACTGTGGGCAGGGGAACAGCCCAGATGTATTCACTTCCACTCAGTAGCTCTATCCTGAGTGCCTGTACCATGTGCCTGAGGGCTGATTGGTGAGCGTGTCCTGCTCACAGCACCTGGCTCCCATCCCCAGCTCACAGTTACAAATAGAAACACCTCGAGATCCAGGAGGAGTGTGGTGTGTGTGCTAAGAGAGCTCTGGGTATCTTAAGAGCTCAGAGGAAGTGAAATTAATAGCCTTCCAACAGCCCAGGAGGATCCAGCCCTACACCTGCCCACAGTTCACTCCTGCAGCAAACAGGATGCCATCAGGATCAATGAAGGCAGCTCAGAGTGAGCAAATGTCAGTGGGTACCCTCTATTTAAGACTGGTAAACTCTTATTCATCCCTCAAAACCCAGCCAAGAATTAACCCCTGGAACTTTCAGTGTCACCTGCCTCCTCTCCGCAATAGAGTGTATCATCCTCTCTATGCTACCTCTGTCCGTTAGAAATACTGTTATTTTTTTGATCATCATCCTGTGTTATTGCTTTTTAAACTATATGAACACACAACAAAGAAAATCTCAGTTGCCCTTCCCCCATTTCTCCCTCTCTTCCTCAGAGACTATTCTCTATTTGGGATGTATTCTTCAGGATCTATACATACAGAAATGTATAGGGGCTTTGCAAAATTGAATCATACTCTCTATATTGTTCTGCAGCCTATTTTCTCTTAAAAATGTCTGCGATATCTTGCCGTGTCAGGCCACAGAGTGCTAACCCATTATTTTTTTTTTTTTCTTTTTTTTTTTGCAGTACGTGGGCCTCTCATTGTTGCGGCCCCTCCCGCTGCGGAGCACAGGCTCCGGACGCACGGGCCCAGCGGCCGTGGCCCACGGGCCCAGCCGCTCCACGGCATGCGGGATCCTCCCGGACCGGGGCACGAAC
>NW_006790844.1:0-9066 GCF_000442215.2 Lipotes vexillifer | reverse complement strand
AGGACACACAATTTTGAGGGCATTATCCCACTGTGGCCCCTTTGCCCGGCAAAGCAATAAAGCTATTCTTTTCTGCTTCACCCAAAACTCTGTCGCCAAGATTTAACTCGGTGTTGAGATACAGAGGCCAGATTAGGCATCCATCCCTCCCTCCCACCCTTCCTCCCTCCTTCTCTTCCTCCCTTCCATTTATTTTCTAACCTCCTTCTGAAGAATGCTGCCATGAACCTTCCCGGGTGTACTAGCAATCAAGTAACTTGACTGATCAAGCAACAGAAGGAAAAAGACTCTCACCATTGCTAAAATGCAAGCCGCATGAGGGCAGTGCTCTCCATCTGTTTTGCTATCTGATTTAGAAAACTGCCTGACACAGCAGCACAGGTGTCAGCTACCTAACACCATGCGTGGACACCCTTTGATGGTGAACCCATGTTAGTCTCCTTCTTTTTGGGACAGTAGAGGCCCTTCCTCTTCCTGTTCCACCTTCCATAATCCAGTCCTTTATACAAAGCACCCTGCCCAAGATTTGCAGATAAAGTGTGCAAATAACACACCGGATCTCACTCATCTTTATAAAAACAGTCACTACGCCCATACTTAGAAGGTGCTGTACTGGCCCAAACATAGCAACCAAACTTGGAATATGTGTGATTCTGATAAAAAGGGAGACAACTTGGATAAACATACTGCGCTGGCAATTACTGCCCACCCTCAATTCATTTAAATTCACGTTTACTGCTGCAACGAGTCGGGGTACGGAGATTGGTTTCTACTTCTGGGGGAAAAGCAGGGCTCAAACATTTTCCCCAGACAGGTGATGACTGTCTGGTCTATGAAAGGAACTCTGTCACGTTCCTCCCTTCATGGAACCCCACACAGCGTTCCCTAGAAACCCAGCAAGTCTCAGTCTCTGCATGCAATACATGTGTGCAACAAGGAACAATGGAAAATAGCACTCGTTATAATCCCTAACTCGCCTGACTTATAGCCGAGCTTTCTGTGTTTCTCCCCATCTGCATTAGAGGACTTTTCCCCTATGGCTGGTTTAGGACAGTGTGGCTCTCTTCTCTTGCCAAATGGTCAATTTCAACGGCAAAAAACCCCCTCAACTGTTTGTCAAGCTTCCTTTAGACTCACATGGGATGGCAGGAACTGATTTGTTTATTTTTACTTGCCTACCAGGTGTGTTGGCTTATTGATCATGGTTAACTGCATATGTGAAGCGAATACTTAGATGATTCAGATATTGATTAAAACAAAACCAAAATGGCTTTATCCTTGAACCATGCAGAAAGAATGTAATAGGGAAGAATAAGTCTGACTCCATGTTAAATGTTTCTTTCACTTAAACCTTCGTATTCTATTACTTTTGCTTCGATTTAAGAATGTTGTCTAGAGCCCAAAATAGACAGAATAGTCCATTCTCAAGGCTCTGACTTTTCAGGGTATAACACTTTTCCGTTCACACAGAGATAAAAAGTTCAAAACAGAGAATAAATAACATTTGTCTTGCTGGAGGTTTACAGGAACATCCTGACCTGACCTACAAGAACAAAGGATTCTGACACCAAGAAGTCTGCAACAACCAGCCACGCCCCTCCCTCACCTTGGCTTTGTTGAAACCATTTGGGGGGTTTGGGGTTTTTTGAGCCACCCCTCTCCTTGCATGGCCCTGCAATAAACCTTCCTGTGCTCCAAACTCCGACATGTAGGTATTGTTTGGCCTCACTGTGCACTGAGCACACGAACTTGGGCTCAGTAACAAGAAGACATCTTAATTATGTGCTTATATTTCAGCGTGACGCGTCTCTTTTGCTGAGTTATCATGTCCTCTATCAATACCCCAGTTCAGGAGTTTGGATCCAGGAGGTGGGCAATAAATGTTTAATAAGTCCAATGCAAAATGCCAAGTGGAAACTCACAATGTCCTCTCCACTTCTGAGATGGAGTAAATCAATGCTAATAAAAGTCATCTACCTGTCACCCTGTCCAATATTTGTAAATGCCTCTTTGTTAATTAAAGAACAATGTTAGAAAGAAAAGACACCAAATTAGAGTTATTTCTGAAGGCCAACGCTGGAGTTTTTTTTTCTAGTTGAACTTCAATAAGCATGTAAACAGACCGTCAATGGGGAACAATGGAAAGTATTAAGGCTGCTTTGTGGAAAGCAAATAAATCCTTAGTTCCTGGCATGAGGGAGACAAGGGACCGAAAAAAAAAAAAACAAAAAAAAAACATAGGTTCATTATACTGGAAAGGTTTCCTCTTAAATCTGATCCAGCATGAATCAAAGTGAAAAATCTGGTATCACTGCAACGAAAATTGGATTTAACTCATAAGCTAAAAATGAGTTTCTCTCAAAGAAAACACGGCAAGAGCCTCTGGTGCAAATACCAATTGCACATCTTGTTGACACATCAACATCCGCAGCCCACCCACTCCCAACCTTCGGCTAGATTTATATCCAGAGCATATTGGAAGGTTAGCAGAGTAGCCATCTCAGTTTTCGGCAATAAGGAGTTCTCCTCTGCCAATGAACTCAATGAAACGGAAACTTTAGGAATGTAACCAGAGGCGTGCTGTGAGGTGCTCAACTATCAAGGCAAATCAACATTTTTAAACAGAAGATGTGTGGGTGTATCAACCCCGCCAAATGGGCCATTTACCAAAGTGTCAACTGCTTATTGCCTTTCTCCTCGCCAAGACAAAGCCCCCACCTCCCACCTCCGACCAGCTCTGCGTTCAATGTATTTACGGTGAGGAACACGTGATCGCCCTCCCCCACCCCCACCCCACCCCCCGTCTCTTTTACGAATGTGGTGCTTACCTTCGAAAATAAACACAAATGAGATCACCGGAAATCCCAAGAGAAGATACACAAAACCAGCGGAAAATACTTGAGGGTTATAAACTGCATATTGAAGTTTTAGAGCTCCGGGAGAGATGGAAGAGTAGCAGATGCAAAACCCGACAGGGGGGCAGATTCTGCATCAAAGCCATAAAAATATACAACTGCTTTAACGGGCAATTATTTGCATTTGTGCACGGGTTTGAATTTGCATGAGGTTGCCAGATGCCCTGAAAAGGTGTGCCGTTAGGATGGTAGGCGGGGGTGGGGGTGGGGGAGCTCTCTCTTTGTCTGCTCTTCCTCTCCTTTGCTTCATAAATGCCACCCTCCCCCCACCCTTGAAATGTTTTAAGACAAAGATGTTCATACTCATTTGGGGTTGAATTGTTCCGTGGGTAATTTACAGTAGGAAATATTCACTTACACAATTCGGGGGGTGCAGACGCGGTTTCAACAGCAGGTTCAGGGTTCTGCAGGATTCCCCTTGAGGGAACTCCCATTCCATGAGCTGCACCATAAATTAGGACGTGGCACATAATAGGTAACATACTGAGGTGAAATAAACAGCCAGCTATAGCTCCATTTCACAGGCATAGCACTGTATGATAAACCTCACAATGCACTGTCCAAAAAAAAAAAACCCCAAAAACCCTGATGATTTTTTTTCCAAATGGCAAAAATGTTTGCACATTTTTGCAAGACAAATCTCAAAGAAAGGTACATAAAATTGGTTTGTAGCACAGAATTTATACACAACTAGGTCACTCTATTTAAATGGAAAACGTAATACGATGCATGGGCCATATTTATTTAGTTCTAGGTCAAAATCAAAATGGAAAGGCTTTCAGTTTGGTTGAAATTTAGTCATTTCAAGGTTTGGGGGTAAAAAGGGAGTGTTCCATCCATACAGTCATCTACAAAAAGACCAAAATGGCCGCTCAATGTGTTGGACTCTCTGGTCCTCATATGCACATACGTTTATTCCTGAAATGCACATTTGGGATCGGCTTTTGTTTCATTTTAAAATGCATGTTGATATTAAATACTGCTGTTTAGAAGTGAATAAATCTACATTTTGGACAAACAGTTCCTTATTTGAGGACATCCTCATTTGAAATGCATTGAATAGGAAAACAAAAATTTCTAATTAATGTACAAGTCTAATCACCATTCTCCACATGGAAGAGTAATTTTTCACTGTTCATTTGCTCGGTTTAATCTCAAAACTGACATAACAGAAACGCAATGTCCTATAAATCTCCACTCATTTGTTTCTTTAATATTCATATTCCATTGAACTGCAGCTGCTTGTTGCTGCAGCCTATTACAACTTGCGAAAGTGTCGATAAAAATATTATGAAAGGCAAGATGTGTTTCTTCCTGGCTGCATGTGCCATTTATTTGGGGAAAGACAATAAATGACTCGTGGATTGTCCCCTCCCACTGCCCTTCCGGCCTGCTGCTTGGTGGGTGATTAGTGATTAATTACCTGGCAGCAAATTGACATGGCACGAGGAAATTGACACAGCCCTGATTAATTAACTTTCTATGGGCGGTAGTTACTCACAAAACATTGTGCACCATAATTGAATCTCTTTACATAACGTCATGGTACAAAAGTTTTAGTCAAATCCAAATTAGCCAGAAGTTTCTAGGCTGTTATAGGTCTGATGAGGATGCATCCAAGGAACTGGCAAGAACTTGAACTTGGAGAGTGAGGCACATTTTTGAAAGGAAAAAAGATGGGGACATTGTGCTGGCTTGATTGCCCACGATGCATTTATTGGCCTAACTCTTTACTGTATGAGGCTAAAAGGCCTCGTTTTCTTCTAGCCTCCCCTGACTGCTGCTTCTCAGGGATAAAGATTCTCGCCTTTGTCGATTCTCTAATTCAATTCTTGGTTCCAGCATCACCTCTTCCTTCAAAGGCTTTTCCGCTCAGTTTTACCCCACACTTCCCAACACGGCCACTGTCACCATCATACCACTCCTTTTTTCCCCCTTCACTTACCATCTTATTTCTACCACCTCATCTGATCGCAACTTCGTTATCTATCTCCCTTTTGGGGTGTCCTGAGGACTTCATTTTGGCCCATACTGTGTCTCCAATGCCCAGAGGGTTACCTGGTCCCAGGTCACTGCTGAAATGTTTATTCATTATATCGTCAGATAAACTGAGGATGCCATATAGTAGGTCCGTTACAGAGGAAAGATGATTGACAGTTCTTGAACCTGTGAGAGTTGCTAAGGTGCTGCTTACAAAGGATGCCTATTTTAAGAGAAACTTTAATGAGGACGTTAGTGGTGAGTGACTCTGGACCTCACTTGTCTAAAAGTTCAGGCTGTGATAACTGAAATAATCCAAGCAAAGTCATGATTACAGTTGGCATAATTCCATCTTCTTGTACTCCATTATCAGATGGAGAAGATTCTACTGTATGATGAACCAGCTGCTAGTCACCAACCCACAGATTAACTCACAATCTCTTCACAAAACCACACGAACCAGTTCTTATTTTGATCTTCACTTTCCTTGTGGGGAAATGAAGATAGAGAGCAGCTCAGAAGCTCTCCAATGATCTGAACCCAGGCAGCCTGACACTAGACCTGTCATCTTATCTATTACACAAGACAGCTAGAACGAAAGCATACCATGTCATCTTTGAGCAAAACCTTTCTACTTCCACTCTCCCCACGCTGCTTAGAGGCTCTCAATTTGTACTTCCCTACTAGTGTCTGGACAAGCTGCTCCATCACCTCCCTCTATCCATACCACATCCAAGAGAACCAACCCCGATTCATCATGGGCAGAGTTAATTTGCAGGGCAATCTGTTGACAAGCCTCCCTAAGACCTGGCTGGGGGCCAAGGGGTAGGGGAGGGCTGGGGCAGGTGCCATTTCTTCCATTCTATATTTATGTTCTGAGATTTCAAGACACCTGGAAGGGCTTTGCTCCTTCTCTGCTAATCGGATACAAGCCATGGGGATCACTCCTGATTCATGTTCCTGATGAGAGTCCAAGGCAAGCTGTTTTCCTTCTCCACTGGGGTTGATCTCCACATCTGGATGTGAGCCGGCGTCAGGGGGGTTGTATACAATCCCCAAATGTGGCGGAAGGTGGACTCTCCCAGTGGTGGGGATCTGGGTTATAACAGTATGGTGTTATATACACAAACCGAATTACCATCAAAATAACGAGCTCCTTATGACTCAACTCAACTAGAAATTTTCTCCAAGATTTGGCAGATGCGCATAGAAACTTTCAGGATATTTGGGCATGTTGCACTTTCTTCTGTATACAATCTATTGGTTAATACCGTTATCAAATATCACTTGACTCACAACTTGGTTGGAAATAGACTCTTCCTTGGAAAGAAATGAGTCATCTAGGTAAAAAAAATTTTAAATGCAATGCAGGCACAGGGATGTACCCTGAGCAGTGAGATTGGTTTTCCCAAAGCAGACATGTTTCTGAACTTAACAAATTCAAAAAGCCACAACAAACCCGCCCCCCCCCACACACACACAATGCTCACACACATGACTATTCTTTGATCGCTTAGGTCTTTGGGATTTTGAATGAGGACAGCAGCCTCGGTTTTTATCTGATTGCCACGTGATTCCTGCTTAGCTCCTGAACTTAGCGGTTGTCTCTTTTCTCCTAGGTTACAAATGGCCCATTTAATCCAACAGACATGTGGGAAGTGCCAGGGCTGCTGAAATGCGCAGTGATAGGCTTTTTCTGTGCAAAAGACCTATTTGTGATCTGTCACAGGTATTGGCATTACCCCTGCAGGCAGGATCTTTGTAACAGTTCATTCAGCAAAAGGAGAATGAATCTCCATCTCAGAGTGTTTAACTCAGCAGGACCTCAGAGGGCATTTGCAAAAGTGCTTTCTGTCCTTTGAAGGAACATAGGAGACAAACAAAGCTGTGAGATGCTGAGATCTATTGTAATTTGGACGAAGCAATTTACCATCATCTATTCGTTTGACAAAAACCTGTACCGGTGTCAATGTAGCTTTTTTCGGGCAGTAGTGGAGAAAAAAAAAAGGCTAATAATTTATATAAATAATTACTTTATCGAGTGCATACACACAGTAAAGTTTCAATTGTTAAATGATTCACAATCTGTCTAACAGCTGGCTGAAACAGCAAGCTCTGTGAATTGCCTCTCCAGGTAGGAAGGAGGGCAAGTGAGATAAATGAGCTTCCCTATGCTGGGCTGAATTTCCCATGGTTCTCTAGGGCTGCTGGGGCTCCATGAACATGAGACCCCCGGAGGGGGTTGGCCGTGGCTCACGGGGATAGGGATGCAATGCAAAAGCATCGTTCATTTCACTTCCAGCCATCACTGTGGGTAGAGCTGGTCGGTTTGTGTTGAGGCCCATCTGATCTTGAGAGCCAGCTTCCAGACTTGAAAACTGAGTCCTGATCTGTTGAGCAACACCCCGAGCAAACCTGGAGGACAGGTGCTATCTGGACCCTCGGATCACCTCCCTGATATCCCAGCTGGAGCCCTCCCCAAACACCCACACAGAACAGACTGAAGGAAGACGATTCAGAAATGGTCCAGTTGTCCAGGCACTAGACTAACATAAACCTTCCAAACCAGCTTTTTTGGTGAACTTTCAAAAGTGCCTGGAGAAGATGGCTTCTAAGAAAGAAAAGGAAAGAAGAGCCATTTGTTTGAGGAGCTGCAAGGCCTCAAGCAGCCTGAAAGTCTTTTTACACAAGGATTTCATTTGATGCTCACAGGTAAGCAGGTATTCATGAAGACGTTCATGGCAAAAAGACTTGGCCAAGGTCACACTGCTAGTGTACCATGACGATTAGGACCCAGCTCTGCCTGAATCCAGCTGTTCTCCTACAAATTTTTTATTGCTTCAGGAGAATTTTGCAAAACTAATACTGAGGACTAAGATTTGCTGACAAAAAAAAGATCTTTGGGAAATGTTTCTTAGATCCCTACAGCAATGACCAAGGGTGGGGATGATATATATCCTTGGGCAGGTGTGCCCATAGAGGGGGCTCTTTTATGTTTGTTTGTTACACAAAAGGCAATCAGGTGTCAAGAGCCTACAGGGCATGCAAACCAAACCCAAGGAGATGGATCTAAAATAGGTGGTGTGTTATTTGGTCCTGAAAATGGCCTTCTGTTAACACTCCCCCCACCACCGAGTTCCCCAGTAGCAATAAAATAGCTCTTGGAATGTCAATACTTTCACGTGAACGAACACATGATTTAAGACAGTGGTGTTTTTGGAGCTCTTAGTGAAGTTAAGTGTTTAAATGATTGTGTTTACATGAACTATACCAGGCTCCTTCCCCTCCGGTGGGAGGTAAGCTCAGCCTCCTTTCACGCATCTTTGCACTGCATGGGGAGATCTGCTTTTGAAGAGAAATAAGGCAAGGGAAGGAGGGGCCACCTCTGTGGCTGGACACTTTTCTATGCAAGAAACACCAAGTGCCCCCGCTCCAGGGCTTGAATTATATGAGTGTCACTGGTGGTTTTTACTTCCCTACTAAGCCAGTGGTCCCCAGCCTTTTTGGCACGAGGGACCAGTTTGGTGGAAGACAATTTTTCCACAGATCGGTGGCGGGGGCAGGGGTGGAGATGGTTCAGGGGGTAGCGCAAGCGATGGGGAGAGGCAGATGAAGCTTCGCTCGCTTGCTGCTTACCGTCTGCTGGCCCAGTTCCGAGCAGGCCGAGGACCTGTACTGATCCGCGGCCCAGGGGTTGAGGACCCCTGTACTAAGCTGCTCAATCCCAGCTGTGAAGACTTTGACAGGGCTTGGCTCCATTTACAAAGCCAGGTTCCCTAAACGCATACACCTGCACCCCCTTATCTTCCAGGAATCAAACAGGATCTTATCTTTGGCCCCTGCAAATTTCATGTTCAGAGCTCTGAACTCAGGAGAGGATTTTTTTTTTTTTCCATTTTAAATCCACATTAGAGAAAGACAAATATATGATATCACTTCTATGGGGAATCTAAAAAAATGATGCAAATGAACTTATTTACAAAGCAGAAATAGACTCACAGACATAGAAAACAAACCTATGGTTACCAAAGGGGAAAGGGGGTAGGGGAGGGATAAATTAGGAGTTTGAGATTAACAGATACACACTACTATGTATAAAATAGATAACCAACAAGAACCTACTGTATAGCACAGGGAACTATATTCAATATCTTGTAATAACCTATAATGG
>NW_006790842.1:0-208 GCF_000442215.2 Lipotes vexillifer | reverse complement strand
CTACTTGGTTACAACGTTTACAAAATTTGTCAGGCTTACCAAGACCATCGTTAATAAGCACTTCGGAAGGACTTGAGGGAAATTGCAGCCCAATGTTACTCTTCTGGGGGATCTTAACACCTATACATCACATCTTACAGAACAGAAATGAGAAGCCCAGTGGCAAAGGTAATCTGGGAGGAAATCTATTGGTATCGTTACATGACCA
>NW_006790841.1:0-568 GCF_000442215.2 Lipotes vexillifer | reverse complement strand
AGGCACGGCATGCTGAGGCTTTGGTTCATTCTTCTTGCTGGTGGAAAATTAGAGTTCAGTGTGTCCGTCCAAACACCTACAGCTTGTCTCTCGTTGGTTCTCCCCATTCCTGTCCATCTTAGGCAGAAATCGTTAAGTGTGCCAAACAGGACGTTAAATGCAGTGACTCTGCAAGTGTGAGGAGTGTCAGGAAAGCGTCTTGAACGGCCAACACGTGTTCCAGGGCACGTAAACTGAGATGCATTTTAGGAACCTTGCCCAATGACACGGTGGACCATACTCTAGGTTTCCCATGCGCATGTTTTAGGTTACGTGTTAGTGTGAGCTTATGTTTTAGGATTAGGGCACTATTTAGGGTAAGGCTAAAGGAAAGCACTAGGGTTATGGTTAGGGTTAGGTTTATGGAACTTGAATGGGAATGGTTAGGATACAGGTTAGGGTACGAGAACAGTTTAGGGTTAGCCTAGGTGTTAGCGCACGGGTTAGTGTTAGCGTGTGGGTTAGCGTTAGGGCATGGCTTTGGTTAAGGCTTCGGGTAAGTGTTAGGGTCAGGGGTTGGCTTAGAGTT
>NW_006790840.1:0-211 GCF_000442215.2 Lipotes vexillifer | reverse complement strand
TTGCATCTATATTCATCAGTGATATTGGTCTGTAACTTTCTTTTTTTGTAGTATCTTTGTCTGATTTTGGTATGAGGGTGATGGTGGCCTCGTAGAATGAGTTTGGGAGTGTTCCTTCTTCTGCAATTTTCTGGAAGAGCTTGAGAAAGATGGGTGTTAGCTCTTCTCTAAATGTTTGATAGAATTCACCTGTGAAGTCATCTGGTCCTGG
>NW_006790839.1:0-363 GCF_000442215.2 Lipotes vexillifer | reverse complement strand
GGGACACAGGTTCGAGCCCTGGTCCGGGAAGATCCCACATGCCGTGGAGCACCTAAGCCTGTGTGCCACAACTACTGAGCCTGCCCTCCAGAGCCCGAGAACCACAACTACTGAGCCTGCGCACCACAACTACTGAAGCCCGTGTGCGTAGAGCACGTGCTCTGCAACAAGAGAAGCCACCGCAATGATAAGCCTGCACACTGCAACGAAGAGTAGCCCCTGCTCACCACAACTAGAGAAAGCCCTGAAAAAAAAAATTTTTTTAATTAAAAAAAAAAATTTTTTTAATGTGGTGTATCTATGCAACAGGGAGGAGATATGGGGATATATGTATATGTATAGCTGATTCACTTTGTTATAAAG
>NW_006790838.1:0-210 GCF_000442215.2 Lipotes vexillifer | reverse complement strand
GTATATTAGCCAGACTCTTGGTTGCAAGAAATAGAAATCCACCTTAAAACACCTTAAGAAAAAAAAAGGTGACCTGATGCACACAATTGACAAGTTCAGGGGCATCTGGCTTTAGGTGTGCCTGGATCTAGGTGCTCCAAGGTATCCGCAGAACTGGGTCTGTCTCCTGCCATTTCTTCACCTTGCATTGGCCTCAGGCAGGCTTTACGC
>NW_006790835.1:0-218 GCF_000442215.2 Lipotes vexillifer | reverse complement strand
GTCTCCTTAGGTAGGTTTATTCCTAGTTATTTTATTCTTTTTGTTGCAGTGGTAAATGGGAGTATTTCTTTAATTTCTCCTTCAGACTTCATCATTAGTGTAAAGAAATGCAAGAGATTTCTGTGCATTAATTTTGTATCCTGCTACTTTACCAGATTCATTCATTAGCTCTAGTAGTTTTCTGGTAGCATCTTTAGGAATCTCTATGTATAGTATCA
>NW_006790833.1:0-701 GCF_000442215.2 Lipotes vexillifer | reverse complement strand
TTCTCAAGATTGCTTTGGCTATTCAGGGTATTTTGTGTTTCCATACAAATTGTGAAATTTTTTTGTTCTACTTCTGTGAAAAATGCCATTGGTAGTTTCACAGAGATTGCACTGAATCTGTAGATTGCTGTGGGTAGTAGAGTCATTTCCATAATGTTGATTCTTCCAATCCATGAACATGGTATATCTCTCCATCTGTTTGTTTCAACTTTAATTTCTTTCAACAGTGTCTTATAGTTTTCTGCATACAGGTCTTTTGTCTCCTTACGTAGGTTTATGCCTAGGTATTTTATTCTTTTTTTTTGCAGTGTCAAATGGGAGTGTTTCCTTAATTTCACTTTCAGAGTTTTCATTGTTAATGTATAGGAATGCAAGAGATTTCTGTGCATTAATTTTGTGTCCTGCTACTTTACAAATTCATTGATTAGCTCTAGTAGTCTTCTGGTAGCATCTTTAGGATTCTCTATGTATAGTGTCATGTCATCTGCAAAAGGTGACAGTTTTACTTCTTCTTTTCCGATCTGGATTCCTTTTATTTCTTTTTCTTCTCTGATTGCTGTGGACAAAACTTCCAAAACTATGTTGAATAATAGTGGTGAGAGTGGGCAATCTTGTCTTGTTCGTAATCTTAGTGAAATTGGTTTCAGTTTTTCACCATTGAGAATGATGTTGGCTGTGGGTTTGTCATACATGGCCTTTAT
>NW_006790832.1:0-12668 GCF_000442215.2 Lipotes vexillifer | reverse complement strand
TATATATATATATATATATATATATATGCAGCTAAGTTTGCTCTGTCATTTTCCAAATGATGGAATTTTTCTTGCTTTCTTGTAAAATTCGATATGAAATCACTAACTGTATGTAATACTATTATCAACAAGGTAGCAACTATATGAGCACTAAATTAAAATTTTAATTTTTCATATTCCCAGATATAGATGAATGCAATGAATCATTTGCCTGTGGAGATCATGCAATGTGTGAAAATGTGGATGGTGGATATAACTGCTCCTGCAAGGAAGGTTATCATACATCCACAGGAAACTCACAGTTCACACCTAATGATGGCACTTATTGCCAAGGTAAATTATATTATTAAATTTTATGTATTATCAAAGCACTATATAAAATATGTACTACACGGTTGTAAAGTATCAAAGACCTACATCTTCCAAGAAATGTGCTAGTAGTCCTTTATCTATAAAATGGAATAAGAAAAGTTAGTTTTATTTAATGGAAGATGTATACCACATGTTTTATGTAATTACCATACCCTGTTTCCTTAGGGTAACTACAATTTTCTATTTTCCATAAAATATTGCATTTTAATGAATAAAAATAAATGAATTTTTATTATGAATAAAATTTTTAAATGAATAATGAAATTTTTTTTAAATAAATGAATTTTCATGAATAAAATAAACAAAAATGAAACAAGTGATAAGAATGTTTTTAATGTCTAAATAGGTGAGCAAAATCACTGGAATCAATATAATTATCTTAGGAAAAATATTTTTTAAGACTTAATATATAATCTTTTTTTCTACAGAAATTGTGAATCCAGACTGCCATTTAGATAATATCTGTATTGCGGCGAATATTAATAAAACTTTAACAAAAGTGAGTAAAGGTATTGAATTAAAAATACGCTCTATTTTGACATTTTGGTTTCAGTTTAAATCTTTCCAAAGTCACTTCTTTTATTTATTTTTATTTTTTTAATAAAATATGGAACGCTTCACGAATTTGTGTGTCATCCTCGCACAGGGGCCATGCTAATCTTCTCTGTATCGTTCCAATTTTTAGTATATGTGCTGCCGAAGTGAGCACTCCAAAGTCACTTATTTTAAAGGAGTAACAAGCAGTTGGTCTTCATGTAGAGTTGAAACTGTTTACATATAGAGATCTAAGTACTTGATAGGATTAATTTGAAAATCCCCAACGTACTGGAGAAGACTTATATATTTAATTTAAGTTACTTTTTCACTATTCGGTAGACTGGAAAGTTATTTTCAGCATGTAAAGAACTTGGATGGATAAAATAGTAAAAACACACTTTGACCCCAGGCCATTTTCAAATTCTAAGGAGACATAGCTGAATGCAACTAGATTTTGTACACCAAAGTAAATATTATTTTAAAGAGTAAACAAAGTAGGACATTCATAAAATTAGTGTCCTGAGATTAGAAGTGTGAGTCTCACATGACTCATTAACAATGAGGTAAAAGCAAATTGCCATTTTATCATGTAAAAAAATTTCTCTGGTTAATTAAAATCTAATTCAAATTAAGTTATAATTTATTTTAATTAACTTTAAAATGATAAATTCAAACATGTATTGCCTTTCTGAAGTAAATTCTATGCCTTTTAAGCTATTTGCTAATCCTTTGTAAATAATTTCAGGTTTCATTGCTTTGTGTTATGGTTTAGGTGTAATCTGATAACTTAATGTATAAGAGAAAAAAAAACAACATATTTATCATGCAACATTTATTCTTGAAAAGATCTAGTAGTGCTTTAAACTGGTTTCCTTTCTCTGGACTCATTTTTGTTCAGATTAGGCACATAGAAGAACCTGTGGCTTTGCTACAAGAAGTCTATAGAAATTCTGTGAAAGATCTTTCACCGACGGATATAATTACATACATAGAAATATTAGCTGAATCATCCCCATTACTGGGTTATATGAATAGCACAAATTCAGCCAAGGACACCCTTTCTAATTCAACTCTGACTGTAAGTATGTTGAGCTTTAACTCAATATAATTGAGGCTTAAAATTTTCCTTACATTTGTGATTAATGTAAAAGTCCAACATTTTTAAAAGATACACTTTTTTTTCAACAGGAATTTGTAAAAACTGTGAATAATTTTGTTCAAAAGGATACATTTATAGTTTGGGACAAGTTATCTACAAACCATAGAAGAACTCATCTTACAAAACTGATACATGCTGTGGAACAAGCTACCTTAAGGCTATCTCAGAACTTTCAAAAGACCACTCAGTTTGATACTAATTCAAGTGATATAGGTAAGAAGCCAAGGTCAATTTCAAAGCAATGGAGTTTTCCAAACAGGCCACTCTCAAAAGAGAAGAAAAGTCTTTAAAATATTGTTAATTAAACTGGCAGTTTTATCAATGTAGGCATGAATGATGATGCATATCACAAGAGTAGTTATGAATGAAGTGTGAATAAAAAGGCTGAGTGCCTAAAATTTGCCACCTACTTATAGCCTCCACCTTTTTCTATCTCTGAACTGTTTAGCATTTAAATACTCAAAGACCATTACTCCCTTGTCATCTCATGACTTGGTAGGATCTGTCTTGACCGAACATAGTACAGACAGATTTTCTGGATGTAGTATATTTCATTTTTTTAAGTTTAATTTTTTTTAAATTATAACAGAAAAGTGCACATGTCAAATGAATATAACTTGACAAATTTTCACAAAGTGAACACGTCTGTATAAACAGCACCCCAGAAGACCCCTCATCCCCCTGGCAGCCACTCCCTGCCCTGTGAAGATTATACCATCCTGACTTCTAAAACCATACCATGAGCATAATTTTTAGTGTCTCTGCAATAGTCTATGGATAGATCATATTTTATGTAACCATTCCCTATTTTTCTAATGTTGAACATTGAAGATGTTTATTTTTAATGTTGAAATCCTTTGGGCGTATATCTTTGTCCTTAATGTAGTATATTTAAATTTCTCATTAGGAATCCTTTGCCTTTCGATAATATAATTAGCATAGCAAATTGGAATGTTTCCTGCTTTATCAAATCTCATACTTAACACATTAAGAATCTGGATCAAATTGAGGCTGCCTGTAAAGTTGTTCTGAGGAAACAAAGTACACTTTCTGCAGTAATCATTGCATATACACCCCTACTATATTTCTGGTTGTTATCCTGCTGTGCACCTATAGATATACAAAAATCATTAACTCATCGGGATTCACCAGTTACTCAAAATTAAGGTAGCAAGCATTGTGACCATATATAGGAGCCTAAATTTCTATGATGTTCCTGCATGAAAAAGGTGAAAATGCACCAGGTAAGGAAATTATTACTCAAGAATTTAAGTCAATCACTCTGTATATAATAAATTATATTGTAGATATCATCCTCTAATACATTGTAATTGCTTGTCTGCTTTAGTAATTATGATTTATAGCTTCTTTGTGTACATACATATTTTCTTTTATTTTATTCAATAAAGATAGAATTAAACCATGAATGCTATAGTGAAATCAAACAAATAAACTTGAATCAGATTTTTAAATACAAATTATAATGTCCAAACATCATGTTCAGAATATGTTCATTCTACCTGCCATAATTAAGAAGTTGAAATATAACAATGATGGATGAAATTGTTTCTAACTAAATAAATACATTGAATAAACTAATTTCAGAGAATTTATTATTTTCATGATTTTGTTTCAGCTCTCAAAGCTTTCTTTTTTGATTCATATCACATGAAGCATATTCATCCCCATATGAATATGGGCGGAGATAATATAAAGATATTTCCAAATAGAAAAGCTGCATATGATTCAAATGGTAGGACTTTGACAATCTTATATACAATATTTCAATGTTTTGCAATAAATACCATACATTTGATTGTATCATATGTGCATATAACTTGTGTGGTTTTCTATAGAAAAATATTTTATGTTTATACACAGAATTTCTGTATTTATGTTTGAGATTTTCATTATGATAAAAATACCTGGGTAGAATTTTAGCTGATGATACCTAGATCCTTCTTGTCCTTGATCCTCCAACTCTGTAACTGTCTAATAATGTTAAGATCCCAGTGGAAATATACAAAGGATCTGTGAGTTTATTCCTCATTTTGCAGCAGTCAGATGCTATAATTTTCATAGAGTTCTTCTAATATTTCTTCTTCAGTAATCCATATTCCTCCTTGTAAGACTGAATTTGGGATTGTGTGAGGAAGATGAATAGAGGTAGTGTTCAAAAAGGTAGAAAGTTATTGTTTAAGTGTGGATTTCTCTTCCACTCATTTCTTAGTTTTTGTACACTAAACGCTTCAGCTAAACTAAGGCAGGATTTCTTAAGAAATGGGACCAGAGAATACTAGTGCTAGCAAGTGACTTTACGATTATCTAACCTAATGGCCTCATTTTATAGATAATGGAACTAAGGCACAAGAAGCTAACGGGTTTGTCTCTATGTACATCAACAGATAATACAGAACTAAGACTTGAAGAGAAGGAGGTGACAAAGAAATCAGCCCTGACCAGCTTTCCCTCGTCACCTAACCACAGGCAAACTAGCAGCTGCTATTTTAATTTAACCATTTATCTGCTAAGTGCAATGCACTTAGAAAAAAAAAATCTCTGCTGATAATAGAATTGGTGCTGTTCACATATAGGTCAAATATATTACCTATAAAACATGAATTATAATATTTTCACAAAGCATTATAGGTGGTCATGCATACAAATGGAAAATATATACAATAACACACATATGTCACTTTTACAGACATCACTTCATTAAAAAATATGTTGTCTTTATTGTTAAAAAGCTTGTTGCACATTCATTCTCAGAAGGCCATCTTTTTAAAAAAAATTTTACAGCACTAATGTGGGAATTTTTTTCCTAATCCACTGATATCCTTTCAATTTTTTTTGTCATTATTTATTCAAAAGTAAGAAACAGATGGCCATAAGAAGCAAAAATAACTAAGCCATACTGCCATTGAACCAATGGCTCTTACCCCATTACATCATATTCTAATTAACCAAGCACACACGTAATATTTAGGAGCAAATCCAAAGAATGTGTTAAACTGTTGTATTTTCAAAGACAATTTGAGTAGTATTTGGAAGTTGAGAATAAAGACATTGAAAATATTTATCATAGTGACAGATGAAATTTTCATGGAATTAATATCTCCAAGAGATCCTGTCTTAGTGTATGGTAGTTTTGTTACATTTCATAATCACGCATGCAAAGGCTGACATTTGAAATGGACAGTAATATCAGCTCTCAAGAGAGCAGAGGGAGAAAATTTATTTTCCTCAAGGTTGAATCTTCAAAATAAGGACAAGTGTAAGAAACTGATCAAACCCACTCAATGATGTCTACATGTGATTATTCATTTATTGACAAACTTCCTTAATAAAAACATTCATTAGTTAAAAGCTGCATAGTATCATTAGGAGGAAAATAAGTGTGGCACAGATAGATTTTTAATCTTTTCTATATACTGAATTTTAGTGCCTATCATTAGTGAATGAACCCCTAGTTTACTGAAAATAGGTACAGATCTGATATCAGAGTTAAAAGCTAGATCAGGCCTAGAATTAGTGAGAAATAATGGGAATTAAAATAGGTTCCAAATGATTTTAAAAGAATGAACAAATACTGTATCAATATTCAGAAAAAGATTAAAAAGGGATTTTGGACCATTCTATGTGGCATGAGTCTCCTTTTACCCAAAGTCAAAAATTGATGTTAAATAAATATTTTCCTTTAGAAAGTATCAGAGTGATAGAATTTTAAATCCATGTTATCTCTTTGGTGCTTCATTTGATTTTGGACCACCCACTACTACAACCTCTGAGAAGTTGCTGTTGTGTGAACTGGTTCATCAGCTGGACTAGGTCAAGTTCCCCTAAGAGGTTTCCAGGTTCTGCTTCCATCCCTGGTCTGTCCATAGCAAATGCTGGGCTAGTTGTCATCTGGAGCCATCACAATTTCACTAGCCCAACCATGTTATACTAACATTATTTTTTTGATATAAGTTTTCTGGGCTGGCAGTTTAGGAAAATATGTAATGTATCTGAATTTCAGCAAGGCTCTTAACAGTATCTTGGGGTGCCTTTTTATACTAAGATAGAAAATGTGAATAGTGACACATTTTTGCAACTTCTAGCTCACATAAGCATATCCAAAGAATATTAGTTATTAGTGTGATATTGTGATGTGGAGGGTTCCAGCATTATATCACAGACCTCTGTTTTTGATGACATTATCAACATTTGTATTAATGATTTTGATTAATTTATGCTTTTCAAATTATTTGCTGGTGTCACAGATTTGAGGGAAAATGAATATGATAGAGTTCTTCCTAATTTGTCCAAGTATCTAAAGCAAACATATAACATTTCTAGTTAATAAGTATAACAATAATCATACTAGTATAGTATCTTAAATTTTACAGAAGTTTCTCTCCTATAATTTCATTTGGTCTCCACCTTATCCTAGTAAATAGCCAGAGGGAATATCACTACCATCATGTTATACATGAGAAACTCAAGTTTACCCAGGGACACACAAGTAGGAGAAACCAGAACTTCTAATTCCTAGAGTAAATTCTGAATATAAATTCCTCAATTTGCTGTCGTAATTCTGTACAACAGAGAAGGAATGTGACCTAAGTGACAACAGGAATTTTAAAAGATAATATTTGTCCATGTTGAGTTGTTCATACACGCTTAATATCAGTGATAATGAGCTGCTGATAATGATCTCAAAAACCAAGGCAATTTGAGATCCGTTAAAATAGGTGTAGTGTCCAGGCTAAGGGAAAAATAGGCATGTGATAGTCTGTACTGATCAGGTAACATTTCTAGTATCTGGTTATGTGCTGATGTGCTGCATTTGGGGACTGTCAGGGGTTCAGATAAATGGCTGCCTCGAAAGGCAATAAATTCCCTATGCTGTGTCGGCATAACTGTATGTCATGAATTTAAAGAGGAAGCATTTCAGTGGGCATGAGGTTGAACTCAGTGGCATCTCACAACTTTTTCAATTCTAAACTTTCTTAATACTGTAAATCTGTGATAATTTTCTCCCAATATCTTTCTATTTCATATATTTGCCCAGCAAAGTAGTAAGTCAAAATTTTATTTTTCAAGTGAATATACTTTACTCCTTTGTTCTTAGTCAGCACTTGGATGTAAATTTAGTTAGGACTATTTTTCTCCTAAATATAGTCTGTGCCGAGGGAATGCTACAGTCCACAATCAGTTTCAGAGTCACAGAGGTCAGGGAATATGTCTTAATATGGTTGGATGATGTAAGCATAGATATATCATGACCCACATTTCAGTATCTTGGAATATGTATGACTCCCTTTGGTCAATTTTTATGTTTATTTTAAGAATTTCACTGAATACACTTATTTGATTGACAGGCAGTGTTGCAGTTGCATTTTTATATTATAAGAGTATTGGTCCTCTATTTTCATCGTCTGACAACATCTTACTGGAACCTCAAAGTTATGATAAAGCTGAAGAGGAGGGAAGAGTCATCTCTTCAGTAATTTCAGTCTCAATTAGCTCAAACCCACCCACATTGTATGAACTTGAAAAAATAACATTTACATTAAATCACATAAAGGTAAGTTGTGTTTCTGTTGACTATTGATTATAATTGTGAAGCATTCAGAGAAATGAACCTGTTTTTTGTAGTCACTTTAATTGTATGTGAGTACTTGAGTTTAAAAATGCAAATTCAAAATTGAAATAAAAGAGTAAAGAGGTTTCAACTAATTTTTCTATAAAATATTTTTGTACTTTCAGTGCTCTTTAAATTTTACAATAAATACCAAAGAATTTTATGTATTTGATTAACTGAAATTAAGCTACGTTTTAGTTTTATTTTTAAGTACATTGTTCATTTTGGAAGTCTCCAGCCCTTCAAGGAAGAAGTTATAAAAAAGTATTAAAGAGATAAATGTTACTTGTATAATGAGGGAGGTGTTTGGTTAATTGTCATATAAAATAATACTTGCAGGGATTTGGGTGCTGATTAAAATAAAATCATAGAGAAGTTCATAATATTTCATAAAGAAATCATCTGAGACCACTTTACTCTTTTATTGTTATTCTAAATCTTTTTTCAAACTCATGTATAATTAAAACTGTACAATAAAAAATAAATGATTAGAAATAGCTAAATATTTAGGGGTTTTATAGACCTAAAAGTGAAGGGGAAACTCAAAATCATATTGTTTGCTGCATTTTTACAGTTAATGGTTTATTGGGCTTTCAACTGAATTTCAATCTTAGTATATAGTTAAAGTGCCTCAGAAACTCTATTTGGAGAACCTTGAAGCTGGGCAATTGTATTTGCATGTTTATGTGAAACAGGGGATTAAAAGAACATATAGTCAGCCCTCCGTATCCACAGGTTCCACATCCATGAATTCAACCAAACACAAATGGAAAATATTCAAGGGAAAAAATTCCAGAAAGTTCCAAAAAGCAAAACTTGAATTTACTGCAGCCTGTCAACTATTTACATAGCATTTACATTGTATTGAGTTTTATAAGTAATCTAGAGATGATTTAAAGTATACAAAAGGATGTGCATAGGTTATATGCAAATACTACTCCATTTTACGAAAGTAACTTGAGTATCCACAGATTTCGGAATGCGCAGGGGTCCTGGAATCAATCCCCTGTGAATATCGAGGGGCCACTCTATATGCTTCCATACAGTACAAATGTGTCACTGTAAAAACAGACATCTGATGTAGAGAGAAACGAAATGTATAGAAATTGCAAGTAAATAGTAGCTCAAACCTAAACAATTGTGGGCATTGTGTTGAGGGAAAAAGAAGGTGTGAAATATTTTAAGAATGGAAACTAAATTCAGATATTTTCAGATGCTAAATGCAAATGACCTTTTGATACTAGAAAACAAACATTGTTCTTTTACATGGTCTCATGGTTTTCCTACAGTTTTTGTCAGTGGAATGTTTTGGCAGCTGGAGGTGCCAAGGGCAACCCACTTCGCCCATCTCTGACACAGCAACAAAACAAAACACACATTTACACAAGAGTTCTTCACCATACTTAATGAGAAAACTTGATTGTCCTTGATCTTCTTCTCTGTTCAAATTCTTTTCCCATTCAAAGTAATGACCACTCTGAAATTTCATCTCTTTCCTCTGACAATACATTTACCCAATCCATTGCTTCCCTCTGAGAATAAAATTTGGATACCATTTTATTCTCTAGGAAAATCGAAGTTATTTCATATGTAACACCTTCCACTTCCTGATTCCCTGATAATTGCAACTTCACCAACTAGTATATACTTCATTACTTTAGAGGAATATTAATTATAGTTGTTATAATAATACAGATAATAAAATGATAATAATTATAGCAACCAATACTTTAATAATGCTTATATGGAAACACGCTTTGTTCTAAGTTATTTACTTTAATTCTCACAAGAATCCTATGAGGTATGTACTGTTATCTCCATTTCACAGATGAGGATACTGAGACTCTGAAAGATTAAATGCCTTGCCCATGGTCACTCAGTAACAACTGGTAGAACAAAGTTTCATACCCACAGTCTTTCTCCAGAATCCATTCTTCCACAGCTAAGATACTCTCCTGCCCGATGCTATTCTCTGAATTCCTCCCCCAACTACCTCCCAAGAAATTAAGCTTTGTCCATTACCTCAACTTTCCTGGATCTCTCCACATTGGTCCCAGTGTCTCAGCTAACAAATAGGCTGAAGTTCCTGGCTTCCTACAAAATGGGAAAGCATTTTCCATTGACCCTCTATCTCCTTCACCCCAAACTTAATAACTCCTCTTATTTTTTAAGCTTTAAAAAAATAGATATGATCTATTGCCTTCATCTATAGAAAATGTGGATTTAATTTTCTTATACATGTCTTCCCCTGTGATCCACACACTCACCCAACTATTCATCCTCCCATGCTTCATCAAATTTTGGGTTAAATCAGTTTCCAATATGTTATACACAGCTGAATCATGAGGCTGAACAATTTTCCTGGTGTTAGTAAATTCCCTTAATTTAGCTTGCTTAGATTTCTATTTATCCATTACTAATTAGTCCCCAAACTTTCTGACAGGACTATAAATCTCCTTATAAAACATTCAAATACATAAGATTATCAGCTAAATTAATGTTCTGGAGACATCCTTTTTAGGCCTCTGTGCACTTGATCCTGTCTGGATGGTCTACCCTTTGCCTTCTGTATAGCTATCAGCCTGGACATCTCTGTCACCATCATCCCGGGCATGCAACTCTCCTCTCTCCTGTGTCAGATTCAACGTTTCCTTGAACCAAAGATTCCTCTTTCTTGGTTTATCTCTATATTTTGGTGGCATATTCTCCAGTGACTCTTGAGAAAGGTGCCCAGAAAGTCAAGTTTTTGAGCTCTTGCATTACCTTTTTAGTTAAGTATATACTATATTTCTATCTTATCCGTACACTTAGATAAATTCCATGGTACAGAGTTATAAATTGTGAATAAGTTTTTCTTCAGAATTTTCTAGACCTTGCTCAATTTTTTCTAGCTTTCCAGGTTAACCTTGGGGAAGTTGCATGCAATTAATATTTTACTTAAAATTTGCATTCTTTTGCAAGTGATCTGTCTCTTTCTCTCAAACTTTTGAGATCTTATCTTTATTCTCAGGATTCAATCAAAGATGAACCTTGGTGTGGATCTTTCTTTATTAATTGTACTAGGCATTTATGTGAGTCTGTTCAGTCTGAAAATGTATGGTCTTCAGTTTTAGGGAATTTTCTATTATTATTTGTTTGCCAATTTCTTCCTCTCCAGTATCTCTGGTCTCTTCCCTTGTTATTCTTATATAAATATTGGACTCCCCAGCTGAGCCTCTAAAGTCTTTTTTTTTTTTCATTTTAAGTTTTCCTTTACATTTTTATTTTTTTTCCTGCTAACATATTTTATTTCTACTTTATACTTAATTATAACTGAGCACCCTTATTTTTTGAACTCTACTTTTGTTTCATGGGTGCAGTATTTCTCTTTGGTAGTATTTGTATTTTAAAAAACCCTGTGCTCTACTCCCTACATTATGTTGCTCATGATTTCCTCTGGTTGGCTTGTTGGCTTTTTGTTCTTTGTCTTTCATGGTAGAGTGTGTCCTCGGAGGTCTGGTGGTTCATGGCCATCCATCCATATCTAATAATGAGACATTTGAAAGATGATTGTGTGTTCAGGTGGCTTGTGGCAGTGGTGTGCCTCCCTAGAGAGTTATCATCAGGCTAGTTTCTGGCCATTGCACTGGAAGATCCTGAAGATCACTACCTAAAAGTCATTTCTCTTCGGCCTTTAGTTTCTCAGAAACCTTTTAGTCTCATGCCTAAAGACAGAAGCTCACTGCA
This sequence comes from Lipotes vexillifer, assembly GCF_000442215.2. NCBI lineage: Eukaryota > Metazoa > Chordata > Mammalia > Artiodactyla > Lipotidae > Lipotes > Lipotes vexillifer. Next base: position 1,245 of record NW_006790832.1, on the reverse strand, counting down.
AGGATTAGGAGAATAAAAAGAAAGTGGTGGGCAATGGTGGGTGCTCAGCATGTAGACAGACCCTCACTTAACCCCTGTTTTTTGAGTGATGCACTCTCAGCTGACTCTAGCTCCTCAATTCTAGAGTCCTTCTGGCTCCTCTAGCTTCTCTGTTTGTTTGTTTTTTAACAAGAGTGGGATTGGGTATTTTCCTGGCAGTTTTGGGGGAACTGGATGTAGAGTTTCAATTTTCTTCACATAGCGTGACCTCTTTGAAAAATTTCTTGTCATCTCTCCAATTTTAGTTCAATCACTGTCTTCCTAGACTTACTCCAATCAAATTGGCCAGTGCTCCAACCATTGATCTAAGTGTTGGATTTTCTACATAGGCCATTAAAGCAACTGTCTAATTGTATTAAAATCATCTGGGCTTCTGTCATCCTTGAGGGCAGGTGCTTTATCTTTTCAACTAAGAATCCCTGGCTCCTAGCACAGTGCCTATATTTGATACTCAACTAATATTTTCTTTAATGAATAGTTGTCTGAAGATTTGCATTTGGCTCTGTTTACTCCACTTATCAGTGATTAGTCTTGCGTATATTTTTTGGCATCTCTTGGTCTCTCAACACAATACCCACTCACAGGGCTCTTTTGAGAATCAAATTAAACAAAATAGGTAAGAAAGCACCTAGTTAACTATAAATTGTTATATAATTCTAAACAGTTTTTATTTCTACAAGACACAAGCATAGGTATACAGCATTCTATAATAATAACTTATTAAAACAGTGCATTAGGTATTGTGTTATGATTAGTTAATATTAACATATGATAAGGAGAACTCTGCTATTTATTGAACAACCTTCCTGTAGTCTATTTGATCATCCCCTGTCTATCTCTGATCTTACACTCAGTACTCTTTACCTCATTCATTGCTTGAACTGCACTGGCTTCTAGATGTTTCTGGAAGACCTTCATTGAGTCTCACTTCAGAGGTTTTCCATGTTCCATTCAAACTGTACGGAACCCTCTGTTCCCAAGTCTTTAGGGCTCACACTCTCACTTAATTGAAGTATTTGCTTAAATGTCATTTCCTAGGAAAAACCTCCTCAGATTACTTCTGTTCTCCTTTCCCTAGCTTATTTATTTTGTTTAATAATTTCTTATCTCCTCATTAGAATGTAAGGTCAATAACGCAAACACGGGGCTTCCCTGGTGGCACAGTGGTTGAGAGTCCGCCTGCCAATGCAGGGGACATGGGTTCGT